>NC_060270.1:112343213-112660133 GCF_021613505.1 Equus quagga
AGAACTGAAGGAATTCTGAAAGAACCCAGGCCTTGGAAAGGGACCTCAGGGCAGCAACTAAAGACCCTGCTGTCAGGGTAAATCTACTCCAGGCGTCCTGGCCCTCCCCTCATTCCCACATCCCTGGGAAAGAGGGTCTAGTTGGCCTAGCTTGGGTCACTGCTGACATCTTGGTTGAAGGCACAGCACTTTTTTGAGCAGTTTCACAGAGATTGCCTGTAAAGAAAAACAGAGAAAGTGGAGAAATAGATGATGAGCAGGCAAAAACAAAAAATACGTATAAACTGCCTAACATCACATCCACAAGCGACAGGGAGACAGAATGTAAAATGGAACCGGGCGGTGGCGGGGGGGATCCATTTAACCCACATGTCGTTAACATGGGATGTGGGGATGGTAAAATACTGCCATTCCACTGAAGCGTTCACATTAAGTGAGATACTTTGGCTGAGTGTTTTCAAAGTACTTAATTTCTGTGACTTTTCATAGCAGCTCTGTGAAGAAGTCACTATTTTCACTGCTCTTTTTCCAAATCAATAAACTAGGATAATGAAAAATTATGATTTGCTCAGAGAAAGGCAATTACAAGTACAGAAAAGAAATGAGCCCTGAGTCACCGACACCTATTTCTGTCCTTAATCCACGTTGTATGTCTCCTCCAGTTTTGCTCTTAGCACAGAGGAAGATGGTAGAACTCTGTTTTACATTAATATTTTAAGCCTTTTATGTGCAAATGAGAGAGACTATCTATTCATTAGATATGCTTGGGACATGATGTGACCTGATGAATACAAGTGCTTTATAATGAGTTTTTAGAATATATTTGTTCAATTTCTGTACTTTTCATCTCCAGTTCTTTAATTTTTTTTTTTAAATCTGCACTTAAAATTCAGTTCCATTTTCCATTAATCTTTAAAAAGAAAATAAAAACCACCTATAACCCTACCAGGTATTACTATAGCTAACATTTTGGTGTGTATCCTTCCAGTCTTTCTTCAATACATATAGATATATACTTTTAAGGATAAGAATGGGATCATACAATAAATAATTTTGTATGCTTTGTCACTAAACAATATTTTGTGAATCTCTTACTCTGTCATTAAATACTTGTCCACACCACTTTTCTAAATATAGATAGCTTCGTCTTTTTTTTTAAAGATTTTATTTTTCCTTTTTCTCCCCAAAGCCCCCCAGTACATAGTTGTGTATTTTTAGTTGAGGGTCCTTCCAGTTGTGGCATGTGGGACACCGCCTCAACATGGCCTGATGAGCGGTGCCATGTCTGCGCCCAGGATTTGTACTGTCGAAACCCTGGTCTGATGAAGCGGAGCGCAGGAACTTAACCACTTGGCCACGGGGTTGGCCCCAGCTTTGTCATCTTTAAAAATAAAACCTTCTCCTTATAAAAAACTTCAGTTCACAGAAAAAGAGAAGAGAGCAAAATTCACCTGGTAGCTCATCGATGTTTTATTAAAAACCTTCTAGAAATTTTATAAATGAGATCATGTTATATGTGTTTTTTGGTAATATATTCTTTTTCTTTTAATAGAATGTTGTGGATATCTTTTCAAACCCAATATGTATAAATAAAACTACGTCATTATTTTTTTCAGATAATCCCACAAATATTTATTGAACACTTACAATGTGTCATCCGGTGCTGGGCAACAAGGTGACAAAGATGCGTGAGAAAAACACATTATCATTTTTAATGACTGAGAATATTATATGGTAGATATGTCATAATTTATTCTCTTAGCCTCTTCCTGTTGGATATTTAGATTATTTCCACATTTTTCCCTATAACAAATACAATGCAATAAATCGACATCCTCCCAACTAAATCTGTGCCCACATAGAGGATAATTTCCTTACTTTAAATTCTGAAAGTAGGCAAAAAATATGTAATATTTTAATGCTTTGATGTTTATTACCAAATTGCTCTCCTATTGTCTTAACTTTGTTTCTTATGATTAAACTCTGCTGTATTTTTGTTTGTACAAATAAGGCAGGCCTTCAATTCAGTAAGTAATCACAACTAAGTTAGTGTTATTCTGAATTTTAATAACTGTATCCTTGATTCAGAGCATTTCCATATCATTTACTTTATCTTCCCAACACCCAGCCCCCACAACGCCAAAAAAGGACTGGTATGATATTTATTTCATTTTCTCTGTGGGAGAAATCAAGGCACGCGGAAGCCATGTAACTACCTAAGTTTCCGCATATACTGGCACTTGTTCGGAGGAACTCCATGTAACACTACTGTAATTCTAGTTGCAGTGGACGTCGTAGTTGACTCAGTTGGTCAGTCTAGCTATTCATAGTAATTGGCTGCCCTTGACCATGATTGGTTCTCAAATTGCTGGCCCACGGTGGACTGGGCCAGTGAGATTCAAAGAGAAGTTTCCTGGGGCTTCTGGGTAAAAAGCTTTCTCAAAATTTAAGAGCGAGACCAGGAAGCCTGTAGCCTCAATTGCCAGTGACAACTATCCTACAGTTGTGAGGAGAATGAGCCCTATGACAAAGCTGAGTGGAGAGTCAGAGAAAAATGGAGTCTATGGTGACATCATTAGCACTTGGGCCAATCCTGAAGCCTGCCTTGCTAACAGATTCTCTGTTATATCAACAAATCCAGGTCTGTGTTCTTTAGGATAGATTGTTTCTGCAGCTGAAAGAATCTTAAGTGATAAATTGCTTACATTTAAATTCATAAACATTTAAATACAGCGATAATTTTGGTCAAATATTTTCTCTTAGTATCCTAATTTCTTTTGGCTTAATATTCAATACAAATTCTACGCTTTTAGCATGGAAATAATTTATGTAGTTTCTTGAATTAATGCAGAATTGCCGCTAAGTTTTAGCTAAAACTGCCTTTATGTGTATTATGTCCCTTACAGAAACAAAGTAAATGCAAGAGTTTCCCTTATGAAATGGCAGGGTCTCTATCACTTACTCTGTGAAGTTGACCTGGGGATGTTCTCTTCATAAGTTGACTTAGGTTCTCTAAGAATAACATTTATCAAAATTTGCTTTTCTTCTTGGTGAAAGATTTATAAAAGACCATCAGCCTCTTCTCTAGAGAAGCCAAGTTTTTAGCAACATGCTTTAGATTTCTAAGGAAAATTGTCAGCTTAAATTTTGTTGAAGCCAAATTTTATCATTGTAGTCCCCCATTTGGTTATGAAAAGTATTTGATCCATGTGTCACTATGAGAGCAATTTACTCCTGCAGATATGCAATTTGAGAGTTTATTTCCAATAAGGAAGACTTGGTTTGATAATGATAGGAACGTGATGTTCTCTTTGGAAGGAAATGCCGATATTATCAGATATTCCTCAAAGTATTTTATGTACATTTTCTCAGCCTCATAGCAACACTATGAGATGTGTACTCTTTTTACAATAAGGAAATGAGACTGAGCAGCTAAGTAATTTGCCCCAGGTGACATAGCTAGTAAGTGTTTGAACAAGATTTAAACCCAGGCAGTGTCTTGCATTAGGCCATGTCCTTACTGCTCTGCCACGAGGACAAGCCCCTGGCTTGAGACTGAAAAGAATACCCAGGAACTATAGGCTTCTAAAAATGCACAGAATTCTGAAAATCAGTGAGGAAAAAAGTATTCTGAGTAAGAAAATGGGAGGCATCTAAAGAAAATAACAGCACAGCAAGCACTCCTGTGAGCTCAGAGTTAACAAGTGCACACAAACACAGCAAGAGCTGCCCTGGTGGGAATAGCCTCACAGAGTTAAACCCAGAAATGCCAAGTCTTATGAAAAATTCCAAAATCAACCATTTAAAAGATTTTAAATGATTTCCAGAGGTGGAGCCATAATAATGATGATAGCTAACTTTTACTGAGCACTTTATATGACTCAGAGACTTTTCTACATGGTTTCCCAACATTGTTTTATCTCATCCTTAACAGCAATCCTGTGAAGTTGACTGATGAAGAAACTGAGGTTCTAAATGGTCAACTAACTGACCAAGGGTCTCACAGTTTATAAATGGGGAAGCCAGCATATGAACCCAGGTGGTCCAACTTCAGAACCTGCATTCCTAAGGATGTGCTGCATCGAGGAAGGAATAAGCCCAGTGCTCAGGATGTTGGGATGCTCCACAAAGGCAAGCAGAGTAGTAAAGAGGCCCCATAATATAGTGGGAAAAACAGGAGCTCTGAAGTCAGAAGACCTGTGTTTAAGACCTGCGTCTTACAAGCTATATTAGTTGGCAGTTGTCCTTAACCTGTCTGAACCCTGTCTGTATAATGGGGTAATTATACCTGCCCTACCCACCTCGCCAGGTTGTTGTGAAGATCAAATGGGGCTGTGTGTGTGAAAGTACATTATAAACCTTAAAGCCCCTTATAAATATTGCCCCATATAAATACGTTATTGTACCATCATGAGAGGAATATGGCATAATATAAAGAGCGTACAGAAGCTTTGTCTAGTCCGTGGGCAGATGACCCCCAAAGTTTGTTTTCAGCTGCAAGCAGAGATCTTGTATGCAAAGCAGGGTTTTGAAAAACAACAACATTGAAGAGTATCAGTTTGAATGTTGATAAGTGTTTTATAAATAGCTGCATAATTAGCATGTACTTACTGCAAAAAGTATACATAATATTTTATTCCCTGTTGTAGGCTGTAATGAAGCTGCTGCCTCTACATCCTAGGAGGTTTTCACTTACTTTCCCCGTGATAATTTTAATACGTGGAACCATTATTAGCTGAATTAAGAATAAGTAAATGAGCAGTAAAAAAAATACAGAAAAATTACAGGTGCCTGTGGTGAGTAAGATAATAACTAGGTAAAAATATATGAAATAATTACAGTGTTTGAACGGCAGAGCCGGCGTGAGGAAAATGACTCAATGGAATATGAAGCCTGCTGTTGGCAGGGTAGGAATAACTGTAGCCTGCACTGTGGCCGTCACCTCTTTGGAGTCTCAGCCCTAATAGCTCACTGAGTACAGATCCAGTCTGTCCTCAGCTGCATCTATATGATGCCAAAGGAGCTGATGCAATTCAATGGAGATTAGTCACTCTGAGAGTCTGTGGTCCTAAAGATTAAATACCCAATAACTGAAAGATTCTATTTGAAAGATGTCCCAGATGTTTTGGTATTTGTGTAGACTTAGTCACGCTGATAACATTGAATATGAACTTATTTAGAATGTATCTATGATCTGTATTTGACATCCCGACAAAATGGAATTTTCGGTAATTTAGATAAAGGGTTTTAAAAAGCTGTGATATTTTTTATTTTATTTTATTTTTTTTAGAAAATTTTATTATATATAGCACTCCAAACAGTGTGGTCAGCAAATATTTGAGGCTTTTTCTGTTTCCATGTCCTTGAACAGAAAATGTGGAGATCCACAATGAGTTTAAGACATGGTTCCTGCTGTTCAGGATTCTAATTTAATGCTCCTGGATAGTGCAATAAGAGAAATTTTATTACCATAACAAGAGAAACTTCCAGTTAGGATTTGAACAGTCAGTAGATTTAAGAATGTTTGGTTAGTAATGGTGAGCCACTGCTTTCTAAATTGACAGGTGTTGGAAAGAGAACTGGTTGAAACTATAACAGAGAGGATCTAATTCAGACGTTAGAAATTCTATGCCTTCCTGACTATCAGATTGTCAAGGCTGCAACAGTTAACTCTTGATTTTCTGTATGTGCTTTGTCTTTGAGAATTTAGGGGGATCAATTTCTAAATCTCAGATGGATTTTTCTGTTATCCAACCTAACTCTGCTATGCAATATATGTTAGCATAAAGGAATATTAGTGTCAGATAAAACACAGCAGCATACAGGTAAACAGAGTATTGGGGGAAATGAGAACTGAGTTCTAGTTTCAAGAATTCCATTGATAAATTTGGAAACATCATTTATCTCATTCTACCTCAGTTTCCTTACCTCTAAAATGGTGGAGTTGAGATACAATCAAAGGACTTCTGCAATTCACAGATTCTATGATTCTGTGAGTCATCTGAAATCAACTCAATGTGTCAGTGATGAGTTTGGCCACTTCGACTATGATGGCCTTCTTACGTGTGTTTAAAGTAACAACTCAGTGAATAACTCTCAATTCTCTTACAGACTTTTAACTAGCACTTTATGAAATACCAGAACCATGTTATCTTTCTGTGTCTCTTTTCCCCGTGAATTCAAACAGCCATATTGCTTCTTACCTGAACCCAACAGTCCTGATGTCAGGAGTTGTGGCCTTATTCAATACAAGTATTTCCTGATCATTTGACAAAATTATTGAATTACTATATGTTTGATGTCCTCTACTGATGTACTGTTAACATAGACATTGGCCAAGTATATACCTCAGAGAGTGTTCTTCAGATGTTAAAAGTATCTGATGTGTGTGGTACGCATTGATAATCCTTTCCAAATTGTTATTCGTCCTGGAGAAGAGTTACATTTTTATTCCACATAGGAATTTCACCATCAAATGGTTAATACATTATTTCCGTTTTAACCAGAGAAGGTAATGGTTTCTGCAACCTTCCTAAGGTGTTTGAATTTATGAACATACCATAATTGAAATGCTGGTTTTCGTAGGTTGCATTTTTGACATCCTATTGAGACAAGGAACACAGTGGGATGCTCTTTATTCTTTGGCTACTGTCTGAAGGGAGTATAGTTTTTCCCTCTCCGTAACTTTTTTGTAGGAGTTAAATAAAATCCAAAAAAATCACATGAGTCTTCTAAAACCCTGGGGAGGTTGTTAGGGCAATAAGTTGAAGCCCTGGCACCTCACCTGTAACCATTTCAGGTACAATCAATTACATATAACATTCTTCTCTGTGTCCCTTAAGAATCTGATTCAACACACTGGTCAGGAACGCAAAAGCAAACAAACCTTCAAGGGGAAAGGCAAGACTTTGTAAAACAAATCTGTGCTTCCTTTTGTTTTTCCAGAGGCAAAAATACTTCACTTTCGTGAGAACAGGGAGAAAGCTTCTTCCTAGTCCCTCTGGATTCCATCAGTGCTAGCTCCCAGGAAGCTGTGGAGTTACTCTTGTAGAGCTGAGGGTGCTCAGCCCTCGTTTAGGTATTCAACACACTGAGTCAGCTCTAGGAAACTTGGAACTTTAGCCAAAAAAAAAAAAAAAGAAAAAGAAAAAACCAGGACTCTGTTTCTCATTAGGATTTTCCTTTCCAGATGCAATTATTCTTAATAATTTCATGAACTCAAGCACTAATATCCAGTCACTATAGCCACAGTTTGAGAGTGTGGGGGTGGCAAGAATCCCTGTTTGGATTTGTAAGCCCCGCCATTTACTCACTGTACAACTTTGGGCAGATCGCTTCTCTCTGACCCTCAGTTTCCTCATCTGTAAATATTTCCTTTCCAGGTTTGTGGAGTATTACGTGATCATGTGAGGACATTAAGCATATTTATCAATGGTAAAACTCTCCACACATTTGAAGTGTCATCATGTTAAGCCTTCCAATCGTGTGTTCTATCTTTTATTGTACACAAAACACAGATTTCCCCAGCAGGAAAGAGAACAGGAAAAATCTTTGTCTTAACCCACAGAGATAATGTCGATTGAGTTATCCTATCCTGGGGCTTCATAGATTAGCCACAGGTGTGCTGCTGATGTCGCTGTACCCAACACACAAGCATTTGCATTGCTTCCTTGAGTCCAAGTCAAAATAATCTGGAAAGTTAGAATTATATCCATTTGATATCATCTTGATAATTCAAGCCATTTCAGCCTCATACCAGTGGGAAAGAATCTCTCCCTCCCTCCCTCTCTCTGTCTCTCTTTCTCTCTCTGTCTCTCTCCCCCTCCCTTGGGTGAACCAGTACAAATTTTTCAATTGGTCAAGAATTACTCTTTTGGTACCCACCATGTGCCTGACTGTGCTGCTAGGTACCATAAAAAGTAGTGATAAAATGTAGAGAGCCCAGCCATGCAATTCTTTGGAAGGAAAACCTGAGTTATACATACATACAAGCAAGAGACCAAAGGGTTAATCAAAAAAAGAAATAATTTTCACATAAAGTGATCTTTCTTCCCTTTTTTTATTGTAAGCTCAGAGAGAATTGTAGCAATACAGGTTGAGCAATTTTCCTTTTTATGAATCCCGTGCTCAATTTATGAAAGCCGTTTTGCAACCCATTTACATGCAGTAAACCTTTGCTTTAAGGTTCTGTCATTTACCTTGATCATGATTATTTATAGTCCCTTTAGAAAAGGCCCTTTACTGGTTTAGCTCTCAAACACAGCACTGCCACCAGGCAGTTTTCTACAGTGCTTTTAAGTCATGGTCGTAAGATAAGGCGCAGCCGGTCTTGTAGCCATCTATAAGAAGCAAACCTGTTGAAATTAGGAGTCTTGGATTCCAAAAACCAACTCTACACTCTCACTGTGTAATCCTGGCCCTTTGTGCTCCTTTACTGTCAGTTTAGCCAGCCCTGGGGATCTAGTGGTTAAGATCCGGCGCTCTCACTGCTGCAGCCTGGTTTCATTTCCCCACCGGGGAACCGCACCACCCCTCTGTTGGTTGTCATCCTGTGGTGGCTGCATGTTGCTGTGGTGCTGAAAGCTATGCCATGGGTGTTTCAAATGCCAGCAGGGTCACCCATGGTGGACAGGTTTCAATGGACCTTCCAGACTAAGACAGACTAGGAAGGAGGACCTGGGTACCCACTTCTGAAGAAACTGGCCATGAAAGCTCTGTGAAGAGCAGCGGAGCATTGTCTGATACAACACCAGAAGGCGAGAGGATGGCACAAAATGACCAGGCAGGGTTCCGCCCTGCTGTGCACAGGGTCGCTAGGAGTCAGAAGCAACTGGACGGCACTAAGAACAACAAACTATCAACTTGCTCTCTTGTAGAAAGGGAATGATCTTTTCATCATGAGACTATAAAGGACAGCTTAACTGAAGTACTCTATGTGCAAGTTACAGTGTAGGTTATACAGAGGAAATTATTCCATGAACTAATTGACTATCATATGAACTCTTATAAACCACTGACAAAGGACTGGTATGTCTAATCTACAGTCTTTCCTGATCCCATACTGTATTCTCCCTACTGTAATCCACAAGACAATGTAAACAGAGAGCAGAGACCTTTACCTGACACATGTAGTAGGCACTCAATTAAGTATTTGTGGTATTAATGGATAAATAAAATTTCTAGATGAAAGCCACTGTGCTAGGCATGGTACTGAATAGAAGACAAATAATACATCATCCCAAGCCTCAAGGAGCTTATAGTTTAGTTAAGATGGCTAGCCGTAAATAAACAAAAAGCCAATGAATTAAGTTGTGGTTTTAGACAAGAGAAGAAGGAATGATAGAAAAAGTGTGTTTGAGTCCCTCACCAGAAGATCGATACAGCAGGAACCTTTCCTCATCCTAACTCTGGGTGAGCTTATCTTCTTCTGTGCCCCCATTCCCTCCCATACGCTCTTTGTATCAGTCAGTTACACAGGACTAGATGCCCACTCAGAAGGGTTTACCTGAAATGTATATAATAAAGGGGACTGTAGAGATGTGTGCAGAATTATGGGACCCAAAAAGAGGTGGCAAGGTACGCAGAGGCAAGCAACAGCAAGAAGCATTACCACCTCTAGAGGTGGAGGGTATGCAGGGAATGTAATCAGAGAGAGAACTTAATCAGGCAGAGTCTGATGAGAGCTGGAGCTGGGCACAAGAATCCTGGTGAACACACAAGTCCAAGTGGAGCCTGCAAGTCTAACTCCTTAGGCAACTCCCAGGTCAAACACAGCAGGTGTTCACAAGGGTTTGTATGCATTTGGTCCAGAACCTTTGTGGGTGGGGCTTTTCTTGAGGGCTAAGGGAAATTCTATCAGTCCGAAGGCTAGCTTTCTAAAGCTGAGATCCATCATTCTCTGCCTTGCAACTAACACAGTGAAATGAGTGTGAAATGGCTAAATGTCTTCCTTGACTCCTTGGCACTTACCATGCACAGCCCTCACAAGGTACAGAACAGGAGAAAATGGATTATGCCCTCAACAATAAGAGACGAGTCATCCGGCTGGTTTTACAGTGGGCCGCCATGTATGGAGACGTCCTACAAGAGGATGACGTAGCTATGGCTTTCCTGGAGGTAAGCAGGAGTCATCCCATCCAAGAATAAATACATCTTTGTTCCACAATACAGGGACTGCCCAGGCAGCTTCCCTGGAGAGACTGTAATTGCAAATTCTAGACTTCGTTAACATATCCATTCATCAAGAAAGTACTTTAAGAAAAGTGAAGAAGTAAAAACATCATCCATTACCCTGCCACTTGAATTCAATAACTGCTAGCATTTTAATGTATTTTCATTTGATCTCTTTGTCCTTGTCTGGTTTCTGTAGTTGTAATCACAGAGTACTCATCACTGTGGAGGCTGCTTTTCCACTTAACTTTATATGAGGATTTTTCTGTGTCATTACAGTCTTTCTAATAAAAATTTCTAATGACCTTTGAGTAGCTATGCCTCAGATATGTTTATTTTTTCCTACATTGTTGAATATTTACACCATTACCACTTTCACCTTCTCAGAATAATATCGTAGTACGTATTTTTGTGCAAGTAGGACTGTCCTTGGTTACATTCCTGCAAGTGGGATTGCTAAATCAAATCGTAGATTTTGAGCAAAGTGAAGCAGATAATTTTATTGAAGAATTATACTAGGACATTGAGGTAGTTCTGAAGAGAAGTAATTTATTTCATCAACACTACTTTAAGCTGAGCTTTCCTGTTCCTTCCCCTGGCTCCAGCCCCACATTGCAGCCTTGACCCTGGCATTTAATCCTTGATGACTCAGTCCAGCCTCCAAAACTTACATGAGGACCTTGCTTCTGTGCAGGCAAAAGGCAATGTGGCTTCTATTTCAAACTTTATCAGTCTGTCTGTTCAAGAATGAATTATCCAAAAGAAACATACCCTCTCTCTTCTTTTGAACGTGTCATTTGGCAGGCAGAGAGAGGTGAGGCAGGGAGAAAGGACGGACTGTGAGAGTCCATCAAGGCTGTGGAATGAAGTATTTGGAAAATATAAAGGCATAATAGTAGCTTGGGGCCATACATTGACTCATGGCCTCTACCCATTGAGTAAAGAACCATTTTGCAGATGAACCAAAGTGGCAATTCAGCTGGCACTGCCACAGCTCTCATGTTCTTCTGTGGAGGCCACTGCTCCTGAACAGAGCAGGGCACAGCTGCTGCTGCTCTGTGGTCAGGACAGTTCCCAGGACGTCAGTAAAGAGACCTGAGCTGGTGGCACAAACTCCGCTCAGCATAAATTCAGTACAGTGCTGAAGACCATGGCTGCATTTTTACCACCACCAAGTAACCACAACTAATAGTAAATATTAAATAACAAATACTAAAATAATATTCAAAATAAATACTAGAGTTTTCCTGAAAAAATTTTGAAGTGGAAAAGTGCTCTTAGGGTAAACTATAAAATGACCCATTCCAAAACATTGCATTACATTGCCTTTCATATAAATATCATATACACAATTCATTTGCAATTTTTTTAATTTAAAATTTTTTTATTGTGGTAAAAGATATTAAACATGAAATTTGCCATTCTAACCAGTCTAACTTTACAATTCAGTGGCATTAATTACATTCACAATATTTTGCAACTGTCACCACTATCTATTTCCAAAACTTTGTCTCACTTGCAATTTTGAATTTAGACAAATTGTAACATTTTCTTCTTCTTTTTTATCTCCAGTCCATGAAACCATGATCTGGAGACACTAATGGAGCAGATGACACAGGGGTGTGTCTTTATTGCTCTTTACAGAATTATGTACCTTTTGCGGTTCTTGTTAAAAGCCTGTGACCTTTGCCAATTACAGGAGTTTTATGTGTCTGTGTCAGATGATGCCCGGATGATTGCTGCCCTCAAGGAGCAACTGCCCGAGCTGGAGAAGATCGTCAAGCAAATGTAAGGAGGGGCTTGGCTCTGGGGTGTGCTTTCATCAAGTGAGCGCTTGCCTCTCAATCACAACATCTTCCGAAAAGTCCTTCCCCCAAAACGGTGAAAGCCACACAGTGTTCTGATTTGGGCGGGGTGGGCCTCGGGGGTAGATGGTGCAGTAAGGCCAGATGAACAAAAGGACTGAGATTCTGCTCAGCTGCCTTCTGTGCTGGGCTGCCGAGAGAAAGCCTGGAAAGGCAAAGATCCTCCTCTGGGGCATCTAACTCAAGAAACTTGGGTCCCTTTGGTTCCGAGGAGTGAATCCAGTAATAAAATGGTCAGTGGCATTTAAAGACAGCTTGAGGGGAATTACTTAGATGGAAAATTCGCTTTCTGCTGCCATAGCTGTTGATAGTGAATATTTGCGTCCTCTCAGTAAAAATGTAGATTTTCGCATGCTGTTCCTTGAGCCATAGATTAACTACTAGAGAGAGTGTGCGCTACGAGATACTTTGAAAACGGGAAACCCTGGCTTTTAACATCGTTCTGCAAGAAATCAGCCTGTGACAAGAGCTGATCTCTTTGCTCTCTCCTCTGTGCTTTGGTCTTTTAGTATTGACATAAGGAGGCTCATGTTCCCTCCTGAAGGGCTGCTGTGATTTCATTTTCTAACATAAGATTAAAGTTATATACAAATGAAGCAATTTAAAATAGTAGTACCAATGGTATTAAATAATGTGCTTTCTCTATTTCTCGTAGTTCAGAAGATGCAAAAGCTCCACAAAAGAAGGTAAGTGGCCACCGATTCGGATTGTCTAGTTGTGCCCTGTAGAATGTCAGTTCTCCAGAAATATGGTGTTGCACTATATGAAAGTGGTGTTTTTATAAATACAAAATATGTTATCTTCATTTCTTGACTCTGGCTGCTTCTCAGATCTGTTTCCTCTGAGTTGCAAATGTGCTTCAGTCGTTCTCCTCATATGGCATTTGCTGTCGTATTATTTTTACAGCACAAAGTTCTTTTGCAACAGTTCAACACAGGCGATGAGAGAGCCCAGAAGCGCCAGCCTATCCGTGGCTCTGATGAAGGTGAGAATTCTCTTGCAGCTCACGGCTGTGTAGGTTATGTAAAGTCAGAATGAAATATCCCCTCTGGGAATCATCACCTTGGACCCACAGAATAGCTTTTCCTGGGGTGCCCCCTTTGCCCTCCAAATGGTTTGCTTAGAAGTGCCCTTTTGTGTTCCAGTTATTTATGTTCTTGAACTCCATGCCTGGAGCTGAGGTGCTTGTCCACACTTCCCTGATTCTGCCTCTCCCTCACTACCACCTTTCCTTGGAGGAAAGAAAGATGACCTCAGGGACCAGTTGTTAAGGTTGCCCACCTCTTGGAAGAGCTGGCGGAAGGTGGCTGGCACTTTGCAGATACCTGGCAGAGGTGGGGTGCCAGGGTCATCTGCAGAGCAGGCTCCTGCCCAGGGAGAGTGCTCTGGCCCTGAGCACAGCCCCGTTAGCAGCCATCAGGGAGGTGCAGATGCAGCCTATTCTTGTTTGGTTGGATAAATTTCTCCAAAAAACCAAAGTAAAATTAATAACAATGACAAAATTTTCATTTTAAGCCACAAGTGAATCTTGCAATTTAGGAATGCCTCTAAACCCAAGAATTACAGTAGCTGGAATTGCTTCCAGGATTTGTGTGTTCAGAGGTCAGCCTGTGGGTGCCATATATGGATGTGCTGGGCTAAATACAACCCAAGCCATGTGGCCCAGCCCCAAAGTCTACAAACCAGTGAACAAGTGAGCAGGAATGTCAGCATATGTTCTCGGCCCCAGACAGAAGCTCCCCTGTTTGCAGAGGTGTTAATGTTGGCTCCCCCCACCACACTGGGCACCAGCAATCTAGTTATCAGCCTACAGCACAGCACTTCCTGTATTGTGAAAAAGAAAAGCTCACAGACCAGGGCTGACACAGAAAATTGGCCTAAACATATTTCTCATTTTTCCCATCTTTGTTGGGTTTTTGCAAATATCTGTTGTTGTTTTTAATTGGGGATGGCAGCCTTATCTTAGACCAATGCTAAGGTGAGGAGTTTGGGGAGGGGGCAGGCATAAGCATAAACACTTGCGTACAAATAAATACAATACTAAGAATGGCAAGATGATGCAAGTATTGAAGGATGTCTAAACATTTTGCATAGCTTATGGTTTTCTTAAGAATTCCAGGGACCAATTTACCACATTGTTACTGCCTTCCCAATAGTTCTGTTTAAGGTCTATTGCATGGACCACACCTACACAACCATTCGGGTGCCGGTAGCCGCCTCAGTGAAGGAAGTCATCAGCGCAGTTGCCGACAAACTGGGCTCCGGAGAAGGCCTGATCATAGTCAAGATGAGTTCCGGAGGAGGTAACAGCCCATCCAATAGAATATCCCATCCAAACAGAAACCCCGCCAGGGGGTAGCATGGCCCTTCCAAGCTGATACAAGGGGACAAATCGGTGCTGTGGGTGCTCCCACAGATAACAGAAATAATGCGGTTAGAGGTGGGCTGGATAAGTATCTAACACCCCCTATCTCGTAGGTACCCACTCTAAAGCAGGGAGAGGTGAAGAGATCTATCTGAGCCAGCTGGACTGAGGACTCTGGTGTGGATGTCAGCCTGGAGTTCTTTCCATATAAACTCTAAACAAAAAAGGTTAAAGCCATGGAGCTCTGAGAAATGTAGACCCTAAGAGGGCATCTAGGTTAACAAGCTAAAGTCTGAAGTTGCAGGCAGTCAGAGGCTACTTCTTTTTAGATGGTGATGGTTTCCCTCCTTACCCAGTAGAGAGGGCAGAACCCAGCTCACTGAACGAAAGGAGGAGTATTTTCCCCAATGGGATTGCCTGATTACTCTGTGCTTTCCTGAAATGTCGTTTATTCACATTTACTGGCCACTTAGTGTGGCCATGACAGGAAAGGATGAGTTAGACACAGCCCCCACGTTTGCCGGTGAGAAGGTAGACAGTAAATAAACAGCTACAGTCCGTGCTGGCAAGAGTCCAGAAATGGTCAGCAAGTGTTGCTGTGAGAGCCTGGAGAAAGGAGCAGTAAGGTTCATTTATCCAGTAATGGTTTGATAGCCATTGGGGGATCCTACAGGATCAGGTGAGCCATTTCTGCCATGTTTAAAGGCAAATGATTCCACCGATGTAGGATTTTAAAGTGCATCTTGGATTCCAGAGATCCCCCCTTCCATTTCTGTGCCAGCTGCACAAGACCCACGATGTCTGCCCTCACGGACCCTTCTGACACAGTCTTCCCCTCACTCTCCCGGGTCCCTCCCTCACTTCCTTCAGGTCTTCACTCAAATGTCAGTGTCTCACCGAGGGCCCCCGTCCTTTCCTTGATTCCCTTTCTAAAATCACAGCCTCTCCCCTTTACACATACTTCCTGGCCTGCTTCCCCGCTCGATTTTCTTCTCCTCATCACTGCTCACTCTCTAATATATTTATCTTGTTCACTGTCTGCATCCCTCACTATGATGTAAGCTCTTTTTGGACCGGAATTTTTTTCTGTATTGTTCCCTTCTGTATTCTCAATGCCTAGCTAGAGCAGCGTCCAGCATGTAGTAAATGCTAAGTAAATATTTATTGAATGAATTCAGTTTGGAATAAAGAGGCTTAATCTGGGTAATGCGGTTGTCCTCTGAATTAGGGAATATGTGAAAAAATGATAATAAATTTGCATCTAAATGCATGTGGGATCTCAGAAGCTAAGTTTTCTAAAAGTGGTCTTTCCATCTCCAAAGTGCTGGGCATTATTACCATCTGGAAACATAACTTGTTACATAAATAGCAAGTGTGGTTTTTGTATATCATTACGGTTGGAGCACAGTACTGGGTGAATTGACTCTCCGGTATTTCCATTCCTGTTTATGGTCATTTCTGATGGCATCCTGAGTGTCGTGTGCTACGTGAATGCTGCGTCCTTTTTATCCAGCGGGTCCCTTCAGTACTGTATTTTATGCAGTCGCTCTGCATGTTCCGGTAATTCACTGAGCTGGCAATTTGTTGGTGTGATTAGAGCAGTGCTGCAAATCTCAGATGCATTTAATAGGCAATCTCATGCTTTTTATGTTCACAGAAAAGGTGGTGCTCAAACCTAATGATGTTTCAGTATTTACGACGCTCACCATTAATGGACGCCTGTTTGCTTGCCCGCGAGAGCAATTCGACTCACTGGTAGGTGTGGATGGCCTCCTTGGCGCAGCGTCTGCAATCAGAAAAACTTGTCTGCAGCTTAATTTTGCAGTCACGTTGGACCTAGTTGCTAAAAAATCTTGAATGCTACGTGGCTTTTTCTTTTTCTGCGGTCTATTAGGTAAGCCTCGGGTGTTCATTTGAGATGCTCTGATCTTTAGATTTCCTTTGGTGGAAATTAGCCAAGGAGCACCACTATTGGGACATCATTCAGCTTTCAGAACTCTTTGTAGTCATTCCTCTCCTTGAAATGTCTCCAGTTTAAATATTAATATTAAAAATCTGAATACTTAGGCCAGGATGGAAATAATTTTTTTAAGACAAGATATGATTTATCATACTCCGGGGATGTAGATATGCATTATGGCAAAGCTACTCTCTGGTCTAAGAAAAGTGCTCTTCCCAGAAAGTTCTCTCTGTCTTATGTAGGAAACACCAGAGGCCAGCAGTCCTCCCTAAGTCTCTGAAACACTTGTTCCCAGCCACACAGAGCTCTCTGTGGATAAAGAATTAATTGGCTCGTGCTAGTAATTGAATCGCCTACTCTCTTTTATGCAAGTGGTAGGGTTCACTTCTATTTATCCTATAAAAATTAGGCATACATTCACAACAACATGGATGGACTTTGAGGGAATTATGTTAAGCGAAATAAGCCAGATAGAGAAAGACAATCTCTGTATGACTCCACTCATATGAGGAATTTAAACATGTGGACAAGGAGAACAGATTAGTGGCTACCAGGGGAAAGGGGGGGTGGGGGTAGGCACAAAGTGAAGGGGTGCACCTACAACACGACTGACAAACAATAATGTACAAATGAAATTTCACAGGATTGTAAACTATCATAAACTCAATAAAAATTAACTTAAAAAAAAAAAGGCAGCTCCTCCCACCTGTACCTACTGGGCTTCCTATTCCACTTGCCAGAGCCCTGACCCGGTTCAGGCCCTCAACTCACCACTGTCCTCAGGATACTGGGCTAAGGGCTTGAGCAAGACAGAGCTGTGGAGGCAGGAAGGGGGCACTGTGGGCTCGGCCCTGTGGTTCCAAGGTGTAAAGAGGGCATTGCAACTTCGCACCAGCTCAGCCCACCTGCATACAGAGCCCATCAGGTCCAGGCCATGGGGGAACCCATGCCAGGTGAAATGTCTGCCTTGGGGCTCAGTGGGCTGACCATTCTGCCTGAACCATTCACTGGCTCCACCCATAATCTCCTGGAGCAGAGAGTAGGGCTGCTGCCTTGCCAAAAAAAAAAAAAAAATTAGGCAGAGAGGTGAGTAGCTATTAAAGAATCTTTAAAAGCCTGTTGGGCCAGCTCAGAGGATAAAGAACTAGTTTTTTCCATCTTTGGACACACAGGGCTTCTTTATTAAGAAACATGCAGGGGCCCGCCCGGTGACCAAGTGGTTAAGTTTGCGCGCTCCGCTTTGGCGGCCCAGGGTTTCGCTGGTTCGGATCCTGGGCGTGGACATGGCACCGCTCGTCAGGCCTCGTTGAGGCGGTGTCCCACATGCCACAACTAGAAGGACCCACAACTAAAATATAAAACTATGTACCAGGGGCTTTAGGGAGAAAAAGAAAAAATAAAATCTTTAAAAAAGGGAGAGAGAGATGCAACACAGGAGCTAGAGGTAAGGTATATCGTGGGAGAGAGTTTACCTGCATGGCTAATGCGTGAATATGTTCACCTTTAGTGAAATCAGAGTCTATAGATAAACCAAGATTCCCCTCCTTGGACTTTTTAGAGCTCGTTTTAGCCTCATGGTAATTCTGATTTTCTGATTTGAGGAGAACCCTCTTTTTGCATTTTTGTGCACTCTAGCACAGTTAAGTGGATTTTTGCAATATCTTGAATTTACCTGGAGAAGAACTTGGCAAATGTGGCATTTGTTCTCTTACCAATGCCTCCTCCCTCGTGGCCATGAGCACCCTGGCCTTGCCTCACCCACTGGTGCTATAAGATCTGAGTCTACTCATAGTCCTTTTCATATATTTTTTTAGTCAACTACATTCATTGCTTTTTAAAAAATATTTCTCAAGATTGAAGGATTGGAGGGAAAATGTCGTAAATGAGTTCTGCTGCCCTCTCCTGGAAATGAGAGCCATCAAAAGCTGGTTTAGCCATAGCCCCGTTGAAGGTGCTACGTGATGTTTCTGCCAGGCGGTGCTCACGCCTCTCTTGCCAGCTAGTTCTTGGCCCCAGTGTGCAACACCGTGGTGCATGGATGGAAAGTGTGGACCGACTCCAGCTCCCTGGGGGGCAGATACTAACTTTGTCAGCCTCTGTTTATGTGCACATCATCCTGCAGCCTGCAAGTTCTTGGTCCTGGCTAGGCTTCCATTTTAAGGCCTGAGTGATTGAAAGGAATTCACTTTGCAGCCAGTACCTGGACTTGAACTTGTTTAACTTCTTCCCTGTGGGTGCTCTGCTGTTCAGTAGGCTGCGAATTATGTCATCATCCTAAGGAGCGGTCAAACCTTACCTGTGTCACAAAACGGTGGACACAGAGCTCCTTTCCTATCTCTCTCAAGATTTCTCTGAGGGCAGTCCTTCTAGGAAAAATCACGCACAGGATGACTGCAGTACAAAATGTTGGCCAAACCCTTTATTCATCAACACATACTTCTGAAGCATCTGCTTTATGCTGTGTGCTGTGCTAGCTTCTGTGTGACACTAGACCAATGTCCTGGAGCCTCTGTCCTTACCACAGTCATGGTCAAGATAGGGAGATGAGATGAACGCAACCAGCCTGGAACAGAACAAATTGTGGTGCTAAGTTGTGTTGTCTAGAGTTAGTAGAGTGCAGTGATGTATTCCAGTTGCTTGAGGGTTTGGATTCTGAAGCTTTACTCTCCAGACATTTTGTTGAAGCATAAATATTAGTACAGAGCCAATTACAATAAAATCTCATTGTACTGCAATTTGGTTCTACTTTTATCCAGTCACGGATTCCTTAGACTTTTATTTAGTGCCTACTCCATCATTCCAGGCATTGTGGATGGTTCTGGCTCTGGGTTGGGCTTGAAGATGAATCCATCATGGTGCCTCAAGGAGCTCACAGTGTATTGAGGGACACAGAGTGTAACAAGAATCTAATATGACAAGTGCCATTGTGGAGCCAGACACAGAGGGAGTGCAAGCATGAGCTAGGGTGGCAGCTCACTTTAGCCATCTCTTTGTCACTGATAATCAGCACATCCTTTCTTATGGCTCAGCTTCCTCATCTGGAAAATGGGAAGGTAACAACACTATTCTCCCAGTCACCGCCATCCAGCCTCAACAAAGAAATTAGTTCTCAACAAGAGCAGAGAAGGAGAGTCTGTGGGAGTTCTGTGCCTCCATGTAGGCAGTTTTCAGATGTCTGTTTAAGGCAGACCCTACATAAGCTCTGTGGCGCCTCACCTGCAGGAAATTCCACAGGGATTTCTATGAGAAAATGGCCCAAGGAGATGTTTCCTAGGGGCCCAGGATCAGCATGTAAATTCCCCACGTGAGATACAGGGACACTCTTTGCTGCTCAGATGCCTCTTCAGTGTGGTTCATGGAGGGAAAGGGTCAGCCTGCCCTTTGCCAAGGAGGGAGGAGGCTTGGTGAGCCCCCCCACCTCGAATAAAACAGGACTTTCTGTTATTCTCTCAAAAGGGATGCAGGAATGATAGACCAGCATCCACAACTGAAAGAATTTTATGTATTTCTTGATATTGGCATCTTCCCTGTGGTAGTTGGGTAAATTTATCCCCTGTATGAAAAGCCATTAAGGCTTCAAGGAAAACAGGTAGGGAGCTAGGTTGACTGGGGAGAGAGCCAACCTAATGAACAGAGTCGGAGAGGCAGTTCCACAGAGGAGCAGAGGGGCTGTGTTCACAGTAGCAGTTGCAAGAGGGAAGGGAGAATGTGGAGAGCCAGTCACAGCCTGAGAGGGCATCCTCAGACCTCGCATTTAAAAGCTTCCCCCAATTTTCTACCTAAGACCTACCCTGCTTGAGACCATTCTCCTTATTTGCTTCCATTAGCTACTTTGCCCATCAGCTTCAGGTCTGTTCCCTAAGTTTCAAAACTTTGGAGCAATTGTTTTCCCTCCTTGCTCTCTGTCCCCTGCAGGGAGTGAATCAGGAACAACAGTCTTTAGCTCTTACATCCAGGTGTTGTGCTGATCACACGTTCCTATGCCTTTGCATTGCTGGAGCGCATCTAGGAAGGAACTAATTTGAGGGGGAGGGAAGGATAGGGACCCTCTCTGTGCCAGGCACTGTGCTTACCTGCTGCACTTAAATTATTTCCATCTAGTCCTCTTAACAAGCCTCGTTACTAGGTACTGTGACCCCAACTTCCCAGAGCTAGAAACATTCGAGCCATTAGGGAATCAGTCCTGTGTAGTTAGAGTGAGGTTTACATTTAGAGTCTGTTGCTCCCTAAAGCTGGCACTAACCTGGTCTATTGCAAAACCCAATCTCCTCATCTGGTACTCAAAGGTTTTCTAAAAGCTGTTCGAGCAGTCCGTCTGGTCCCTGAGCTCTCTGTTCCTGCCAAACGAGTCTCATGACAGCTTCCCCACCGTCAACGCCTCCCTTGCCATCCTCCAACCTGCAACAGACCATCCTGGAAACTCAGGGAACACCTCGCTGTTCTAACTCACCTGAGTTCGTCTGCTTCTCTTTCAAAGTCCAGCTTCTTTCTCCGAGAACCTCTTCAGGCCACACATTCATTCCAAATGCCCACTAACTCTCAGAAAGCCCGTTCATCTTCCCTCACCTGTTTATCTGTGTATCTGGGAGCCAGGTGTGTGTTGGTCTGTCCCTTTACACGTGCAAATGAATGCTAGCAGCTGACTGTTTATTGATATGCAGTGCGGTACTTACTGGTCAGGGGAGACTCCTCTCTTAGTCTGCATGCTTTTAAACGCAGGAACCACCCACATGCTGAGTGTGTAATTTCTTTAGTGTCCAGAGTGCAGTGGCCATTTGTAGAATGTAATGGTTATGGGCAATGATGATAATAATGATGATGATGGAATTTGCACATTATTACTACCTCCAGCCTAAATATTGAATATCCAGATATGGTTAGCATGATATTAGGGAGATTCTCTTTCAATTCATGTGACTTCTGTAACTTTGCACTTATATTTTAGATCAGTAGGTATTAATATATATAAGTTTCCAATGTACGCAAATCATTCATCTCACTAAGGAAAAGCGCTGTAAATCATTTCTCAAAATAAAAATGCGACTAGTAAGGTGGATGGAATGTTTTGACCCGGGGTCTTCTGGAGAGTAGCAGAGTTTGGTTTTCTGATACCTGGCCCCAGACACCATAAGCATGTGAATATCATGCCTAATCCAGCTTCTCCCAGTGGGTGGAGGAATCTCAGTACACAGAGCTCACTGTCACCTGGTAACCCCTGGCAGTGTGGGATAAGAGATGGCGATGCAGCAACCTTCCACAGTCACCAGCCCCTGCAATAGGTAGCAGCGCTGGGGCTGAGTGTCCAAAACCGCCATGCCAGTACCTGCTTTGGGACAGCTTCACTGGGAAATAGGAGGGAAAAATCTCTAAGAACTTCTGACATCTTTACCAGGGAAAAGGAATCATTTCCAGGGAACTCTCAGCTCCAGCCGAAGAAAATCTGCACAGATCACTCCTCCCTGAATCTTCTTTGCCAGGGTCCACGTTTCTCAGTGAGTGGAATTGATTCTAGGGACGATGATGACTATAAAAATGGCATGGAAGCAAGTGAGCATTAAGAGCAAAGGCATTTTTATCCTCTGGGCAAAATCAAAGTTTTGAGATCTTCCTGAAAGCGTTTCCAGAATCCTTTCCCCTCTGAAACTCCTTAAGGCATTCAGCACTAAGTCCTTGACTATTTTGAGGTTTTGATATATTTTTGCATTATTATTCATAGACTCCCCTGCCAGAACAGGAAGGCCCAACTGTTGGAACAGTGGGAACTTTTGAACTGATGAGCTCCAAAGATTTAGCATACCAGATGACAATTTATGATTGGGAACTCTTCAACTGTGTGCATGAGGTAAGGCGCTCGATTGGGAGCGTTAGTAGGTACCAGAGCAATTCGAGATGAAGTCTGCTGGCATTGCTTAACTGCAAATGTTTATACGCACTGCCGTATGGAAACCACATGACGATTTTTAAAATATTTTTATTAATAAAGCCTGCTATAAAGCCTTTGAGTGTGAAAGAAAAATTTTTATGATTTACAGTAAGCTCTGTCTTCCTGAGTCTGTTAAGCCAATAGCACCGGGGTTTATATGTTTAACAAGCCTCATTGAAGCCTTTCAGATCTCAAGTACAAGTTCTATTCCAGTCAGAGATCGTAGTCACATTTGCTGACCAATGTCAATTTGTCTTGACGAATAGAGAAGCCCCACTGATGTTTTGATTTAAAAACAAAGGAGAGGGGCCAGCCTGGTGGCGCAGCAGTTAAGTGTGCACATTCCACTTCTTGGCGGCCCGGGCTTCACCAGTTCGGATCCCGGGTGCGGACATGGCACCACTTGGCACACCATGCTGTGGTGGGTGTCCCACAGGTCGGGTGGAGGAGGATGGGCACAGATGTTGGCTCAGGGCCGATCTTCCTCAGCAAAGAGAGGAGGACTGGCAGCAGTCAGCTCAGGGCTAATCTTCCTCAAAAAAAAAAAAAAAAAACAAAGGAGTGACATCATTTTCCTTTTTTTCCCTAGCTGGAGCTAATCTATCACACATTTGGAAGGCATAATTTTAAAAAGACCACAGCAAACTTGGATTTGTTCCTGAGAAGATTTAATGAAATTCAGTTTTGGGTTGTCACCGAGATTTGCCTTTGTCCCCAGCCCAGCAAGCGTGTTCAGCTCTTAAAAAAATTTATTAAGATCGCAGCCCAGTAAGTATCGTTAGCTTGGAAAGAGAAAAATGTTTGAGGTGCGTTTTTGTTTTGTTCTCTTAGACTGCACCTTAAAAAGAAAAGCAAGATATAAGATCCCTTTATGCACAAGGACCAACCACAGGGGCTTGAGAAGAAGTGAATTCTTGTAAAAGACGAATTTCTCTGGCTTTTGTAATATTTGACATCAATATATAAATTAACATCTTACGGCACTGATGCTGGAGTCAAAGTCGTGGCCTCTTTTTGCTCTGAACTGTTCAGACTTTGTGCCTCCCTCAGTTTAGAGTCCTTCAGCAAACAAAGTTCTGTTGTAGAAAGTTTTGTTTAAAAGGCTCAAATTGATACACAACATGACACGTTCTTGCCAGTAGAGGGCAGTGGGAACATGCATGTGCAGCCGCGCTTCGAACTCAGCCAGAATAAAATCGGTGAAATGCATAAAGGCGAGCGAACCTGCTACATGAAAATCATCTCCATAAACATCAGAAGAAGCAAGCGTCTTATAAATATTCTATTGAACAGTACTTCATGGGAAACAATTTATTTGCTGCAGGGGCCACTTAGATTTCTCCCTGACATGAATTTAATCTTCTCCTGCTATTTAGATATGCCTGACAACCTCCTGTTTACTTCCATGTTTTTGGTATCACCACAATGCTAAAAATAAAATGCTAAATGTAGCTTGTGGCTGGGAGATTTCTTTCCTTTGTAAATGCAGGGAGCTTCAGCCCCGGAACGTGGTGGACACAAGTGACCCCAGCTAGGCAATTTTCTTGAACCAAATAGTTTAGGTCCCATGCAGAGTCTGATTTCCAGAGCTAAACAAAGAAGTAAATGCTTCTGGACATTTCATACACATCAGCTTGCCAAATGCCTCGAATTATTTTGCCAAAAGTTTGAGAGTTCAACAGGGTATCCCAACCCCTTGGATTCAAATGCTGGTATCTCTCAATTGGAGAAAGCTGCCTTTTTGAAGAAAGATTTGGTAAAAAGTTGCTATGAATTTCTCAATCAGCATAGAGCCCTAGCAGCCTGGAGAGCCTGGTTGCAAGGGACTGATGCCTTCACATATCTGAAAGGGGGTGATTACGGAAACTGCGACAATATGTGCTTTACCGCTATAAGGAGCAGCTTCTCTCTTCACATTAGTCTGGCCATGCTAAGTGCAGCCAAGAGAAGAGAAAGGGGATCTGCACACAGATGTGGAGATGAGGAAGCCTTTTGGGGCCTAATCCTGTTATTTTACAGAGAGAAGATAGAGAGTGTTTCAAAACCTCAGGAACTTTTTTAAATGTTTTTGCCTTTCTTGTCTCTCTTCTTTCTGATTATGGGAATGAGTAGGTGGATTTGGCCTTCGGTATAAATTGGTTTGTATTATTCGACCATTATTAAGCTGTGCCATCCTGGAGTGGAGCTCTTTACAGATCCCAGCTGGAGGAGACGGTAGACTTTCATAAACCAAGATCGACCAGAATGAGACCTAAAGCTCGTGGCAGGAGCATGTTTTGTGGGATATTTTTAGAGAACTTCAACATATTCTGTTTAAGGTCTTTGATCTGCCCAGAGCTTTGTGGAGTTGGGGGTCCATGTGTTATCCTCCCCTTTTACAGATGCGGAGACTGAGGCACAGAGAAATTTCATGACTTACCTAGGGTGATAAAGTTAGTTGTCAGCAGTGACCAGAAAGGCAGGTCTGCAGTCCTGCATGTCCTTTCAAGATCACGTAGATGGGACAAAGGTGCACATGTGTCCATAGTTAGACTCTCGGCCTTCAGCCCCCGGGGTCTCTGAAGTGGCTTTCAGCCCCTGACCTGAGAGCCGCTGCCCCAGCACAGCAAAGGACTTGCTTTCTCTCCAGTGGGATGAGACATGCTGCAGCTTCTCTGAAATCTCTTTTCCCATTTCCATACAGACGATTGAAGAATCACTCAATGCTGCCTCTGCTAGGAGAATATGGGCAGGAAATGCCACAATTTAACTAGCCTTTTACAAAAATATTAATCCAAACAGGATTTAATTATGATGTCGTCAACTTAGATGACCATATTGATTTGGGGTGAAGGATTTGCATTTATTACAACATGAATTCTTCTTTCCCTTTTCAAGGAGCTGGTATGAAGAAGTTGGGGATTCCTTTCTGCTCTCTCTTTGTTTAAATTAAACCAAGTACCTGGGCTAAATAGTGCCATTCTAATAAGAATCTTTGGTTCTATTCCTAAATGTATATTCGTAAAAGCTAATAGTGACATAAGTACAGATTCAAAATGATCAGCTTCACCAACACCAGTAAAACAGAGAAAATAAGGGTTTTTTTTAGTTAGTTGTTCGTCTTTTCTCAGTTTGAAAACTCTGAGCGCACAGGGATCGTGACTTGTAAATTGATAATATTTCAACAAATTAGAAGCCATGGTGGCTGCAGCAGTATGATTTCTTCAGTTTCCTCTCAAGCTGCCCGAGGAGGGGTCCGGTTCCAGCCAAAAGTCTGGAAGTCTTCAAGGACGTTTTGCTTTTTCTCTTCCTCTCCCATGAGATGTCTCCCTCCAGGTTCGACAAGGCTTTTAGCAAGCTTTGGGATGATAATAGCAATCCCTAGGGTAGGTGTCTTTAAATTCCTTCTCAAAACCTGAACTTAGATGGCCAAAACCATCACCTGTCTGAAATTACAGTGAGAAATCAAACAGCAGAACGTGGTCACCCAAGTGGAACTTACACAGTGCATTAAATCTATGCTTGCCTGTTCTCGTAAAGGAGACCTGACGAATATTAACGACTATCAGAAAATAGAACTCTAATTTTTTTATCTCACTCAAAAGTGGTATTTTACCCACACATGTGCCTCTTGTGTTTCAGCTGTAAGGAGTACAAAAATCTGAATTCCTTTTTTGCCATCGTCATGGGACTAAGTAATGTTGCCGTGAGCCGTTTGGCACTAACGTGGGAGGTAAGCTTCAGCTGAGATCCAGCTGTGACTTTTGCCTTAAGAATAAAAACACAGGCTCACCAGTGAGCTTTTTGTACAGAAATATCACTCACGCTCGTATAATAATAGAAAAGGTGGGACACTTTGAGGAAAGTGACCTGTCTCCTTTTTCTAGTTGCCTTAGAGGGTGATTTTAGAAAGGTGTTGTTCTTTTGTGTATGGGGGAATGAGGAACTCTCAGCTTCTTGGTCTATACAATGTAAATACTAATAAGTTTAGTTCCTATGTATAACATGAATCAACAACATTGTTTGGGTGACTTCAAAGGTTTTGCTCATAGATTCTATTGTTCTCTGGAATGTCTGCGTACTACTTTTGCAATGAGCCTTATTTATAATTAAGAAAGGACAGAGGATCCATTTTTATCTAAGTAGTCATTTTGCTCCTGGGAGAATTAGCCAGAAGGCCAACTGTTTGGCCCAGCTGAGTACTAAGTATCTCTTAACTGCCTGGCAGTCCTCTCTGTGTATGGAGGAACGACAGTTGGCTAATAGTCAGTTTGGGGCAAAATTTATGCAGGTGTGTTGTGAATTTCTAGAGCAAATATGATTCCTGTTTGGTTGATGGTTGGTTATCCGTGCTAGAGAACATCTTCCTTGTTCATTAGCTAAGTACTCAAAATGTGCCTGATCCTTACATGTGGTATATAGTCAAAGAAATACTAAACTCTGATAGAACATACACACAAAAATAGACTCTTACTAAAAATAAAAAGTATGTGTAAGTGGAACAAAAAGAGGGCAAGGAGTAGATAACAGAGATTTAATTTGCACTGGTGCTGAAAGGCAGCTGTTTGCATCTCTGAATGTTCTCCTTGAAACATTTCCTTCTCCACCCCTCTGCTGAAACCGTTTCCTTTCTCTGTCCCTCCTAAATGTTTCCATTGTTTATGGGGCAGGTCCTCACAAGTCCTTCAGTCTTGGATTTCTCTTAAAATTCCAGGCACATGGAGCACACAGCAGCTCATCCTCTGAATATAGGAATGAGGGAATTGGTGAGGCTTGCGTGCGAGGCAGCTGTATCATCTTCCAGCTAGTAAAAGGACGGAGTTAGTGCTGCCAATGAATCTAAGCAGTGAAACCATAGTGCAGGCCCCCCTGTCTTGTAGCCTAAGGCTCTTGGAATCTCTGGAGACCTAGGGTTTCCTCTCAGGTAGTCTGCTTTCTCAGCCTGCTTCCCACTTCTGATCCCCTCGTGGAGTCCAAATGAGTTGGTTGGGGAAATCAAAGTAAAGCTTCACAGGGGTCCAGGAAGGCCAGGAGTGGGTACCGCATAACAGCAGGCAGATATTAAGGCCATAGCATGTGGGAAACACTATCAGAGTCCCCTTTCCTGGTCTAAAGAGAAAAACAGGAGGCTGCTTGGGAAGGGGGGGAGGGTACAGTTAGCAAAGGGAGAGAGCTAATTGACCAGTCCTTCAGTTTCACAGGGAATAGGAAGGAGTACCCCAGTGTGTGAGCTTCTGTTTTCATCCTTGCATGTTGCTGAAAAGAGAAAATTAACCTTTCATCATTTGCCAGCCTTTATTTTTTAAGATGAAATGTAATTATATCATTCTGTAGGAAGAGCTTTTATTCATAAGCATCTTTGATTTTGGTTTATCTACCTGTACTTGCCAAGAACCTCCCAAGGGCTTCTCATACAACTCCAGTGAGTACCATGATGGCGGCATGAGCAGCGTGAGAAACAGTGCCTGACCTCCCAGAGCTATGGAACACATGTGAAACTGCCCATGATCAAAGCAGAAAGTAGTTAAGCCACATGGCAAAGGGAATAATTCAAAATAGAGGGGAAAGGCCAGTCTGAGATAAAGCAAATGGGAGGAATAACCTAGAGTGGAGTTTCTTGGCCTTGGCAGTATTGACATTTTGGGCAGGATAATTCTTTGTTGTGGAGGGCTGTCCCCCGTGATGTAGGATACTTAGCAGCATCCCTGTCCTCTACCTACTATATGCCAGTAGCACCTGTCACCTCACCCCACCCCAGCTGTGAGGACAGCAGATGCCTACAGACATTATCAAATGTCCCCTGGGAGGGCAGTGCAAAATTGTCGCTAGTTGAGAACCACTGCTCTGGAAGCACAGGGTACGGATGGAGGATAGTATTAAGGCCAACAAAAGTTTTTATTACCATTTGATCTCCTGCGTTTGCCAAAAGCTAGCTAAGTAAAGAGAACTAGAGTGACAGAGATCTAACCAAAAATGTAATTCAGTCCTAATTTTAAAGGCAGTCTGTGTTCATGGGAAGTTATCGCCTGACATGGTGGTTTGGATCCTCGTGTGGGGTGAGAGCTTTGCATCCCTTGATGCCCATCCCAGCTTTCATCCCTTTGGACGTTCCCTCTGAGCAAGGATATCAGGTTGCCCTGAAACCTGACTTGAAGAGAGGTGCTAGGAAAATGAGCCTGGAGGATACGGAGGAGACTAGTTCCTAGAAACAAAATAAGATTTTTACAATGTTTAAATGGGAATATGACAAACTGATTCGGATATGAGAGACAAGGAGGAGAGAGGACCTTTTCAGCCATTGCAGAGGCCTGACCGGTGAAGTGGTTGCTGACAGTAGACTTCACTGTGCGAAGCAGAGCTGAGCTGGGGATCTCCGAGGCCCGGGACTTGGTCACCACTTCCACAGTCTCAGGATGAGAAGCACATCATGCTGCTCCATCTTGGTGTGGCCCTGTCAGAAGAGAAATGTTGAGCTTTACTAAAAGCTCAGGATCTGAGCAAAGTGAGAACCAACAGATTGAAAGATGATTCAGTGTTAACCTACTGGTGTGGATATATAGGAATAGTCAATGGTGTTGAAGCGTGTGCCAAAATATAAACGTGAGAAGTTACTAAATTGATAGAACTATCAATTTTTGTATTATAGCAGGGCAGGGAAATCATGAGGGAGAAATGTTTATGTAGAAAAGTGTGGAGCATATAAGAGGCAGGTGATGTGAATTACAGAGGCCCTGACCATCATCAGCTGTGTGACTTTGGGCATGTCAATTTAAACTGTGAGGCTTAATTTCTTCCATCTATAAAACCTAGGTTTAATCTATTCAAATAAACATTCACTGAGCACTTACTATGTACCTGACACTCTTTTAGGCACTGAGGATATAGCAATAAACAAAACTGATAAAAATCCCTGTGCTCATATAGCTTACATTGTAAGGGAGAAGGAGGTCGAAATAGATAGTTTCCAAAACTTGTGATCCTAACATCCTCTGGTCTAAATTCCTAATTCTGAAAATCAGAGAGTTTAAAAAGGGGGTTGGGGGGGTGGCGTATTTCCAAACCACTTGTCATCTGTGAATGCAATCTTCTTTATGAATAATCCATTTCAGAGAACAGTATAAAAGCAGTAAGACCAAAGCATCCATAGTTACTTTTGGTTCAACTAGGTTCTGCCTCTTAAAAGGCAAGTTCTCTATATTCCAGAAGATTATCCTCAAATGACAAGATGGATTACAGTCTGGCCTGTCTTAGAGATGTTTGATTAAGAGCCAAAAGCAATACATTTCCCCTAGAAATGGTCACACATGATACAAATCCAGATATTGACTCTGACATATGAGGGTGGCATTTTCATTTCATTAACAGAAACTGCCAAGCAAGTTCAAGAAGTTCTATGCGGAGTTTGAAAGCTTAATGGTAAGTGACAGTGGCTCCTTTATTCTGTTCACTGTCTGCATTAATCCAATTTCTGATTAGCTGAATTGAAGTTCTCATTTCAGAAATTTTATCTGTCCTTGTATGACTTTAAGAAGTTTATGATCCCGTTTTAGTGCTGCTAAAACAAGCATGTCTGCCTAATGAATGGCACCCTCAGGAACTAACTTAAAGAGGACTTATGTCCCACATAAGGTCAATTTGTGTAACTAAGAAAAGCAATATAATAGGATCCTTTCTGTCTAGCACAGGTTGGCTATGGGTTAGAAGCTGCATTTTCCTTGGCTTGCCAAAATTATTTTTCCCCATTGGCTGGGAGGTGTTAACAGACAGAAAAGGGGTGAGTGGAACTTGGCAGGAGGGATGGGATGGGTTCAGAGAGGGCAAGTCGGGTCTGGCTGTGCAAGGCAGAGAGGAGGGTGATCTGAGCTCCCAGGAAGGAAACTGAGCTTCGGGAGAAGGGGAATCTTGTGGTTGGAGTTTGCTTTACCCATCTCCTACGTGCTCCCACAGGAAATCTCTACCCTTGATCCCTGTAGGCAGATATCCCTTTCAAACGAGAAAGCAAACAAAAGCAAATTATTTTCATGTCATACGGGAGGTTGTTTTGAAACAAAAATCTATTTGTTTAATCGCGTCTACCTTTCTTTTGTGGCTACACTTGATTCAAAACTGCCTGATTGTGGCATGCCCAGGCTGGGTGCGTTGGGAGGTAGAGGGGGTGGAGTATGTGTCACTAGTCGTTAACCAGCATCTCTCTGTTTCTCTAAAGGATCCTTCGAGAAACCACAGGGCCTACCGGCTGACCATAGCTAAGCTGGACCCCCCTCTCATCCCCTTCATGCCTTTGCTCATTAAAGGTAATTCTAGGGAGATGCACAGGCCAGGTGTGTGGGGAAGAAAATGAACAAGAGCCTCATCAGGTTGAGCTCTCTGGGAAGAATGAGCTCACCCTTCCACCTTCTTCATCTCCTCTCAGCCCCGGCTTTTCTGAAAGGGGTGGGGAGGGTATTGGAGGAGCAGGGATTCAGGATTTGGAAGACTTGATGGTGAAACAGACAGTTAGTTGGGAAATTTTACTAATCTCAGGTAAAGTGCTTTAGAAAGTTAAACACCTAACATAAAAGGAACTATTATCAGCTTTTTTCAACTGCAGTGTTATGCAAATCCTCCAGCATAATCTGATGGTGCTATTGTGGTTTCTTAGTATGACATATTTCTGTTAGTGATTGGAATGTGACTTTTATTTCTTTGCAGATATGACATTTACTCATGAGGGGAACAAGACGTTCATTGACAATCTAGTAAACTTTGAAAAAATGGTACGTACGGTGTTATAACCTTAACCACAATGTTTTTTTTTAAATGAAATTTGCATTTGTACTAATAAAGGAAATAATTTCCATATATGCTGCCATGCTAAAAAGGTAGTTACGCATAAAGGAGTTTTGAAATATTCGGTTCAAATTGGCTACCTATTTTAGTCTGTCAGTTCTCTTTTGTGAAATCGAATAGTATTTGTGCTGCGGCTCACAGCAGCAGCTAGCTTTTATGCTGTGTGGTTCGTCCTTGGCTGCCTGTTGCTAAAATGCACGAATGTTCCAGAGTGACTTCCATGTTGTTGTTTTGTTGTAAGGTTTATGGAGCTAGACTGCCCCGGGATGCCTTTGAAATGTTTATCTGCTGAGCCTGACTTTAGTGCATGTACGTAAAAGGTAGCTCTATAGCAGATTTCTGTTATGTAGTATTAATGGAAAGATGTGTTACTTATCCCAATAAAGTTCACCCAAGTTCAGAGAGGGAACTTGGAAATCTTCATAACCAAAAACTAAATTTTTTTAAATAACAGATGCAGAACTGGTACATATTCAGTATTTTCCAGCCACCCACCTCCCCAAAAAAAGCTGTGTTATCTGGCATTAGGTACTTTGCAGTTTATTTTCTTATGTTCTGTGAAGCAATAAGGCAGGTCTTGCCAAAACCTTTCTTTAGCTACATAGTTCATGTTAATGGAATGCTCCATTGTCTTCTAAATCCTCTGGCTGCATCCTGGATGGATGTCACAGTGTTATCTCTGTGTGGGTGAGCATCTGCCCTGGGTAGTGGTTTGCAGGGGTGAATGGGAGGCTGCAGGAAAAGCTCAGGAGACATCAGGTTCCATTCTCAGCTTCATCACTTTGTAGCTGTCCCTTAACTTCTCTGTGGGTCAGTGTCCCCAACAGAAAATTGGCATCACACCTGCTCCATCCATCTCTGGAGTTTGTTGGAGGGTCCAGAGTATATAAGTATTCCTGTAAGCCATAGAGTGCTATACAATTCTTATCAGAAAACTGTTCTTCTAATTGCTTCTTGAAATCCAGCTAGTAGGTATGAGTCCAGGAGAATGTCAGACATCCTGCAGTAATCTTAGAAGGATCACACCATTCGGCTTTGGGAATGAGCTTATTGCAGAGCCCAGCCTGGTAAAGAAGTGCAGCAGTTGCTGGGCACTCGGTTCCTGTGTCTTAAGCTTCTTAGGAAAAGCCCATGAGTCCTCACTCTTCAAAGACACTCTATACAAGAGGGCAAATATTTTCTCAGCAGTCTTCCTCTCCACCCCCTGCCTACACCAAGGGCAGGTTTGAACATCTCTATTACTGTGTCATTTTAATAATTCTTTGATCAAAGTGAAAAGCATTCTTTGCTCACTTATTAGTCTGGAGAATTAAACATATTTCCCTGATTTCTCAAAAGAAAGGCTTGTTTTCCAGAAAGGAAAGATTTAGCAAGTAGGTAAAGAACCTTCCGGATCACTTATGCAGAAATGCAGAGAGGTGGCAAAGCCAACCATCTGACTGTAAAATATATGTGCACAGAGGCATAGAAGTCAGAGTTTCCTGAAGAGTTGAAAGAGCTTAAAAACTTTTGATCTTTAAAGTTAGCTAAACAGAACGAACAAGAACAGCAGAAATATCTGTCGAGGAGGGCCAAAGTTGTCTCATCTGGGCCTTTAGATCTTGGTGTCACATCCGTAACCTACAAAGGAAAAGTCAAGATCATATTCGGCGGGTGTTAAGAGAGCTCCCCTTCCCCTTTTTGCACTGCATGCCCATAGCAGTGGATTCTCATCTGCCCAGCAGTGAGGAGAGAGGTCCTTCACACCCTACTCTCAGAAAAAGTCCACTTTTCTTAAAAACAACTGAACAGCTAAGTTGGCAATTCAGCTGCAATGACGGACACCTAAATTACTGATGGCTTAAGCAAGATAAGTTTCTTTCTTTCTAACTTAAAGGTCCAAGCATGTCTGGTAGTTTTGCTTCAGGAAGGGATCAAGGTTTTAGGCTTCTTCTCTCTTGCGATTTCACCGTCTGTATGGTCCAAGATGGCAGACCACCATGACCTCATTCCAGCTAGACCTAAAGGGAAAAGGTGAAGACGTGCTTCTTTCCTGCAAGGATACGACCTGGAGTTACTCTCACCACTTGGCACACATTTTATTAGCCAGAAACTTAGTCACATGAAAGGACAGTTAGAATATGTAGCCCTCATTTTGAGCATCTACGTGCCTCACTATAAATTAGGGGGTTCTATTACTATGAAAGAGGAGAGAAAGGATAGTGAAAGAGTGCTGTTAGTTCTTTGCTCTGGCAACTATAAATTTTCTTTAATTTGATAAATCACACCATGGGAAAGTTTAATTTTACAGTTGCCCTTCCATGAGTTAGATGTTCCTGGAAGATGAAATGGAATTTCAAAAAGATTTGATTATGTTTTTTTAAACCTGACTTTGACTAACCCAGCACTGGTTGCCAACTTTCCAACCTTTTCTCTTCATAAACTAGCTCCCCTCTGCCCCCACACCACCACCCCACTAGTGGCTGCCGTCTGTCCCATGTGTCGTGGGGACGGATGCGTCTCCCTTTCCAGGTTGAAGTCCATGCCGCTTTTGAGTCATTCATCAGCAAGGCCAAGGTGCTGAGCAGAGCTGGCAGCCTTTGTGGGGCTGGTAAGCTGTATCCCGAAAGGGAGCCCCTGCCAGGGGCAGAAGTCACTAGGGTAGCCAGGAACACAGAAGCCTTTTCTTGGTGGCAGCACATTGCACAGTCACAGCAAACTACCATGCCAACCCGAAGTGTTTTTATTTTGAACCTTGAGGTACGAAATGAGGATTAGAGAATTTGTTGCATATTGGTTTTCAGGATTTGTGAGTATGAACAAAAGAGAATTCACACTCTGATCCATATGCAAAAAAAAGAAAAGCAGACATTCTTTCATTTGGGGGAAACATAAAGGAGTATTCAAAAAAATGTTTGAATAAAGCCCTTTGTAGCTTTCTATGGCATACATGAATATTTATAACATTTAGGAGGTAGACTAGCAATGGATTAGAGGATAATATGCTGGCCGGCTGCCACTATCCCAGGCTGCATAAAGCATGCTGATAGCCATGGTTGCTACTGTATTAGGAGGTTGGTTCTATTTCACACGTACCCATATTTAGGTGTATTTATTTATGAATATTATTTTAAGATAGTCGTTTTATTTGTAATGAGAAGTATAGGGCAAACTTCTATGCTTCTAGAAACATTAACAGAAACTAATTCATTAAGGAAATGTTTTGAATTCTTTTATTTTTGTATCACTAATCATGCTATTTCATAATTATCAACAATATGTTTTCTATCACCAATAATATCATTATAAGATTCATAGAGAGAGCACTGGACCTTTATCAGGCTATGGAAAAAAGAATCTCCAAGTAAAAATCTAAATGTTCGAATCCACCCAATTCCCAGACCCTTCCAATACAACAGAAATGTACAAGAGGACTTGGAAAGTTTACTTCTTTATATAGAATTCACAAACCAGTCTAAATGCAGATCTTCCAAAGGTTATGGTTCAAAGCCAGACAATATGTTTAGAGTGTCCAGGCAAAGAATTTTACTAGGAAATAGAAAGAAACCCAAAAAGTAGTTCTTAGCCTTTAGGAGATTATATGCAGTTGAGAGGATAAAACATAAACACATGAAATATTAAAAAGCAACAAAAGATATAAAAACTAGTTCACAATAGTAATAAAAGAGATGTCAAGAAAAATGCAAAGAGAGGTAACTTCATGCAGCTGTATCAGAGGAAAGTAAAACCTATTAAATACAATGACATAATATAATCAAATCCAGACTTGTTACCCTGAGCACCCGTCCGGCCTCATCTCACGCTTCATCTTCTCTGTACTCAGTCCAAGTTGGTGTGAACAACCTTCTTTCTTTTCCTTCCTTCCTCAGGGTTTTGCACTAGCTGTTACCTTTGCCTGAAATTTTCCCCCGGTCTTCACCTGTCTGGCTCCTTCTCATTATTCGGGTCTCAGTTTGTGTGTCCCCTCCTCTGAGCGGTCTTCCCCGACCGCCCTTCAAACACTCCTCTCCCCTCCCCACCCAGCCCTCTCACACAGAGAACCTTGCCTTGACAGCTCGGTCCACGATCTGAGGTGATCTTCTTTACCTGCCCCTTCATGGTCTGTCTTCCTCACTAGAGTGGACGTGTCCTACACCAGGTTTCCTATCTGCTCTGTTCACTGATGTTTCTCCAGCACCCAAAAATGTGTCTGGCACATTATCAACATGCAAGATATATTTGTTATAAGTTCACACGCTCTGCTTCAGCGGCCCAGGGTTCACAGGTTTAGATCCCCGATGTGGACCTAGCGCCACTCAGCAAGCCATGCTGTGGCAGCATCCCACATGAAATAGAGGAAGATTGGCGCAGATGTTAGCTCAGAGCCAGTCTTCCTCACACACACAAAAAAGAATAGCCCAATCATATTCTAGTTTTGGACTCAGTGAGATTAGACAATGCATAAAGCATTTTTAAAGGATTTTATGTAACAAAGATTTAATCCAGGAGTATTTTCTATTTCATTAGAAAATTTGATTAAGCAGAATGTCCCAAGCATTTTGCGTTACTGATACTTTAGGCAAGATGACTCCCTTAGCCTTCTCTTCCTAATTGGACATTATTCTATGCCCCTGTTCACTGTGGTGCTGCCTCTGTCCTTCAGTGTCCTTCCCTGAGGGCAGAGATGCACAGCACTCTGCATGTGTCTGGACAGGCACCTGAACTGCCATGTCCCATGGCTACCATATGTACAATATACCATGAGCATCGTATGTGTTACCTGCGTGTATCTGTGTGTCACACACCTTTTAGGTATTAAAACTCCATAGCTAGGGAACAGGGCTCAGGGTTCTTCATCAATGATGCATGTGGTGAAGGCTGGCTCAGCAACTGGGCCTTTTTATCTCTTATCTCTGGTCCTTACTGTGCACTTAACTCCACTTGGTTCCTATCACAGGCACAAACTTTATAGGTGAGAGACTGTGTATTTTTGTGGGGAAAAAAACTTTTATCTTAAATATGTGAGCGTCTGAGTGAAATAATCAGATAGTGTAAATGTGGTTTTACACATGCTAGGCAAGGAATAATTGACCAAGATCCCATATTTGATAGACATACAGACAAGGGCAGAACCAAATCAGTAGGAGCAGAAATAAGAAAAGAAGAAGAAATCTGGCAAGTATTAAGAACAAGAATGGCAAAGATCGCAAGGCGCAAGAGAAGGAAAGACAAAAACTGTTCAGAGCAGGCATTCAGCAGAGGTCTGAGGTCTGGGAGCAGCTCCTCAAGGGGCTCGGAGCAGAGAGGCAGCCAAGCCTGAGAAGAGGGAGGCTCTGCAAGTGTGTGATTGCGAGAGTGTTGACAGTGCACCGTGGCATTGCCTCGAGGGCCTGCCGGTCTGAACTTGAAACACAGGCGTAAGCGTCGGCTCCTCTTCAGCATCATTGGGAGAGCTAAGGGAGAGCCAGGACCCAGCGAACAAGAGCCAGTAGAGAGCTGGCCAGAAAAGCTGGAGACGGCTGTAAAGGCCTCGTGGGTTATCCACAGTCTGAATAGGAGAGAAGGTGGCACTTGGCCAGCCCACTCCTGAGGGGAGGGCGCTACAGAAAGCTAAACGGGGAGGCCAAGGCCCCAAGGGCCCAGTCTGAGAAGAGGCCCCTCTGACACGTCATTGGATTCAAGGGAATTACTTGCATCAGAGCTTGGGACTGTAGCCTCACGACCTCTTGCCTGTGCCAGGCTGGGTGTGGACAGCTGTTGCCCCTTCCTCTGGACGGCAGCTTTGTACGGGTCACTCTGCAACTCAGGCCCTAGGAAGGACACCTACTCTGAGTCACTCTGTTTTCAGCTAAAGAAAGAAATAACTACATGAGGATAGTTACAGAGTCCTTCACGTGCATTTCACCTCATTTTTCCTTTCTAAGCCTCCCTCCGTGACTTCAAGTCCTGAGGGAAATTCTTCAGCTTTCAGTTGGGTCCATCGCTCAGCCCCATAGGTGAGGAACTGAATGAATATATTTATTTTTGCAAATAAGCTCTGAAGACTTATAGAATTTGTAAATTACTAACTTCTAAATTAGTAATTTAGAATTCGTCCCAAGAAAAATGGCGGCTGTGTGAAATTTAAAATGTGGAATCCCAAGGGGAAGCCTGGCCTTCTCCCTGTGGACTGTTTTCTTGGCTGGAGTCCTTGAGGGCCGTCTGATGAGCGGACTCCAAGGTGGAGAGTCTGAGCAGGGGGTGGGGTGGATCAGAATCAGGTCAGGTATGGAAAGGGGGTCCACGCTGTCCACCTACACTGACTCAGGGTGCCTTCCAAGGGAGGCTGTTCTCCTCGCTTTGCCCCTGGATTACAAATCGCTGCTTTAATAAGCCAGTTGCTCATGGAATGTGTCATAAACCTCAGATTTGCTGGGATGGAAAAAAAGACGAGAAGCTCTCCCTTGGAGTAATCAGGTATTTTCCCACTGACCTGGCGTTATAGGAAAGTTACCTGGCCTGCTCCAGGCAGGCCAATCTGCTCCGGCAGGACCGCGGAGCCTAGGGTGTAATTTTTGGCTTGATCCCTGTGGTGGCAGTTGGATAATAAAGGCTGTGTGTCTTTCACCTTAGTTTCTGGCAGCCTTAACTGAGAGCACCAACAAATAAGCAGCCGTCTGCTATGACATATAACACACGAGGTTTCAGTCTGCAGAAGGCTAGGAAGACTCTCACTAGATGGGTTTTAGTGGATATAAATGCAAAATCCTCCACTTTGGTCCAAGAAATCAGCTGCATATCTACAGAGAAAGACCTGCATCCAAAGGGCAGCTCAGTGAAATAGGCTGAGAGGCTTCATTCACTATTAGTTCAACAGATGTCAGCAAAGTGACTTTTTTAAAAATGTGACTTACACATGTATCATCATCTAGATCAAGGAAGGAAAGTGATAATTCTTCTGCACTCTGTGATTGGCCTCATCTAGGGCACCACACGCGAGGCTGTTCAGAAGAGACTCAAAACCATCTTATGAAAAATTGTTGAAGAAAATGGGAATATTTAGGCTGAACCAGAAAAGACTTGGGATTGGGAAAATATCTCTGGTAGTCTTCTTCAAGTATTTGAAGGATCGTCCTGTTAAAAAGAAACTAAACATGTTTTTGTGGCTCCAGAGCTCAGAAGGAGGATCACTGGGTGACAAGCAGAGGGAAAAAGACTTTGACCCAAAATGATCAAAAAATTTCTAATAGTCAGAAATGTCTAAAAATGAAAGGGGCTGTCCTTGGAGTTAATGAGGTCCTTGTGGCTGGATGCATCCAAACAGTGGGAAGCCACTGTTTATAAGCAGGTTATCAAAGGGGTCAGGCACCCGGGAGACCGCTGAAGAGGGGACTTCTGAAGTCTCTTTCAGTGGCTCAGGAAAGTGCCTTGTGGTTGGGGGTTGTTGTCAGTAGCATATTAAATATTGCGTATGTCACTGAGTCCAAAAGAGGGTGGAGTTAAAATATCAAGTTAACCCTTCTTTGACCTTGTGCACGCATTCTGTAACTATGCATTGACCAGCAATCCTAGTGGGTTTCGCACACTGTTACTGAGGGTTCACATATTACAGCATTATTGTGCAGACCTCACAAAGGAAGAGAAGGGACCTCGTTGCAAAGCCAGATTTGGATTTCAAAGTTAAACTGAAGTTATCTTCAAGGACAATTAAAAAGGATATGTCAAAATTAAAACCATTGTTAAAATTAATCAAAGACGTAGAAAGGTAGATTGAACCCCAGAGCTGGAAATTACTGATTTAAACAATTGTTCTCACATTTTAAACTACATAATGAGCTAAAAATTATGAAGCCTCGGAGTATAGCTGTAAAGAGTAGTCTGAAACCAAAGTCAGAATGAAATGTTTTAGCTTTCAAAACTAAAAAGCAGAACAATTACTCCCGACAAAATGGTATAGGAAGAGGTTTCTGACCCCTGCTAATTGTTTTATTATTCTTCAGAGGGGCATACTGGCAGCATTTCCCAGGGTTGTCAGTAATTACACGCCATTCAATATCTGAAGAATTACAATAATTCTGCATGGAATATACTAGTGCCCTTCGGATGCAACGCCTTTAGAGATGTGAAAAAACAACTTAAAGTAAATTAGCGGGAAAATTACCATAGTGACTGTTTATTTCAGGGCTCCGTATATCAGAGGCTAATTATACATTGTATGTTACATTTTCTTGGAGGTATTTGTAATATATTTCTCATGCTGATCAACAGACGTGCTGGTTTTTAGGATCCTTTATGAAAGTCAAGTTCGAACTTTTCCGATTGCCTCTTTGTGTATGAGAAATTACCCAGTACAGACACATGTCTCTTAATGCTTGCCAGTGTCCTCGAAGCAGTAGTATTCAGCGAGGTGTTATGAATGTTCACGTGGATATATTTGTGAAGCTTTGACTATTCTATAAATTCTTTTCCTGCCAAATAAGTTGATTTTTTTTTTAACACTATATAAGCTTTCTCAAAGTCATTTGCTATACTTTGGCAGGCCAAGGGTCCATGAGAGAAGAAAGCAAGGACTGGAATTACATAGCCCTCAAAGATTAAAAAATCTCTTTTCCCAGCTGGAGCCTTATCAGTTTTCTGCCAGTGTTAGAATTAATCCACCATCTCTGCAGGACCCCCTTTAAAGTCTGAACAGCAAAGGTGTCCTGACTCAGTACACAGAGACTGGGGTTCCAGCTACTGCTAACATAACATGAGCAAGAAATGCACACCCTGGCTAAGAAATGGTACTTGGGTCTCACTGATGTTTTTCCTTGTATTTCTGTCCTTCATTTTCGTTCTCCTTTCTTCTTTTGTTTTTAACTGAGTTGAGTGCAGTTATAAAAGATTCCCTTATATGTCTTTATGGCAACCAAACATTTTACAAAGAAATTAAGAAGATCACTTAACGACAAAATTAACGAAGGTTAAATAAAGTGTGATCTATCCATGGGATTGAATGCCTACTCATTTGAAAAATATTTTAAATGCAAACAGCATGGAAAATAGTCACAATGCCCTGTGAAAAAATTCAAAACAAAAATCTGTAAAGTATGACTTCAGTTTTTTGAAAAATAGGCCTTTATATATTTATTTTAAGGTGTTAGAAGAAAATATACCAAAATATTAATGAAGTTACTCTGTGAAGTGATATTCTAAGTGGTTTTTACTTTGCTCTTAACATTTTCTGAATTTCCTGATTCTCTCCCCTGTGCATGTGGTAGTGTTAGAAAGGAAGAAAAAGGAAGGAAGGAGGGAGGGGGAAGGAAATCAAATCATTAAGATTAACATTAAAGCACACACTTTTGCTAGAAGATTAGAAATCTCAGTAATGCATAGTGTCTAGCAAAATGCGCAGGTAGAACATTTTGACTATGACTGCTGAGTACAATCTAATACCTCATTATGGAGTCCTGTTCACTGTGAGGAACTTGACAAGCTAACCCTTCTCCAAGCCCAGGATAATTACAAATTCTCTTATAAATTTTGCAGCGACCTCAAGGAGGGCTGGTGAAAACTAGTCCTGAGGAATAAAAAGCAGTCAGGAATGACACGCTGCTTTTTATGTCCAGGGGAGCAAGCAAACAACCAGACTAGAGTTATGCCGTTAGTATTCCTCGCCTGGAGAATGCCTTGTATGTGCGAGTGTGGGTGCCTCTTTCAAGTAGTTAAACCAGTTATACATCAACCAGTTGCCTCCAGATAGTCAGCATCGCAGAACAGGCTGTTTTTCGTGGTCCCAGGTATTGCTGAAATAAATAATGGTTTGTTTTCCTTTTGGATTATACACTACGCTTACTTGCATTTCTGTCTTTCTTTTTTCTTTATTCTTTTTAGCGCATGATTGCAAATACTGCCAGAACAGTGAGATACTGCAGGAGCCAACCCTTCAGTAAGTTCAAAGCTGCTGCCTGCTGCAATATGGATCTTGGTGATTAAGTCCTTCTTAATGAGGCTACTGAGACATTCTAGAAGTCTGGACAGTATCTGATTGTGTCAGAGACACTTTGGACCACGAATTCCATGTGATAGGGGCCTTGAGTTTAAGGAAACTAGAAAATAACCATAAAAATAATATTTTATGAATGAACTTACAGAGGATTCATTTGCTCTTTCCAGTGTGGCTAGAGACAAACAAGGTGTGATTGCCAACAAGTCCTGCCTCAGACCAACTCTCTTTATGACTCACTGCTTGATGTTGAGAAACTCACATCAACTCTTGATGACTCAATCCTGTCGTTTATAAACTGGGGAAGATAATATTTATTGTCTCTTGGGGTGTTGCAAGGAGGCATTAATGTGTATAGCACATTTGTGAAAGGTCCCATAGCAGGAATTCATATTCTTTTTTAGTATTCCCAGGTGAATTTAAGGTGCTCTTCTTAAATCTGAACATATAGCACAATAACTGGCATAATAGAATGCTTTAATATAAAACTGTCACTAATAATAAATAACAGTTTTAAACTGTTGGGAGTTAAGTTGCATCACAGCACCAGATCATCGTGCCGGACCAGTGCTACTGTGTCCTCTGGGCTGGGGCTTTGGTGAGGGTGGAGTTTTGGCTCCCTCAAGCTGGGCTGGGAGTAAGAAGGTGGCCCCTGTAAATTTTCTTGCCAACTTCATTGTATGAGTCACTTGAAGTCATTTGGCTCAGTAAGTCAACATGATAATTTGACATGGCCATGCCCGTGAAGCCAGCAGTGCCATCCCTTCCAATAAACGTAGTGCTAAGAGACTAAAAGTTTCTCGTTTGATTAATCAGAGCTATTTTTACTCTTCCTAGCACAGGACTGGCCCAAAGCGAGGGTTTGCTAACAAGGGATGCCAGAACTGCTAAATGTTCATTCTTTAATGTATAAGGGGAAAAAATCTAGGAAAAATAATCTTGACTTGGGGAGCAAGTAGACCTTTAAAAAACTGATTCAAATGATTGTGCCTCCACTTCTTCCAAAATGAGAATAGTCTTGCACATCATCAACCATTCCTATGTGGATTCTGCCAGGATGACAGTGTCTCATATCGCTTCATCTAGTAATTTTAATTTACTATACGTATAAAGACATGGTCATAAAGCAGTTATACAAGTGAATATGAGAATATATAAGTGATGCCAGTCTGCAACAGGGGTTTTTAATCTAGAATCCATGGCCCTTCAGGGGAATCCAGGAAATTCCTGAAATTAAACACAAAATTTTGTGTGCCTGAGAGGATTCATAGCCTTGAGAAGGTTCTCAGTGAGGTCCAAGTACCACAGAAGAACCGTAATAGAGTATGTTTTGTTCCATAAGCCCCTTTGGAAGTAAAGTGTATAGTCTTCTCCATCTTCTCCTAGAGAAGTGGGGGGAGAAATTATATGTACATATAAAAGTCTCCACTGCATTTGTTGACGTTATCAGTAACTGCTGGTAAACAACAGCTGCTCAGCTCTGAAGTCAACAATCTATAGATAAAGCTATAGGAATAGATTCATAAACATTGTGGGAATATGTACAATGTAATTACAGTATATTGTACATGTAGAGTACACTGCCAGTGAGAAGCGAGGAAATTAAACACTGTGGTATTATTTATATGTGATAATTATACTGATGAGTTTCTTCTTAGAGCGAGAAGGGGCCTTTGTATCTTCTCTCTGCTTTTCTGTGTTCAGACCTGCAGCACTCCCCTTCGCCCGCTAAGCAGATGGCATTCTGATTGTCTTTGGGAGTGGTGTGTGGATCAAAGAAGAGCAAATGGACTGCAGAAGGCAGTGCACTATGGCCGAGAGAACACTGGTCCAGAGTCCAGTCTCGGGCTCAGCCACTCCCAGATCCCACTGGACGAGAGCCCCACACCCATGATCCACAGGGCAGAGGCAGCCCACACACCATGGCAGAGGTGTTGGGTCTAAACAGAGCATTTTTTTTTCCCTTTTATTTTGAAATAATGTCACCATTAAAAAATTGGGAGACTTCTGGGGAAGAAATTCAGATTTCTCATTTCTCTGGAAAAACAAAATCTGGCTTCTCAGGGTGGAGATTCCCACGTGGCAGCAGCATGTAGGAGATAGTCACTTCTAAAGGGACCTGTGTTTCCAGTTCACCACTGTCAAATTTGGCCTTTCTTAGTCATGTATATTCCCTGCATAGGGCTCTGGGCATTTGATTCTTCTTTCAGCCTGTTTTTAGGGAAATCGGTTAACTTCAGATAGCTCCGTGGCTCATATATTTGGGGGAGTGGATGAGAATAGTGGTAACTGAGATTTCAGAACAAGCAGCATCAGAGAATCGAAGGTCTAGCAGAAGTCATGACTTCAGTCCATAAGTTGGTTTTTTCCTAAGACCACAAGACCTGTGCAGTAATGCTGCAAGTAACAAGCGGAGTCGGACTTCACGGGTCTCACTGACTTGCTTCAGTTCAGCCCAGGTAGTAAGTGCTTTTGTTAGGAGCTAATGAAAACTATGTCTTTTGCCATTAGTCCTCATCTGGATCAAAGGGGACAGAGATCAGGGTGTGAGACACAGGTAGGATGATAAGGGAAAACAATTTTAGTGTATAACCGGGGGCGATAATCAGGCAATCCTTTCACTTTTATTGGGCGCCATTTTTCTTACAACATGCCATACAAAGGAAAATGATCAAAATAGGTGATTCCAGGGAAGAAAAGGTAGGAGGGAGGAGACGAAACATCCAAGTGGAAACATTTCAATGAATATAGTGTGTTGAAAGGTCTTGATGGAACCCAGGAATCCATGATAAATGTAATAAGTAGTTGGAGAAAATAAAACTGTATCTTATATGTGTGTATTATGCAATGCCAATTCTACTCTTTTCTCTTTCAACAGATCCTGATGCAGCTCAAGCTAATAAGAACCATCAGGATGTCCGGAGTTATGTACGGCAATTAAATGTGATTGACAACCAGAGAACTTTATCACAGATGTCACACAGATTAGAGCCTCGTCGACCATAGACATTTAAAGTGCCCAGAACAATGGTTTGCCTCCAGTCCACAATCTTTCAAAATGCCATTTATGCTACAACTGACTGTATTGTCACTAGAGAATTCTACAAAACAAGCAAAAACACATCCTGAGACATCTTGGAGCTACATTCAGCTTACCAGCGTCATGACAAGAGAAGAAATTATTTGACTTGCATAAAGCTTGCACACTCTAGCTTAGGAATCCCCAGTTTGTAGTCACCCTGTTTTATTTCCAATTGTGCCATCTTCTTTGCTGAAACATGAAATAAGACCCACATGAAGAGTTTGGTAGAAACATTGTCAAGAGAAATATTAAGCCCCTGTCATTGTTTCTAAGAATGTTTACAGGGTGAGATGTGCTACAAATGGGATTTATTTGCATACATCAGTGGTGGTATAGTTTCATCATTTTTAACTCAGCATCTTGATTTGGAGCATGGGGTTTTGGGAAGGTGTTGAGGAATCCATGTAAATCCAAATTATAGGCTGTGTTCTTCCATCTTCATAGTCTTAACGTGGGGAGGTTGAATCTGACCACATTACTATAAAACGTTATGGCTATTTATGTAATTTAGAGAGGACTGGTCTGTAATTTCTGAATGATATATAGAATAATATTTATGTTTACAACGTAACTTTTTTAAACTTACAAATCAGGATTACATACATAAGAATTCCACTAAGAAACTCCAAGGTTCTTAAAATTGCCAGCGTTAAGATAAAAAACTAACATTTCAAAAGAGCACAATATGCACAAAACATTTTTCAAAATTAAAATATTTTCCTGGGCATTAAAGACCTTTACTATTGGCCAATTATTGTTACTGATTTAAAAAACACACACACACACATTTTTTCTGGACTTAAATGTTACTACAAATATCTTAATTTTCAGCAATTGTTTTGCACTTTCAAAAAGATTGTAAATAGTTCATTCAATCAATGGTATAGAGTTATTTATTTGCTACATAATACATATTGTGCCAAATACTTTTTATTTATTTTATTTAGTATGTAATTTTGGAGTACATTTTTTTCCTGTTTTCACAGTTAGGCTACATTTAATGTGTAGGAATTGTATGTATGTATATCTTCTGTAAATAATAGCTAGTATCTTCATTAAATATAATTGTTCACAAGAAAAGGTTGTGTTCTCAATTCCTATAATATGGGAGGGCTAACCACTTGGTATGGTGGGGTCCTCCATTTTTTTAATTGAAAAAAATTCACATACTATAAAAGCCACCCTTTTAAAGTGTGCAACTCAGTGCTTTTTAGTATATTCACAAGGTTGTACAATCATCATCACTATCTAATCCCAGAACATTCTCTTTATCCCTAAAAGAAACCCCATACCTGTTAGCAGGCACTTCTCATTCTCCTCTCCACCTCGTCCCTGGAAACCACTAATCTGCTTTCTATCTCTGCAGATTTAGCTATTCTGGATATTTCGGATAAATGGAACCATGTAATATGTGGCCTTTTGTGTCTGGTTTCTTTCACTTCCCATAATGTTTTCAAGGTTCATTCATGTTATAGCGTGTATCAGTAGTTCATTCCTTTTTATGGTTGACTAATATTCCATTATATGGATATACCACATGTTGTTTGTCCGTTCCTCAGTTGATGGACATTTGGGTTGTCTCCACTTTTTGGCTGTTAGGAATATTGCTGCCATGACAGGGCACTGGATTTTAGAGCTGCCTGGTATGGGGCCTCATACCATTTCTCAGTGATTTAAGCACTTAGTAAATATTTGATAAAGAGATTTCCAAAATTCTTTAAATTCCAGACATGTCTCTCTTCTTTAATGTCAGCCTTTTCCAGAGTGTGTTCTAGGCTATACTAGACTCCAAGTTTACAAGCTGTTCCTCCAAAAACAGGTACACAACTGCAAAGCAAAAGACAAACCCAAGATGGTATCTTCAAAATAAATTTGGGAACCACTGTATAATACACCCCGTTCTTAGAAATGATTCTCAGTATTCATTAACATTAAAGGCTCTGACAAGGCCTGCTGTAATCCCTTTTAACATCCCACAGTCAAAGCCCACTTTGAGAAACACTAAAGCAGGGACAGGCCTTTCTATGTTCATTTACGTAGTAGTTCCAGGTTCTCAGGAGCAGGGGTGTTGTTTCATGCAGCATTATCTCTCCTCCACAGAGTAGAGCATAATGCCTGGAATGTACTAGAGAATTGTTTTTTAATCACTGAGTAAATTTTCTTGAAGTCATTATTGTTCAGCATTTCCCTATCTCATAGACCTCAATATCAGCTGCAAAGTTTCCACCATTATATAGGTTTCCTTTTGTAGGTAACTGTAAAAGCTGACAAATGAAGCTGATAGCCCATCCCTCGAGCATCCTCGCTCGTTTACTCTTCTTTACTCCGACCTTACTTCCAAGCTGGTATCCTGTGTCTTCCAGCTCTTTTCCCCCAGTTCCATGGTGATTAACACCTGATGACCTTATTTTAATTTAGTTTCAACATTATTCAAAATTAATACATATTCTCCCATATATATTCCCCTTGGTCTTCCGAATGAAAATCACAATTGCTCTACTTAATAAAGATAAGAGATTTTTAATTATGCCTCGCTTCTTCAAAAATACGTTAAACTCCATTATTCAAGGTAGTGATGGCAAAATAAAAGAATTTACACTCTAGAAAGGGAGGGTAGTAGCCAAGCAACCCTTCCTGAAGTGGGAGATGCAGTTAATATTTTAAAACTTGCAAACAAGCCAAAAGAAAATGAGATGCCTACGGGGTCACAAGAAGGATAATGAGGTTTGCTTGGAAGACGTGAAAAAGAAGAAAGAATGTTTTTACTGAAAGCGCCTGTAGAAAATTATACATTTAAGTATTTAACATACCTGCTTAGCAAGGTCACTGGCACGGTGTACAGGAGCTGCGCTTTTCCAGCAATTTTTGAATAGCATGCAGGTTAAATAGATTTCTCCTGAATTCAATAGCATTTCCTCTTAAATACGAATGCAGATCAATGGCTACCAGTGTGAGAAAATTAAAAGACATGTCATTTTGGTTTCAAATTGTGCTTATAATTTTTAAAAAATCAGCATAGAATATGCAGTGTGGTAAAAATGAACCCCTACCTTGAATAGCTTTCCTTTTCTTGTCAATGGAAAATGTATTACATTTCTTGCTTCGGAATAATCTTAATTTCTCTATTTGTCCTACATGAAGAAGAGTGTGGTGTTAGATGGGCAGGTCACAGCATCCCTGACTTACAGACTGGAAAAGGACCTTTAACTTAATTAGATAGCGTTCATTGTCTTTCTATTCATTCATTCATCAGCAAATAATGGTTGAGGGGCTTACTGAGTGCCAGGGCCTCTGTGAGCTCAGGAGTCAATGATGAGAAAAATGGAGGGTCCCTGTGCTCCTGGAGCTTATCACCTAGTGGCAGACGCAGAAGATTAATCAAATAATCAAACAAATAAATATAAAAACACTTCCAAGGAAGAATATAGTGTTGCAAGAACATGTAATAGGGGGATTTAACCTGATCTGAGGTGGGGAAATGTTTCCTGTGGAAGTGATGGTTGACCTGAACTGTGAAGGATGAAGATGCTAACTAAGCAGAGAAAGGAGAGGAATATGTTCTAAGCAGGAAACAACCTCAGCAGCATGACAGACCGAAAGCTCACTGTGGCAGAGCCGAGAGAGCGCCGGTGAGCATGCTCCAAGATGTCGGAGAGTGCTGAGATGCCAGTGAGCATGCTCCAAGATGTGGAGCCTTAGGACACCTCTGAGCAGGCTCCAAGATGTGCTGGAACCCTAAGAGGGGCTCAGGGCATTCAAGACCTCGCAGGCCTTATCAAGGAGCATCGTCTTTTTTGGCCAGAGCAATTAGCAAGAAAAAGAAATAAAAGGAATCCAAAGAGGAAAGGAAGAAGTGAAACTCTCACTGTTTGCAGATGACATGATCTTATATATAGACAACCCCAAAGAATCCATTGGAAAACTTTTAGAAATAATCAACAGCTACAGCAAAGTTGCATTGTATAGGATCAATTTACATAAATAAGTAGCATTTCTATACTCTAATAATGAAGTAACAGAAAAAGAACTCAAGAACAAAATACCATTCACAATTGCAACAAAAAGAATAAAATACCTCGGGGGGGGGGGGTGAATTTAACTAAGGAAGTGAAAGACCTATACGATGAAAACAACAAGGCTTTTCTGAAAGAAATGGATGATGGCATAAAGAGATGGAAAGACATTCCGTGTACATGGATTGGAAGAATAAACATAGTTAAAATGTCCATTCTACCTAAAGCAATCTACAGAGTCAACACAATCCCAATCAGAATCCCAATGACGTTCTTTACAGAAATAGAACAAAGAATCCTAAAATTCATATTGGGAAACAAAAGACCCCGAATTGCTGAAGCAATCCTGAGAAAAAGCAACAAAGCTGGAGGCATCACAATCCCTGACTTCAAAACATACTACAAAGCTACAGTAATCAAAACAGCATGGTACTGGTACAAAAACAGGTACATAGATCAATGGAACAGAACTGAAAGCCCAGAAATAAAACCACACATCTATGGACAGCTTATCTTTGACAAAGGAGCTGAGGGCATACAACGGAGAAAAGAAAGTCTTTTCAACAAATGGTGCTGGGAAAACTGGAAAGCCACATGTAAAAGAATGAAAATTGACCATTCTTTTTCGCCATTCACCAAAATAAACTCAAAATGGATCAAAGACCTAAAGGTGAGACCTGAAACTGTAAGTTTCTAGACGAAAATGTAGGCAGTACACTCTTTGACGTCAGTATTAAAAGGATCTTTTTGGACACCATGTCTTCTCAGACCAGGGAAACAATAGAATGAAATAACAAATGGGATTTCATCAGACTAAAGAGCTCTTCAAGGCAAAGGAAAGCAGGATTGAAACAAAAAACAACCCACTAACTGGGAAAAAATATTTGCAAGTCATACATCTGACAAAGGCTTAATACCCATAATATATAAAGAACTCACACAACTCAACAACAAAAAAATCGAACAACCCGATCAAAAAATGGGCAGGAGACATGAACAGACATTTCTCCAAAGAGACAAATGGATGGCCAATAGGCACATGAAAAGATGTTCATCATCACTGATCATCAGGGAAATGCAAATCAAAACCACACTAAGATATCACCTTACACCCATTAGAATGGCAAAAATAATCAAAACAAAAAAGTAACAAATGTTGGAGAGGTTTTTCCTTTATGGAGAAAAAGGAACCCTCATACACTGTTGGTGGGAATGCAAACTGGTGCAGCCACTATGGAAAACAGTATGGAGATTCCTCAAAAAATTAAAAATAGAACTACTATATGATCCATCTATCCCACTACTGGGTATCTATCCAAAGAACTTGAAATCAGCAATTCCAAAAGTCCATGCACCCCAAAGTTCATTGCAGCATTATTTACAATAGCCAAGATGTGGAAGCAACCTAAGTGCCCATCAACTGATGATTGGATAAAGAAGCTGTGGTATATATACACAATGGAATACTACTCAGCTGTAAAAAAGAACAAAATTGTCCCATTTGCAACAACATAGATGGACCTTGAGGGAATTATGTTAAGTGAAATAAGCCAGATAGAGAAGGACAATATCTGTATGACTCCACTCATATGAGGAATTTAAAAATGCAGATAAAGAGAACAGATTAGTGGCTACCGGGGTAAAGGTGGGGTGGGGGGTGGGCACAAAGGATGAAGGGGTGCACCTACAACACGACTGACAAACAATAACGTACAACTGAAATTTCACAAGATTGTAACCTATCATTAACTCAATAAAAATTAAATAAATAAAATCTTTAAAAATGCAGGGGAAAAAAAAAAAAGGAGCATCGTCTTTTACCCAAGAGCAGTGGGAAGCCACTGAAGCACTTGAAGCAGAGGATTGCATTTCTAATGGTAGCATCCCTACCATAATGGTGTCATCTCTAATTTTTTAATTACTTTATTGTGCAGGCTTAAAGGTAGTGCAGAAGGAATTGTGGATAATGGCAAGTATTAAAAAGCACTGTGTATCCAGATACCCATACTGATTCAAACACCATTCCTCCTCCTGACTTAGTCCACATTGGGCCACTTTTTAATTTTTTGTTGTAGTAAAAAATACATAGCGCAAAATTTACCATTTTTACCCTGAGTGTACAATTCAGTAGCATGCAGAACATTTACACTGTTGTGCAATCACCACCACTATCCATCTCCAAATTTTCTCATCAACGCAAACTGAAACTACCCATTACACAATAACTCCCCACTTCCCCCTGCTGAGAGCCCCTGGTAACCACAATTGCACTTTCTGTCTCGAGTTTAGAGGTTATCGCATATAAGTGGAATCATATAATATTTGTACTTTTGTGTATGGCTTGTTTCATTTAGCATAATGTTTTCAAGGTTTATCCATGTTGTAGCATGTATCAGAATTTCTTTTTAAGGCTGAAAAATATTGCATTTCATATATATATACCAGATTTTATTTATCCATTCATCCACCAAAAGACATCTGGTTGTTTCCACCTTTTGGCGTTGTGAATGATGCTGCTATGAAGATGGGTGTACAAATATCTGTCCTGATCCCAACTTTCAATTCTTTGGATATGTATCTAGAAGTGGAATTGCTGAATTGTTTGGTAATTCTATATTTAATTTTTTGAGGAACTGCCAAACTGTCTTCCACAGTCGCTGTACCATTTTACAGGCTACATTTGAAACAGCCCATGCCTACCCATGTCAGCTCCCTGGAGACTGAGGCCGCCAGTGTATGGCTTCTGGGAAAAGCAGTGGCTAGGGGACCCAGGGCTCAGTATGTGAGTGTCCAAGTATGGAGCAGGAAGCTGCCAATAAAGCCATGACAGCCTACAAGGCAGTCACAGCCCCAGAGCCTTAGTCTGTCCCCGGGCTCCGTTGGTTAATGTAGCAGACTACCGTTGCCTGTTGCCTGACACTAAAGGATGAGAAGACTGGAGGAAATCCTACTAAACCCAAGAGAATAAGGGCGTGGGAAAGGGGAAAATTGTCTGCCTTGCTTGGACTCCTTTGCATATGCTTGTCCTGCAGCTAGAGAAGGTCAAGGATGAGGCTACAGGAAACCAGGGTCTTTGTTCCTGGGGCAATTCAAATTCGGAAAGATTGGAGCCAAAGCTCTACCATAAAGGGAAGTGAGCACAAAGCACTGTGAGCTCATGGGCGCTGGCATAGGAGTAATTCCAGACTCGGGGAAGAGAGAGGGGCTGGGGCCAGGGCGTGTGAGAGCTAGCCGATTCTGCAACAGCCTCCTCACCTCAGCACACATCCTAGGAGGGTAGTTGAGAACAGTGGAATTCTACAATAGGAAGACCAACGTGAAAGAATAATTGGAGCAAAATTTGGCACAAAATTCTTCAGGACAGGTTTTTGCAGCACCTGAGGGTAGGACTGGAAGAGCTTCATGAAGTCTCCAACCACTTAGCCAGAGGCAGGTGGCAAGAGTCTCTAGCTTGATAACAGAGACCTGGCAGGAACAGAGGAGAATTTATGGCTGCAGGCGGGAGTCCTGACATTTTAGGGCAGAGCGACAAGACTGTAGTGGTTCCGTCTCCACAGCAGGAAGAAGGGCTCAAGGTGAAGAGACACAGCAGGTCTGGGAGGAGGCAGGTTCTGCACCAGCCAAGACGTGCAGCTTTAGAAGGATGAAGAAAGAGGGGGTTCAGTGGGAAGACAAACCATGTCAGCAAGTGCATTAGTTGTTGTGTGCGTTAGACAAGATTATCCAGGGAAACAGCCCCACTGGAATGTGCATAAATATTGAAGGAGATTTCTTATGAGGAACTGGCTCACACAATTAAGAAGGCTAGAGTCCAAAATCCGCGGTGAGGGCCAGCAGGTTGGAGTCACAGGAGAGCTGATGGTGCAGGTAAAGTCCAGATCAGTCTGCTGAGGAATTCCCTCCTGTTTGAGGAGGCCAGTCTTTTCGTTCCATTCAGGTCTTCAATCGATTGGATGAGGCCCACCCAGTTATGGAGGGCAATCTGCTTACTCAAAGTTCACTAATTTAGATGTTAATCTTGCCCAAGAACACCCTCTAAATAACACAGAAAATTAACCATCGTGCTATATAAAAAACCACCCCAAAATCAGTGCCTTCAAAAACAACAGTGACTCTCTGGGTCAACTGGGCAGTTCTGCCAATGTAGACCAGGCTTGGTGGATCAGGGCTGGGCTCAGTCATGCATTTGCAGTCAGTTGGTATTGGATGGCCTCAGATAGAGTGGTTCCTCTCTCCTCCACCTAATCTCTCATCCTCCAGCAATCTAGCCTGTGCTTATTCACTTGTTGGCTGGGCAGGGTTCCCAAGGAGCAAGCAGATAAGCAAGAGCTCTTGAGGCCCAGGCTCAGAACAGGCGCACCATCACTTCTTTGGCACAGATGTTGGCTCAGTGACAATCTTCCTCAAGCAAAAAGAGGAAGATTGGCAACAGATGTTAGCTCAGGGCCAATCTTCCTCACTACGCCCCACTCCAAGCCTCCCCCTAAAAGTTATTTGCAGTGGAATAGAAAACATTTCTGATTACTGAATGAAAGAGAGGAGAGGAGAAGAGAAAATAAGAATAGAAGACTCGTGCTTCTTACCAACAGACAAAATGTTCATATATGAAAGATTAGGTTAGAAACTGAATCAAAGTGTCACCCAAGTACACAGATCACACTAGAAGTTAGATTTAACCTAACCTGGTTGCTCATTCACATGTTCAGTCCACACAGCCTAGAAACAATTGTGTGCTGTTATGAATTTCTCCTAAGAAAGTAGTTCTTCATTGATAGTTCTTATCTTCGCTCACCTGATACTCACAGGCCATTATAAAATCCGTTTATATTTCTAGTTTCAGAATCTAAATAGAAGGTATGAGCCAATGTATACATTAAATTAGGGATTATTGCTTGTGGCCCTCCATGAGAGCCAGGTGATGCTGGGCCATTTTAATTAAGAATTTGTTTTCAATAACAACACAAGCAAATGAGTAACATTAAGTCAACATTGAAACAGTTGCAGGTGGGAGGGGTTCTGGGAATGACTGAGATATGCAGTTGTATTATAGTATTGAATGTGCAGAGTTCGCTTGTGCATTAGAAAATAAACATCTTTGGAGCCACTGAATAAAGTCTATAACTTTATAGGGCATGGAAATCTTTTGAGCACCAAGTGAAGATGACTGCTAGAGGGAAAAAAAGAGGAAATTCTGTGCTTCTATTTAAAATCCAAAGAAACGCAAGGTCACTAGGAATACAGAGTTTTAAACACAAAGTTTTCTGAATGTTGACTTGGAAGAGAATTTTCTGGGCTATATTGATTCAATAACCAATGCTTTTTGTCTGTCAGTTCACCTGCCATTTATTGAACACCTACAATGTATCAGATACGTACACGCAGTATTTTATTCTAAATACCTAAGAGATGAATGGTCTAGCTATTTACTGTTGAGGAAACACCGAGAGAAATTAAATGTCTTGCCCAAGGTCACGTGCTTAGATTATGGCAGAGGAGGGGATTCAAACCAAGTATATTTGTTTCCAAAGCATACGTTGCTAGCTATGAAGCTATACTGTCTGCCTCTTTTTTTGTCCCCAGGAAGAAAAAAATTAAAAATAACAGAAAAGAGTTCAGGAACCAAAGATGAGATTAATTTTGCCAAAACATTGTAAGTGAGGTTTAGGCAAGAGATTTGCGGGTCTTTTTCTCTAAAGTTTTATCTTTAGAATTGAAGTGAGTGTGTGAGTACGTCCTTTCATGAATATCCCATATATCAAATATATGCTACAGGAAGCCTTTCTGCATTCACCGTGAAGAGTCCTCTCATATTCAGGAAGGGGCTTCTGTTGTGTTTGAAATGCTTTCTCTCTTAGACTGAGTCATCGGTTAGTCCCTACATGTTTTCAAATTGTTCTCTATGCCTTATTTCATTAAAAATTGACTCCATTGAAATCAAAGCATTATTGAACTTGTAGATTTACTGAACATTTTGTAGAAAAGATGGAGAAGGGGGTTTCATCACAGAACCCCACGGTATTTCATTTTTAAAAATTTTCATTGGACCCATCTTGTCTTCCACATCTTTCTTCTTTGCTGCCAGTCAGATGCTCTCCTCTTTCTTCTCTCATTTCTCCCCACTCCCTCTAGTTTGCAGATCAACCCTGGGGATTCTAAGTCATGTTTTCTTTTTTATGCAGATCAACTTAATTTTCTCATAGCTTCTAGATCCAAAGTTGAAAATCTCCGCTCTGATTGAGAATGAAGATACGGTTTGAACTGAGCCAGGTAACCTCCTCTTACCAGGGTCATTCTCTTTTAAGTGACAAAAAAATAACAAAAATCATGAGAGAAAACAGGGGAAATAGTCTTATTTAAAACCAAACTGGCTACAGCTCCTTCTGCCTCCTAAGGATGTGTGTCATAATTCATATTGAAGAGAGTAAATCTCTCTCCTCTTACTTTTCATTTCAGAGACTAGCAGGGAAAGAAAGAAGGAAAAATGGAAACTTGAAATTCCGCTGTGCCTAACCACACTTTCAGCATGGGGATGCCTTACTAGAAATAGGAGCCTACGCAAGTCGTTACCTTTCCACGTGGAGCTAAATTCCCAGAATACACATTGACGTCACTCTTTCTTTCTCTTAAGATCTCCTAAGTCACAACAAGCTTAGCAGGTAGTCTTTTCTGTGCTATTTTTGACACATCCTCAGAGGCTGCAGTGATGTTGTTGATGCCCTTCTCAATATCAGAGAACTTCTACCAATTCCTAATTCTTCCTGATCTTTACCTTCTTGATAACTGGCCTCTCAAGCTGTAGCAAAACTTTCATTTAAATATCTAGTGGGCTACCCTTCTGGGTACTTTTTTTGTCACCTCCAGCACTATCTCTCACATTTTTTTCATTAGTCATCATGGGTTATAATTTCACAAAATTATTTTAAAAAAACTCTAAGGCATGTAGCACTAATTCTACTGTATTGGTTGAGTCAGCCTTGAAAACATGTATATAAGCTGACCACATCTTAAAGCAAGGCTGCCAGTCAACTTGTCCCTCCGCGTACTCATGGTTCCCATTGAGTCCTCCTATTTAGGGAAGTGTCCTAGAGGAGAAAAATCTACTTTACAACAGCAGAGAAAAACCCATGCCAGCTACCTAAAATAGTCAACATATTCTTTATTCTTAAATATAAACAATAACTAATGATCACCAGAGATGGCTGAGAAAACTACTACCATACAAGAGAAAGATAGAAATAAAGAGAAAAACTGACTCCAGATGAAACAGAAGTAATTCAGGTAACTGAATAATAATAATCACAACAGTAATAATAATAAGAAATATTTAGCATGTGAAACATGACCAAAAATAACAATAATAGTAGGTAGTATTAGTGAACACTAACTCTGTGCCAGGTCCTATTTTGAATACTACACATAATTGACTTCTTTAATCCAAACAAAAATTCTATTTTTACAAATGATGAAACTGAGGCTCAGAGAGCCTGAGTAAAATACCAAGGTCACACAGTTCATAAGCATCAGACGTCAGTCAGGTCTATCTAACTCCAAAGCCCATGTTCTTAGTCGCTATGCTATATTGCATCGAGATCATTAATCCTTGAGTTTTAGACACTTCAAACTCCTCACTAACATTCCAAGGGATCCATCAAGTTATCAAGTTCTCATGTAATAAGATGACTTGAGGTCCATGCTGACTTGCTTAAGAGTCTGGGAAAAGGTGAGAGCTTGAATTTGGTTCCCATCTACATACACATTGGGAAATAAAAGTACTAAAGTCAGGCCTGGAACTTCAAGAATACCTACAAACTTCATTCCACAACAGGATGTCAACACTAAAACATGTAGCATCCAGATCCTTCAGGACCAGAAATAATCTGAATCATCTAGAGATATGTCTAAGAGATATGTCTGATGCAACTTCCTCCAGAGGCTGGGATGTTGGTCATAGTTATCAAATTGTGTAATCTGAAACTTCCTAGAGAGATTTATGTGATTAATTTGCATGGCAAAAGATAAACTGGTTGTCTAGGCAGGGCAAGGGTGCTAAGCGAGGTTGAATTTTGATTACTCAACTGAAATAATTCAGTAGGATTTTACAAATCTGATTTACAGTTATTTTGAAATATCTACCACAAAAATTTGGTAAGGTATGCTTTACATTAATGAAGCAAAAAGCTAAGACAGTTATTCAATTATTTCAACTTTTAAGTTTTTTCCTGGTATCCAGTGGTAAGAAGAATTTTGATGAAGATGTTAAATAATTGAGCAAAAATGTGTTTGTATGCATATGCCTGTTGGGAGAGGGGTTTACAGCTCCAGGAACAGATTAGATAACTATTTCTGCTCTCCGCTTCATTCTGATAAACATTTCTTCCATTGAGATACTTCTGTATTAGGCACCTTGGGCTGCCGTAACAAAATACCGTAGACTGAGTGGTTTACACAACAGAAATGTATTTCCTCACAGTTCGAGAGGTTGGAAGTCTGAGGTGAGGGTGCCAGTGTGATCAGGTTGTGATGAAGGCCCTCCTCCTGACTTGCAGACTGCCACCTTCTTGCTGTTTCCTCACATGGCCTTTCCTATGTATGCGTGACTGGAGAGAGAGACAGAGAGAGAGAGAGCTCACCCTCTTCCTATAAGGCCACCAATACTCTAGGAGTAGGACCCCACCCTTATGACTGCCTTTAATTTTAATTATCTCTTAAAGGTCATTTCTCCAAATATAGTTACATTGGGGGTTATGGCTTCAGTGAATTTTAGGGGAGACACAATTCAGTCCACAGCAGATTCCTACCACATACTTACATGTACATCACTCTGATAGTACATTCCCTCCATTGAAATACTTCCTATCGTGTACCTATGAGTGTTTGATTTTTTCACTTCCCATCAGGGGAAAAGAAGTCCAACTATATTATTATTGAATATTAAGACTGTTTCTAAAGAAAAAGTTGACAGTGAGAAACATATGGAAATTTATCACTAAACGTGATTGGTAATGAGAAGAATGGAATGTGTCAGGACCACCAACTAGCAAGAGGAGGGATGGTAAAGTGTCTTTCTCAACAATCAACTCGTATAGAATCTCTAAACATTTACATAAGACTAATTGCCCTGGATGGAAAATTAAACTAATAAATAACCCAGTTAATGTTTTCAGCCAAAGTTCAACTCTCTATGACTTCAAAAAGTAAGAAAAAAGACTAAAAAAGACTTTCCTATAGGAAAACAAATTTTACCTCAGTATTTCATGTCTTGTTCTTTTTAACTCATAGATCTATTGTGGAATTATTTATGAACCTAGAATACAAAATTGTATGTTATTTAGCTAGGAAAATTCTGAAATGCAGATATTTTTCTTTTCAAATCTTAGATTAAATACTCAATTGCACTGAAAGCCAATTATGAAAGGATAGCATATCTTTTGCCATAAAAATGGACATGTACTGGGGGCCGGCCCTATGGCCGAGTGGTTAAGTTCGCGTGCTCCGCTGTAGGAGGCCCAGTGTTTCGTCGGTTCAAATCCTGGGCGCGGATATGGCACCATTCATCGAGCCACGCTGAGGCAGCGTCCCACATGCCACAACTAGAAGGACCCACAACGAAGAATATACAACTATGTACCGGGGGGCTTTGGGGAGAAAAAAGGAAAAAAATAAAACCTTTTAAAAAAAATGGACATTTACTGAAAATTCAACATGGAAAATATTCTGGAAATACAGTTATATTCTTCAATGAAAACAATATCTTGATGTGTCTTGACTGTGTTTCAATAAAAACATTACCTTTTATTTGCTTTTATACCACTTATAGAACACTTTCACAATAAATTATCTCATTTGGACTAGACACGATGCTCTGAGATAGATAGGCAAGTTATGAGAGGATGACACAGTTGGGGGAACTGAGATTTGGAGGCTAAATAAATTTCTCAATGTAGAAAAGAAAAGATTACCATGGAATTATACTCAGTTAACACTATAGGGAAAAAAGAGAGAGAGAGAGAGAGATTGAGAGTAAGGAGAAAGAAAATATTTTCTGGAAGTATTATGTGGAAACGTCAAGACTAACCTCATGCATAATGATTTAAAATTGCAATATGTGAACATAAGTACTGAAATAAGTGGCATGTAGGAAGGTTTATCTCATTGAAAATGAAAACTGGCACTATAGAAGGTCTAATAAATAGGACGACGTGTGACATACAGTGAAGCAAAGGACTAATGAATGTCATTCTCTGATTTGAAGGTGGCGTGTCTAAGACTATTATAAAAAACAAAGTCATCCCGGATTCTCTAGGAGTCAGGGGGTCAGGGAGCAGATTGACTAGAAAAGAAAACACACACACACACACACACACACACATAGTCCTAATATATATGATATATATATTTATAATATATATATTTAATGTATATAAATGTAAAATACATATTACATTTACTTGTTTAAGAAAATATCTAGAACCTGTTTCTTTTTAGAACATTGATACCATGCATAGGAAAATCAAATATTATGATTATAAAAGAATTTTTTAATGTAGAATATTTCTTATGTCAGTGGAAGAATATCCACTGAAAAAGACTTAATTTTCTTTCATAAATAGCTATGGGTTAGAGTACAACAGTAGTTCTAACTCTGCTTTTGCTGTGCATTGAAAGCCAAGATGATGACTGTATTGAAAAAGAGGGAAGAGGAAATCAATAGATTATTGCTTCAATGGAGCTCACAACAGTGCTGATTAGAGAACACAAATGGATTGCATAATTGTAAAATAACTATAAACTGGGTATGGATTTAAGCCTATGTTAAGACCATTCTTAACTGCATTGTATCTTTAGAAAACATGCATTGAAATTACAGTAGCAAATTAAATCTATTCGACTGCAAAATTTAATACATAAGAAATAGCATTTATTAATGATATGGAAGAGGGAGTAAATAGCACGTTAGTGAAATTTGGGAATGATACTAAATTGGAAGGTGTTACAGACAACAATGAGGACAGGGGTTTAATACAAATGGCCCTTAAAAATTTGAGGAAAAGCCAAGGGTGGGGGGAAAAAACCCAAGTAGAACTGATAAAAATATCCATTGGAAAAATTTCAACTTGAGAAAGAGTAATACAAAAGAAGTGTGGATGGAAAAGTGGCTTTGAAATTTGATCAGGATTTTCTGATTATAATAAATTGGTTAATCCACTCTTGAGAGGTCCTGGGCTGTGGCTTGGAAGTAGTCATTTCTTTACAATTCTGTCTCCTCTCTAGGCAGACCAGAAGAACTATAACACTTAGTTAGACTTTTTGGAGGCGTGTCAAATGAAGAAAAGAGAGGCCAGGCATATGAGTTCAAAACAAAAACACAAATGCATATTGAAGACGAGGGAATGACTAGAGAAGATACGTGATTATGTATTGGTATCATCTAATGGTGTTTACAACGAAGAGGAGCCATGAAAAATCTATAGATATGTGAAAATTTTACTTAAAAGATGGCTGATGTCACTTGATTGTTTACAAGCAATTATTAAATGGAACTAATAGTTACCTTATGAAATATAATTCTTGCTTTTCCAGATAACAACAAATAGAAGAGTTCTCCTTCCTAAGTGCATATGCCTGAATCTAAGAAATTGGTAGTAATCTGAATGTCATATAGGATGGTATCATTGGCCTGCTTAGAATATCTGGAAGGTTGGGTCTGAGAATTTGGCTTATCCAGAAAAACAGCAAGATCTGTCTCCTGGAAGCTCTGGAGACTCTAAGAGGCTAAGTAATGTATCTATAATGTTTTACCAGTTCACCTGAGTCTAAGACAGAGTTGTCTGGGAATGAAAGCTCATCTCTATTTATTGGATCTGTTGAAGCAGAAACCTCAATTTCAGAAACTTGGCTCTTTTCGTAACGTTTTATGTTTCCCTTAGATTTCAGTAATGTTCTCTTTGAACAGAATCTGCCACTGCCACACCTGCAATGGAGGAAGAGTATTCTTGGTGGCCAGGTGTAATCAATGAAATCAAACTGCTGTAGGAAAATTGCAAGGAGGAGTAGGAGGTGCTGGGATGGGGGCAGCATGAGGTCCATGCAGATGGGAGGTAGTATTGGGAAGGAAAATTTGGGTTAGATAATGGAGGGTTTTGAATGTGCCCTAAGGATCTTGGACTTTATGTAGTAGGCAGTGAGGAGTCAATAAAGGTTTTTGAGTTTTGATATGACTCTTTCAGATGTAACATGTTAGATATTCCTTCCAAATACGCCTCACTCCCTAATAAGATAGGCATGCCACCTACACCTTCATTTCAGTGGTAGAAATGTTGAACAGGGCAGGTTAGAGGGGAAAGCCCAGCAACGTACCATTAGAACTCCTTCTCTAAGGGAACCTGCACCCAAAGTGCACATTAGCATTTTTGGGGCATACCTTCTAAGCTGTTTTCAATCTAAACAGCAATTTTACTGTACTGTATTGTCATCACTTAAAATCTCTTTCTGATTTATAAAGTCATCATGAGAAACTTTGTCATGTTTCACCAGCAAAAGTCCTCACTGTCCTCCCCGATCCAAGTAGAGAAAACTAGGTTTGTCTGGTAGGTCTTCATTTCAATGAATCCATCCTAGCTCCTAGTGTTCACATTCAAAGCAATTACCAGCTCTTCATTTAATAACGTCATTTAGTAATAACTCTAAGATCTTGCCAGAAAATCGTATCAACTTTATCACATCTTTTGGAAAGGAACATATGAGTTTCTTGCAGTGAAGCAGGGCCAAGGGCAAACAGGAGCGATGGGAAGGCCCAAGTCTGAAAAGATATGACAAAGTCAGTTATGATTCAGTCAGATTTTAGATCTAGGATTTTAAAGAAAAATAGCATGGCAAACAATAGCAAAGAGTGAGGAGTGCACAGGACTCAAGACTCAGGTAAGTAGGCCGTTGTCACCCACATGGCCATCAGGCAGTATGGTCCCAACTAAGTGACAGCTGCTTAGGGATAGGGCTGGCACCACATCCCAGATTTTCTGATGTCTGGCAAAGCGCTCTTGTTCCTGCTTGATGCAGCTGCCCTGTGACCCTGCATCTTGAGGCAGAAGAGCATAAGGCAACTGACTCCCTCCAGCTTAAAGAGCACCTCAGACGCTCTAAGACAGCAGTTCTTAAATGCAGTCTGGGAACCCTTTCAGGGGGTCTGCAAGGTCAGAACTCTCATAAAAATACTAAGATGTTATTTTCACTGTACTTTCTTATGAGGGTACAGTGGAATCTCCCAAAGGGTATGTATAGTGTGACATTGGAATAGATAAAATGCAGAAGCAGATATGAGAATCCAGCTATCTTCTGTTAGGCCAGACATTAAGGAGATTTGCAAAAATATAAAAAATGACATTCTTCGCACTAATTATTTTTATTTTTTTTTATTTATTTATTTTTTTTTTAAAGATTTTATTTTTTCCTTTTTCTCCCCAAAGCCCCCAGGTACATAGTTGTATATTCTTCGTTGTGGGCTCTTCTAGTTGTGGCATGTGGGACGCTGCCTCAGCGTGGTTTGATGAGCAGCGCCATGTCCGCGCCCAGGATTCGAACCAACGAAACACTGGGCCGCCTGCAGCGGAGCGCGCGAACTTAACCACTCGGCCATGGGGCCAGCCCCTAATTATTTTTATTTTTGACAATAGTTTTTTATTTTTTTTTTTTTTTAAAGATTTGATTATTTTTTCCTTTTTCTCCCCAAAGCCCCCCGGTACATAGTTGTGTATTCTTCGTTGTGGGTTCTTCTAGTTGTGGCATGTGGGACGCTACCTCAGCGTGGTCCGATGAGTAGTGCCATGTCCGCGCCCAGGATTCGAACTAAGGAAACACTGGGCCACCTGCAGCGGAGCGCGCGAACTTAACCACTCGGCCACGGGGCCAGCCCCGACAATAGTTTTTTTTTGTTAAGATACTTATGCTAACACAAGTGTTTATTATTTTTAAATGAAATACAAGATTGCAGTTTTAATTTCTAATATGATAAATACTGGTAGATAGAACTCACGTAAACGAAAGCTATTTGGTGTCCTCAAAGGCTTTTTCAGAGCGTAAAGGAGTCCTGAGACCAAAATGTTGGATAACTGGTTAATCTAAAAAAACAAGCCCTAAACTCTACCTCTTACTCCCTGAGGGCAGACAAGTGGCCTAAGCTTTCCAAGACTTTTTCCTGTCCTACAGCAGAGGATGACGACTACCTGGTCAGAGTGACTGTGATGACTGGGTGGAGTCCGCCTAGAACTCAGCTCAGTGCATGGCAAACGTGTATTCAGTAAATATTAGCCGTCGCTATTATTATGATTATCATCATCATCATTATCATGATTATTGCCATTGCTACTACCATTACTACCACCACGAGGACTATTACTCCCTCCTGGCGCTGTCTTTACTCAGATAGCTAAGGAATTTATTCCTTGAACCTGGTGAATGCTCTTGGGCCTTTCTACTTGCTGTTCCCTTTGCCTGGAATATCTTTCCGACCTTTTTGTCCACCAAATTCTCTTCATTCTTCTCTGTGGACTTAGATGTTCTTCTTCTTGGAAGCCTGCATTGGTCTCCCAAAGCTGTGTGAGGTGCCCTGCTATAAGTATCCATTTTTGCCCCCTCAGCACCCTGTGGTATAATTGCTTGCGTCGTTATTGGCTCTTCCATTGCACTCTGAACACTCTGTAAAAGTAGGGACCATGTCTTGGTCTCTGTTATAATCACAAAGCTCAGCATAGTGCCTGCCGTTCAGTAAATGCTTGTTGAATAAATTTGGCAAAAGTCCCCAGTTTCTCTTTTTGCCCTACTGCTCCTTTCACGCCCTGAAATACTCTCATGAGTTCCTCAGTTCTCAAGTTAGATGTGAAAACTAAGCTCAAACAATGACCTGGGCTTCATATGTGATTTTCAGGTAATGGCTACTTATCTTAAAAGATGTTTGATTGCGTGCCTTAATTTCCCAGGGATGCAGACTTGTGCAGGAGGCAAAACACAAACCTTTGTGTAAAGCTGGTCATTCTTAGGTATGATCCAGACACAGACTACCCACGATCTTAGATGGAGAACTGAGATGGCTAGAGAAAATGCTCCTGGGTACCAGCTTGCATCATAGCTCTTATCACCATATGGGAAGGGAAGGATACTCAGAATGCTTTCTTCCTTTTAAGTTGCCTTTCCTTCTGTCCTTAATAGAGTTTATGGCTGCATTTCTCTGATCCACTGAAGCTAGTGGTACTTCTAGAATTTCAATATAAGAGGAGCTTAGGGACAACAATCCTAAGTGGGGGCTAGGAGACTTTTTTTTTAAGCTATATTTGCATAACAAATACTCTTTTAACTTACATTGCTTGTTTATTTTGGAGGGTGTTCTTGGATCTAAGAGGGTGCTAAGGACTCCAAAGCCACCCCACTGCTAAGAGTACATCTATTTTTAGTATGGAGACATTTGAAGTAAAGGAATAGGAAAGCTTGATAAGAGAGGTTTGCCTAGGTCTCTTCTGCTATTGCTATTTATATTTGTAAACCTATACTCTGACTGGTGAGAATTACCAATGTCTTCAAAAAGATTCGAAAGTTTGAAAAAGCAGTCAGCCGTGGAAATAAGCACTGGAGTATATTTATTAGGTCTGGGGCCTAAAGAGGTCAGTACAGTCAGAAGGAAACAGGCAGCTTGACCAAGGAAAAATCAGACATGAAGCAGTTTATCACACAATTATTATGCATTTATTTCAGCTATCGACAGATACAGTAGAATATAAGATACGACCTCAAGGAGCACGCAACCTAATTGGGAAGACAAGAGAATGCCTGCCAGGTTATCACTGAAGTGTATTTGTGAGACAACTCTTTAGTATTCACTGTTCCTGCTGGCTATTCTCTTACCTAATTATGTGGGGAAAACAGAATGAAGGAAAAATGGATGGAAAGGAAGGTGAATGTAGCTAAAAAATATTAAGGCTCTTAGGCACGTGCTTTGAATTTAAAGCATTCATAGTGTTAAAGCTGGAACTTGTAGCTAAATATCTAATTGGGCCCTCTTATTTTGCAGAGGAGGAAACTGAGGCCTTTCTAGCAAAGTACCCCAGCTGATAAGAGGCAGGACTAAGACTAGAAGCCAGGCGCTCTGACTTCCTGTCCAGTGTCCTTTCCATCACAATCTAGTGCCTTTGAAGGTGAGGTGAAATGACTGGAGTTGCCTTACGCCTGGGTCTATATGCTAAAGTGCCTTAGCTATCCCTTTAATGGTTAGATGGTTTTTAGATTATTTGATTACCTCTACGAGGAATTTCTTTTTAGCATGACAGTTTTCATCAATCCGAATTTCTCAGTTCCCAGACTAGAAAGCTGTTTTTTTTTTAAACCTATCTTCATCCATCCCTCCACTTTCATCTCTTTATATGAATGATTTATGGATTTTATATTTCCCTCCTGACCTCTTTTCTGAATCTCTGTTTCCTATTTCAACGGCTGCATCTCTACCTGTTTTACCTCCCATGACCTCAAACTCAACAGGAAGCCAGCTTCTTCTCAACATATCCTATTTCTGTCAATGACACCATCGTTCTTTCAGTCACCCAGATCTGAAATCTTGGCATCATCTCTGACTCTTCCTCTTCCACGTGTAGCGGGTCATCAGTTTCTGTGGCCTCTTCCTGAACATGTCTTTGAATTCCATTTCTTCTTTTTTAATTCCATTTTGTACTCTCTAACTCAAGTCGTCACAATCCCATAACCAGGTAGTGAACAATATCTACCACTCATACTGCTTCCCAGTTTTCCCCTAGCAACTCATCCTGCTACCGCTGTGGACTGCTCTCTCCAAATCACCATGAAAACAAAACCACAAACACCTATTTTAGCCCCTTGATTCTAACTTTCCACAGCTCCCCAGTGTCCCTAGATGATGAAATTCAATCTCAAAGCCCTGGACAATGCTGCCCATCCCTTTGTAACCCCGTCTAGCTTTCCCTCCACAGAACCATCCTCCCCAGTCAATTACCTTTCTTCCCAGTGCCTAGTCCCACCTTTGGTCCCACCTAGAATGGATTCTAGTCTCCTCATCTGAATTCGGCTTTGTTAATGTCACCAACCAGGGCAGCAGACCACGACGCCTCCTCAAAATTCCGGAGGGATCTACTGATGGTTCCACTGAGGTAGCCTTCAGCCCTATCTCCGCAGAAATATCTTTACACTCCGTCCCCTTCCCAACTAGATAATTCACTCCCATAGGGCTCGAAGCAGCCTCCCATCATTTTGTACCCACAGCGCCTAATTCAGAGTGTTTGTTGATAAGGATGAGTTGATGCAATAGGTGGTGGTAACCTGTTAAGAAGCTGTGAAGGTACAAAGGCGCAGAGCCGTACCGCCCTCTCCCCTGCCCCCGCGAGAGGGCAGGTGCCGTTTGAGGACAGGCGCGCCCCGCACAGCGCCCCCGGGCGGCGGCCTGGGTGGGTTCCGGGGCGCGGGGGCGCACGGGGCCCCTCGGCGGCGCCGGCCCTCTGGCCGGCTCGTGTGCGCCGCGGCGGGGCCGGCGGGCGTGCGGGCGCGGGCAGGCAGGCCCCGCCGTTCCGCGCTCGGAGGTAGGTGGTGCTGTTGCCGCGACTGTCTTCCTCATTGGCGCGGGGCGCAGAGGCGGAATGTTCAACTCCTGACTCGGCGGAAGCGTGGGAGCGCGCGGGCCGCCGTCCTCCTGACCCCCGCTCGCCGTCCCTGCCCTCGCCGCGCGCGGGGCCCCGGCGCCCCCGGCTGCTGCTCGCGCCCGGCCCGGAGCCAGGTAAGGGGCCAGGCCCAACGCCGCGGGGGGACGGGGGGACGGAGGGCCACGCGCTCGCGAGGCGCCCGGCGTCTCGGGACCGAGGCCCCGCGGGGGCCGGAGCCCGGGAGCCCCGCCGGCCTGCGGAGGGGGCCCCGCTGGGCGCCCTCCCCGACCCGGGCCCTCCGAGCGGCGGAGGCCGGAGCGAGCGTCCGGGCTCCCGCGGAGCTCCGCGCCGGCCCTTGGCCGCGGCCCGGCCCGGCCCGGCCCGGCGCGGCTCAGCTTTTTGGGGCCGGTCCCGCGCAGCAGTTGGCGCCCGGAAGAGCGGGGCGCAGCCCGGACCGGCTCCGGCTTTCTGGGCCCCGGGCGGGCGGCGCGGGTGTGAGCGCCTCCCGGGCTGGGCCGCGCCGCTTCCCCTCCCCGGACGTGGGGCCCCCGCCGGCCGAGCCCGCGGCCCCGAGCACCGCTGGGGAGGCGAGCGCGAGTCTTCCAAATCAGGGCAGGGTGCCGGGCGCTTCCCAGCAGCGGGCTGCGCGTGCGAGTGGAAACCACGAACTTCTGCTTTCTGCCGCCCCGCGGCCGCGCCCTGCCTGGCTGGGGCGAGCGTCCCCCTGCTCCTTCCCCGGGAGCCTAGGGGTCCCCTTGGCCCTCCGGGTGGCGCTGCCCGGTGCGTGGGCTCTGAGCCCTGGGCCAGGCCCCGAGGTGAGCGCTGGGGCCGCCGGCGCGCCTCGCTTTGCTCCTGACAGCTTGCGGAAAAACTTCGGTACAGAACTGGCGAGACGATATGGAATTGGCAAAAAAAAAAAAAAAAAAAAAAGGGGAGGGGGCAGTCATTGTCAGATTGTTGAAAATGCCTGTTTCTGATGCGCCTCGAGATCTTTCATAAGCACCGTTGATGGGGGAACTTAATTACTACTTTTGTTAGTTTCTTTGATAGTGAAAGCAGTACGGTGTAGTGCTCTTTCCACTGATATTACAATAAGCGGTTCTCTCCTTCGTAATGGTGCGTTCGAATCGGCTTGCAGAATTATTTCGAGGATATTTGAGCCAAGATAGTTGTTAAAGGATAGTCTAAAGCCGTTTTAGGAGACGCTTCTTGCTTTCCTGACCTCAGTGGAAGTGAACAGCCAGGATCCAGTGGATCCAAACCTACAAACACGTAGAAAGACAAAAAGAGTTGATGTCTTCTTGGTAGGAGGCCCATCTCCACAGCGAAATTTCTTGTCGGTTTTTGATTTTCAAAGCAGTATGTGATGGCTGCATTTTAATTATGCTTTTGGTCATTTGAAGAGCCTTTGTTTTAAATTCCTGCTACAATAGTGAGAGATTTGAGAGATTGTAGATGAGTATGGATTTAGTTTGTTTGCAAAGAGAGAATTAAGAAAGAGAAAAATGGTCTTTTAGAGCAATGTGTACTGTTTATTTTAATCTTTCACAGCTTAATTCCTACTATAACTTTTTTGAGATTATTTTTGGAAGTTTTTTTTTTAAGTGGAAAATTTTATTGTTTAAATAAAAAATTCAGTGGTAATAATTCCAGAGTAAATGACCAAAATGCAATGGCAAGGACATTTTTTCTTGTCTAGGAAAGCAAGTAGATGATTGATGGCTTTTTCTTATTCTTTTAGGGAACACATAAGGACACATTAAAAAGAGAGAGAGAGAAATATCCAAATATTAAGCACAAGGACTTGGATCTAAAAATGGATGGTCAAAGATCTTGGGAACTAAGGGACCTTCTTGCCAAATAAGGAAACTTGGCAAGTTGCACTGTGTATTTTAAGCTAGCACAAGAGTGAGTGTTATTGGCAATATATTGGCTGAGAGCCTATCTGGAACGAGCAGCAAAACTGACTTTGACAGGGGTGCAAAATTATAAACAGGAGTTATGAGGGGCGTGGAGTGAATAATCTAGTCATCAAAGAAAACGTGGAGAAATTACAGTGATGTTTTGTGAGAGGAGATCAACATAGAGTGAAGCTGATGGTGTGGAGTGAAAGAGAAAAATAGACAGTTGATTTAGAAATTGATAGATTCAGAGAAAAGAGAGGAGAGAATCAATGATCTTTTTTTTAAAACCAGAAAAAGAGGTGTTTGTGGTGAAATAGTGCTTCTTGGAATAACATAGCCTTATATTTGTATCCAGAGATGTTGGAACTAAAAATCCATTTGGATCATTTGTTTTCCATTTTATTCTACCCAGGACGGATTGACAAGGGGGGGTGTCTCGTCTGTCTAAATGTAATGGGAACAGCTAAGGCACCGTTTGGTCTTACTGCCAGAAGGATTTAGGTTGCTTCTTTTGTGGCTATTAACCTTGCCCCACTACGCACAAATAAGCAGAGTTCCAGCTGTGACCAGAAAACTGTACCTGTTAAGGAAAGAGAGCTCTAAATGCTAGAGCTTAGATTGGCTTCCCTGATACATGGGTGCTTTTGTGTCAGACGCTCCTGCGGACAGCTGAAGCATCGATTATGCCCTAAGAACAGTTAAATAATCCCAACAGAGAAGAGGATTCTGTGGGAACAAAGCAGCCATACATTTGACACAATAACCCCTGTGTCACAACTGAGGAAATTAAAGCCTCCAATGGAACTGTAGGTGGATGGTAAGCCATCTAGTAATTACTATAATAAGAAAAGAATCTGTTTAAAGGAAAAAAAGGCAAATTAGAAGAAGGAGGCAGGATGATATAGTGGGAAAAAGACATACGATGTGGTGGAAAAAATGATATGACTGTGAGGTCAGACCTGGGGTTGAATCCCAGTTGTGTCACTTGTAAGTTAGGTAGTTGCCTTGGGCAACGTTCACACCTTTGATCCTGTTTCCTCACATGTAAATTGGGGACAGTAATACCTGCTTCATGAGCATATGAGACAGCACTTGGAAGTGCGGGAACCAGTGCCTGAAACTTTGGCCATCGCAACTGAATGATAGAGAAGGGCGTTTTTTTCATATTCTCATGTTAGACTCGGGGAAAGCTACTTGTCTCACCGGTACGTGGCCAGTGCTTGCCCTGGTCCTCTGCCCTGTTCCCAAGTCATCCTTAGGGGAGAATCTGAAGAGGAATGCATTTAAATATCTATATGAGGAACGTGAAGAATTTGGAAGTTGTGTGATAGGGGAAGGTTGTGACCCAGAAGACCAAAACTGAAATTACTGGGAACCATTCTTACCCCTGATTTTGAGCCCAGGTTATCTTCAGGGACCAAGATCCTTCTTTCTGGAGTCGTCTCTGGACTTCTTTATAGGAAAACTAAAAAGTGAAGACAAGAATCTCCGTCTGAAGGTCCTGGAGTGAATCTTCGCTTATTAAACTTTTCTACCAAAGTACCCCGTTGTGGGGAAGAGTGTATTCCTTCAGGGATCTGTACACATAGCCATAAATATCCCCAATGCGAGCACTTTCTGTAAAATCCTGTATTTTTTTTTTTTTTGAAGATTGGCACCTGGGCTCACAACTGTTGCCAATCTTTTTTTTTTTTTCCTTCTTCTCCCCAAAGCCCCCCAGCACATAGCTATATATTCTAGTTGTGAGTGCCTCCGGTTCTGCTATGTGGGATGCCGCCTCAGCGTGGCTTGATGAGTGGTGCCGTGTGCACAGCCAGGATCCGAACTGGCGAAACCGTGGGCCGCCCAGAGCGGAGCATGGGAACTTAACCACTCGGTCATGGGGCCAGCCCCCTAAAACCTTATTTTTAATCTTAAAAATTCATGTGAATGTTGCACTCTTCTCTGTTTGACTTTATTGAGCAAATCAATACAAACACACAGTAACAATGTTTATTCCCCCGAATCTTCAAGTCAAGTCGATGCTGTAGGAAGTGTGTTTATTCACACACCTTCTGCATAGTGCGGGGTACTCTGTCTACGGGAGTACCCACGTTTGTGGAGCACGGCCCTGGTTCTGATAGATGGTGTTTGCACCATTCAGCTTCGCAGCCCAGCCCACTGTATGGGGTACTGCGATTCCATTTTGCTGAGAAAAGGGTAGGGGTAGATAATCTTCCAAAGAGTTTTCATTTTCTGGAGTTATACTGTGGCTTTCAGGGTGAGCAGAGCTCTTTGCTTTGGAAGTAGAAGAGCAGGGAGGGGGGAGAGGATAGTTGTAGGATAGAAATCTGGAATATGACTCTCACCTTCCCAGCCAGTTTAGGGGGAGAAATTTAGGAGGGTGGCCCAGTCATCTCCGTTATTCCTATCACTGACATTGATCACTGTGCTCCTCCGTAATGTCAGGAGCTCTTAGTGTCAGGTTCAAGACTGGATCCTCAAGAAGAGAAGAGAGACCATCCATTCTTTATAGTGGATTATTTAGTCATGCAGTACTCATAGCGTTAGAGGTGCTCTTCAAAAGCATTCATTCTGCTCTCCCAGCTATTGCGGGAGCCTCCTACTCCACGTGTCCGCCTCCCATTGAACACTCTTGGTGATGGGGAACTCACTGCTAAATAGGGTGGCGTAATAAGCAGGAATTCTTTCTGTGACTTTTGTCTGCAGATGGCTTTGCCTCTGGACCAGTGATGCGTAATAGAGGGTCTTCCTTTGGTCTTCTCTAGTTTGAACATCTCCCTTTCCTTTCATCTTACATTGAGGTGACCAGGTTTTAACCCTCTTATTTCCCCTTCTCAGGAACATTCATTCTGAGTAATTAGTCCAAAAGTGTAGCTGTTTCTTAGCAGCCAGGATGATCAGATACTTTCTGTTTGACAGCAGTTCAAGGGTGGAAACAAGAGCTGAGAGCGGCAGGATCTAGGGCTGGGTGGGCCTGCTGCTTTCTCCCCAACCCGCACCCTCGCCCCACCCCCACACACCTGTGAATCCCTCTTCTGGCCAACCCATAGAAGTGTGCCCTCTCAGTGCTCCTTTATTCAAATTCTGGCCCGCTTGCTGTCCTCCTGCCTCCAGTCGTGCAACACAGAAAGCCCCTGCAGTGACCCCTGTCGTGGATTGTACCTACTTCTCTTTTCCTACTTTCAGCAGAGACACATTTCCACACAGCAGTTCTGCAGCATAAGTGCCTGTCTCCCCCCGATGTTCCTGTTCCTCCTGTGTTTTAGCCTCTGGTAACATTTCTGGCAAGGAAGTTTGTTGTGGAATTCTATTTTCATTAATAGAAATATTAAAGTGCAAAGAAGAATGTTTCATTTAACTAGCTCGTTTTTATTTTAACCTTTGCTTTGACTAGAGAGTTATGTTACTTACATGGTAAAGCATAGAGAAAAAAGAAAAAGGAAACAATAGCTGTTCTATTTTTTAGAATCTTATTCCTGGCTTCTCTCAGCTATCCATGACTGAAGATCTTGTTCACTGAGCCCAACCTGTCCTATACAAGCTATGCTGCGTGCTAGGGGCAGCCTTGGAGGAAGGAAAGAATATCTATGGTAGACACAGGACTAGTTAGTTCTATTTGCCTACCTACTCTACTCTAGCTAGTCTTACAGATCTTATCTTTTTTGAGTGATTTAAAAACAAAAACATAGTAGAACAGCAGTGCTGTTCAGGAATAGAATCTTTGACCTTGGTGTGGGAACAAATACACCCAACCAGAGCTTTCCCCATTTTGTGAAGATAAGACTCATAGGAAAAAAAATAATTGCAGACCCATAATCTAAGTGGTATTGTTTTAATACACATGATGATAAGGCACATTTTTGTTAGTTTATTCACTGATCTATGCTAAGGAGGCTGAAATGATACTAGCGTAAATACATATTAGGGCAGCAGGGTTGGCAAAAGAATTTTTGAGGGCTGTTTTCTAAAAGTTGTTTTTTGTCATATTCAGGTCATGATAAACAAATTAGTTTTTCTTCCCATATTGCATCAAAAATAAACTTGTAACTCTTGTGAAGAAGAGAAAAAGGAAAGTGTAAATCAAGGATAGACAAAAAGGGAAGATCTGAATTCAGAAATTATAGGCCCATGTAAACCTAAAAGATAGAAAAATCAGAAAAAGTCCAAAGACCTGTTTCTAGTAAAGTTAATTCTTGTATAAAAAATTATGATTTGCAGTTATTTAATGAAGCTGGTTGCAGTATTTCCTGAGGCCGTTTGATATGTAGTAGATATAATCTAGAAGAAGACAGTGGCTGCCATGGAGAGTAGGTACACTCCAGGACCCTACCAAAGGGAGGACCATAATTGGATAAATAGGTCCCAGAAACTCTAGTATCTAAAACGTGAAGGCAAAAAAAGTATTTTAATAACTTAAATATTCTCCTTATGAAAAAACATGTTTACAAGGAAATGATAATTATTACCAATAGGATAGATCTTTCAAAAATGGCCAAAACCAAAATCAGCAGAGTGAGAAAAAATTAAAACATATGCAAAGAAACACAGATAAAAAGGATTTAGAGGTCAGTAGTACATTTATCTATTAATAATTGCTCTGCAAAACTAATGAAGATGTAAAACAATTCTGAAAACGAGGAGAGGAAAGCTATCGAGGAAAGCATACCCAACCCTGAAGGCTGAGGAAGTAGATGGCTAAATGTAATACCAAGATTGTTAAATAATTAGACAACCATCATTTCCATTCATTGAGTTTTGGATACTAGGCACTGGGCACTGTGCAGGGGACGTTCACAGCATCTCCCACTTCCCAACAACTACGCAGAATGGGTGCTATTGCCAGTGAGAAAACAGATCAGAGGCACGGTGCCTTGGCCAAGGTCTAACAGCTAGTAAGTTAGATGCGCTACTGCCTCTGTAACTGGAGTCCTTCCTCTGGCCCATGCTGCTGCTGAGTTGAAGTATCTGTTATTTGGAAGTAAAGACTTGTCAAAGAAGCTAAACTATACTGTGCAAACTTGATAGCTTTTGGGCTGTCAACTTGTAGACTTTTGGTAACAGAATGGAAGAGATTTTAAATTTTTTATTTATTGGGTCTGGAAATGGCATAGTCTGAGAAAATGTGTTTGGTTCAAGGTTACCGAGCAGTAGAGGCAGAGTTCAAACTTCTATCCATCTAATTCTAAACTTTTTTTTTATGTTAGAACGTTAACAGGGTCTTTTTTGTTTTGTTGTTGTTTTTAATTCAGGACAAAAGTCCATTTTTTTGGACTAGAAGGCTGAAAACTTTAAGAAGTAAAGTAATACTCCCTTTATAGTTTTCTACCTCCATATGGTTTCATTTTTGATAATTAGCTGATGGTGCTAAATATATATATTTAAGGAAATTAAACTTTAAAAGGAATTGTTAACTATTAACTAAATTAAAAAAAATTAGCTTACTACTCAAGTACTCAAATGATTGGATTCAACCACCAACTTAGTGATTTTCAACATTTTCAGAGTTGTGGCTCCTTGTTCTGCTTTGATTTTTGTGATAGCACTGCTCTAGCCTGCCCTTCAGTGCTGTGTGGCAGATAGTTACCATTAATATTTAAGACAGCTTTGAAGAGTTTATGAAACAAAAGTTAGAATGTTACAAAATTAAGACTGGGAATTGTTGCATGGAGAAAAATTGCCTTTCTTGTGTAAAAGTAATTATTTTAACATGGTGGGATGAAAACATCGTTTGATTGGGTTTGCTATGTAAATATATTTATATAGAGGACTCATGTTAAGTTCTGGTGTATTCACTGGAGAACACATCTGAAAAATTAGAACATAATTTGATCAGGTACCAGTCTCCTCCGGAATGCTCTAGTATGATTAATCAGCAACTGATATTTTCCATTCTTCTGATCGTAAGTTGATCCTCTTAGAATAATGAATTTTAAATTAAAGGAGAGAAAGCTGAAGGAGAAAAGGAAATCTGTGTGGTCTGACACTCGTGTAGATGGCAGGGGGAATCTCAATCTGGTTTGTCAGCTAAGTCCATGATGCTTTGCCAAGCTTGCTGGAGTTAGAACCTGTACTTGTACACCCTAGAATTGTTAGTCTGTGTGGTAATCAGACGGGACTTAATTTTTTATGGTCTCAATAAAACATTCAAGTAATTACATAGTTCCATTCATACATAGCCAGTTTCCAAATGGCAGGATGTATCACAAAGTGAGTAACAGTGATTCTGGGAAGAATGTGACTAGTTGCCTCATCTCAAGGGACGAAGATCCTGGAGAACTCTGCTTCTCAGAGGTCAGCCTTCCTCTGGCGCCCTTAGGGCAGTTTCAGATGGGACTGATCTTGCCTCAGTTCTCCGTATTCCCTGGACTTGCTCTGCGTCGGAGGGTTTAGATTTATTCATATATATATATATGTGTGTGTGTGTATATATATATATATATACATATTTTTTTTCCTTTTCCCCAAAGCGCCAGTACATAGTTGTATATCCTGGTTGTAAGTCATTCTAGTTCTTCTATGTGGGAAGCCACCACAGCATGGCTTGATGAGCAGTGTGTGGGTCCACACCCAGGATCCGAACTGGTGAACCCTGAGCCAATGAAGTGGAGTGCACAAACTCAACCACTCGGCCCTGAGGCCAGCCCCCAGATTTATTCATACTATCTCATCCTGGTTCCCATTTCTACGTTTTTTTGGGAAAAGATTTCCCTCCTTTTCCTCCTATTCCTCTTTCTCTTCTTCTTCCTTTTCCTCCCCTTCCTTGTCTTCTTTTTCCTCTTCCTTTGGACTCAGAGACGCCCACTCCTGGAAGTCCCAGACTTGCTCTCCTCAGTCTCCGAAGAAGCCTAGGCAACAGTTTCCAAATCAGGATTTGCTTCAGAATCCTCTGGGGGCACTTGTAAAAACTACAAGTCTCGGATTTTACTTAATCTGCTTGGACTCTTTCCGCTGCAAAATGTATAATGGAAGAATAGCCAGATACTATTTATTCATTTATTTCTTCATTTATCCAACAAATATTTTTGAATGGAAAAGGTGCAATGTGCCTGGCTATGTACTAGGTGCTGAAGATCCGGATGTAAATAGAAATGAGTTTTGCCTTTTTGGAGTTTATAGTCTGATAGGAAGTAAGTGGGAAAGATGAGTGGGTAAAGAAAGGTGTTGTGGCACAGAAGAAAGAGAATTTAACTCTGCTCTTGAGGCTCAAAGGAGGTGGTCGGGGACAGGAGTGTGCTGAGCAGAGAGAGGCATTTGAAGCAGAGACAGTACCCCGTGCAAAGGTATGGAGATGTGAGAGAGGTCAGCAGGTACTGGGAGCTGTGAGTAGTTCCTTGCCTATGTGGGGGAGTCAGAAGACGAGAAGCTGTAAGTGGTAAAGGAATTTCCCAGAATTAAAGGAAATGAGTTATGACTGAGAGAGTTCACTGAGTGTCCTAGCAATGAATGAAAAAGACCCATCCCTAAGCATAGTCTATTAATTTCAGGATTCCAGAGATGAATACAGGATCCTAAAAGCTTTCAGAGAGGAAAAAATAATGTGAAAAGGATTAGTAACCAGAGTAGCATCAGACTGCTTTACAGCCACATTAGAAACTAGGAGACTATTGGAGTAATTGTTTTGAAATTGTAAGGAAAGTTATTTCCTACCTAGAATTGCATAGCCAGGCAGGCTACCAATCAAGACATTTTAAGACACACAGATTTTCAGAAGAATTACATTCTAGGCACTCTGTTGAGGTGGCTAATGGGAGATGTGCACTGTCAGAACAAGGGAATGAATCAAGAAGGAGAGCCAGGAGATCCAAGGACAGGGGTTCCCTCAGAGCAAAAGGTGAAGGAGAGTCTTAGGATGATGGTGAAGGGAAGTCCCAGTCCGAGTCAGGCCTGGAGGGCAGCCGCTGCAGCTGCACTGAGTCAGATGAAGGGGCAGGAGGAGTGTCTCCAAGGAAAAAAAATAGACACCCCCCCCCCATTATCTGATGTTTTTTACTTTGTTGAGAAGAGTTTTGCAGTTCTTGGAAGAGTTTGATGAGGTGAATAAGTGTTAGGTGTATAAAAAGCTAAGCAAACAAGAAAACAACAGCAGAGCAACTACTAACTGTAGGAGAAACAAAAAGTTATCCAAGAAAGGAAAAAGCCATTGAACATAGCACCCCTGGGAATAAAATTTACTTTGTCAGACTACTGTAAGCCCTGAATATTGACTTAACCAAATGGTACGATATAGTTGGAAGTTGGGAGGATTGAGCAAGTGTGACATGTTTGTGGGCAAGGAGGTAAAGGGTGGTATATGAGAATTAAATCTTTATCTTCCACAGGGAGAAGTTAACAGATAATATCTAAAATGGAGCAATCAAGAAATAGCAATATAAACACATTTTTTAGAAATATGGAAATAAATACCGGAAGAAATGCTAGAGGAGTTGAAATTAGTTCCCTCTGGAAAGAGAATTGGGTGTGAGGAGGGGGGTGGGGGCAGGGAAGTTCTATCTTTTATTATAAGCTTTCTAGTCCTATTTTATTTTTTGTGCCTTGATAAAAATAAAAAGGATTAATAAAAATATAGACCTAGCACCTGTATCCCTGAGGGAATCTTGCAAGTGGTGTTTTGCATTTTGTTGAGCAAACTTTTTAGCTTGCATATTCTATGTACCAACCTTTGGCACTTTTGTAAGTTTTAGCCAACCTGTCTTCTTTTCCATGATTAACTGAATATAAATTGAAGCAAAAGTTAGTAAGGTAGATTGTGTGTAGCCTGTGCCTGGATACTAGAGTTTCCCCCCTGTATTTTTATGTAGACTCTAAACTTTAGAGGATAAACAAACAATCGTCTCTCTTGCCTTCTCCCCAAGTAGAGCAGAGTTTGACTTCGCGTAAGAAATCAGCATTCTTCAGTGACCTCCTGTTCCTGAAATGGGATTCCTTGTAGCTGCACATTAAGATCTCTGAGCTGACTGTGTACGTCACTCAGCAAAGCTTCAAGTTGTTGATGAGGAAATTTTGTCAATTTAGATAGATACAAACTGCTCCTCCACCTTTTTATTTTGAAAATAATCCAGCCCCACAGAAAAATGGAAAGAGTAGTGAAACACCCATGTAACTTTCACCTACATTGGCCAGTTCCTAACATTTTGCCACATTTGCTTCCTCTCTCTCTATACCTACTCCTGTTTTTGGGAGGGGGGTGGGGAATTGAACCATTTTAAATTAAGTTGTGGATAATCATACCTTAATACATCTCCCAATATATCTCCCAAGAACAAGGACATCCTCCTACAAAACCAAAATACCATTATTTGCCATGGATAAAATAATATTATCTAATATATAGTTAATATTCAGATTTCCCTGAAATCCCAGCAATACCTTCTATAGATTTGTTTTTGATCCAGAATCCAGTCAATGATCGTGCATTACATTTAGTCATCCTATTTCTTTAAAGCCTCCTTATGCTAGAATTTTCCCTGGTTTTTTTTTTTTTTTCAGTTTTTTGTGACATTGACAATTATGAGGAGCCTGGGCCAGTTGTTTTGTAGAATGTCCTATGCATATGGATTTGCCTTTTTGTTCCCTCCTTATAAGAGTCTGGCTTACAATTTTGGCAAGAAAACGTATACAAACCTTTTTATCCACCTGCTTTTTATGCAGGTTCAAAATTTTAGTCCTTTGTCTTCTTGTTTGTTTTTGTTTTGTTTTTCCTGCTATTCCATGGTTTGCCATGGGGTTTGAAGAATGACCACTTACCTGGAGAATATTAAAACTCCTTAGACTGCAAAAAATATCACTATAATAATCTCTGGGAGGGGTAATCTGTTCCTCTGGAAACAAGCATAATATTTTTTCTAACATTCTTGGCAGAGTTCTTTGGATGACTTAATATATTGTAATCAAGGGCAAATTTTCTACTCTTTAATTAAGTTCTGCCACAGTATGCAGTCCAGGGAGCCACTTCTGGAAAACGGTCGGCCTGTTTCTATCATCCTCGGGCTGAACGTTTGCTTTTGGAATCTAAACACTGAACGCGTGTTCAGTTTGCAGCATTTTGGCTCTCCTCGTGCCAGGATGCTCAGTTGCTTAGGTTATGTATATTTTGTGTGAAGTGAGCACAACATGGAGAGATGGCGTGCCTCAGATGCCAGAAGAGCTATGCAAGCTTGCTGTTGAAAGCACGCTTCCCGTTTGTCAGGGCTTTGTGATGGCAGACCTGGTGACACAGTAGCCTTTAGGCAGAGCTCCGCTGGATGTGCAGGAAGTGCTGCTACAGGTTTGTCCGGGGGGAAACACAAGCCATTTCTCTGTGGACAGCTGCCTTTCAAAGTCTGGACAAGTTGCTGCTCAATTTTGCACGGGCTGCCAGAGTAAGTGTTTTCATTTTGATTTGTTTATAGTCCTGCTTTTCTTGCTCCTAAGTCATCAAGGTTCTTTCTGGAAGTTTCACAGGACTTGTTACACATTCTCTAAAGTCAGATTCAGAGGATTCATTCTAATATGTTTATAATCAAACTTTCCTTTTTCTTTCTCTCTGCAGATTTTGTGGGAGTATAATACTTTGTCATTATGAGATGTCGTCTCTCGGTACCTCCTTTGTGCAAATTAAATTTGATGACTTGCAGTTTTTTGAAAACTGCGGTGGAGGAAGTTTTGGGAGTGTGTATCGAGCCAAATGGATATCACAGGACAAGGAGGTGGCTGTAAAGAAGCTACTCAAAATAGAGAAAGAGGTAAGGTCTTTTCCTGCTGTAAGAAATCACGATAGCACTTCTGTGAGCTTTTCAACCTAGAGTCGGAGGTCACGGGCTGCCAGAAACCTAGCAAGGCCTCTGGGGCCGTTTCCCAATTTCCATTCTGGGAACCCCATAAATAGAAATCATTGTCACGTGTGGTTTAGGGTTGAGTTTTACTAGGGGTCATCTGAACTGAGAGGATTTCTTTCCATGGTGTGAACGACCTAATGTTCTCTGAGCTCTCCTGGAAGGGAGGTGAGCTTTCAGACCTTCGCAGGCTCCAGACTTTTCTCTCCCCCAGGTCAGCCAAGAGGGGTCAGTAAAGAGTAAAGTGTGACATTTTCACCCCCTTTGCATTTTCTGCCTGTGAATTTGTGGTCATCAAGAGTTGTCTTGTAAAAAATAGAAAAACATTACTTTTCTACCAAAATATAAGCAATACCACCTTCTTGGATTTCACCTCTACTTGAAGCCAGAAGTGCAGGACTTTGTTGAATGAAGGATTCATAGACGCTGGACAGAGAGCTGCCCTGCTTGGTTTTCAGAGTCTGGGATTGGTGCTGGTCCTTGCTGAGCTCAAAACGCACACACTGGCCCTTCATCTCCCTTAGGAATGTGACACAGCGTGTCCCCACATTCACTTTGGCCCCTGGAGAGTGAAGCTGATTGTGGGGCTGATCTGCAGGGCTCAGTGGCGTTGGCCACTTTTAATAGCTGCCCGCTGGAGCTTGTTTTGGTCATTTGTATTTATGGCCTGTTTTGCCTAATTACTGTTCTTTTCAATATGTCTTTAAAGTGAACTTTTCCATAAATATCTTTTAATCTCCCTGAATGATTTGATTTTTTTCATTAACTGCTGCCAGTGAACCGTAGCAATTGGTTGGAGAAGGAAACCCGAGTGGCAGCACGTTGTGGCGTTGCCTCCCAGCAGTGCTTGTGATTGTGTGATCACCAGCTGTGTTTGCAGTTGTTGAAGCCAGGTTGAAGGACTAAGATAGCTCTGCCGAGCCGGCCCAGTGGTTAAGTTCCCACACTCCACTTCAGCAGCCCAGGGTTCATGGGTTCAGATCCCGGGTGCAGACTCACGTACCACTTGTCAAGCCATGCTGTGGCAGGCATCCCACATATAAAGTAGAGGAAGATGGGCACGGATGTTAGCTCAGGGCTAATCTTCCTTGGAACGGAAAAAACAAGATAGCTTTTTTTTTACTGCCTTGGGGTATCTGTAACTTGTGGAAAGCATTAAGAAGTGATAACTTTTAAAGCCAATTGTGTGCAAAACAGAAGGTACTATGTAGAGAAAGTTTCCTCCTCCTCATTTCTTTGTCAACAAAATTTTTAATAGTAGCCAAATAATAAAACCATTTCTTACTCTGGACTGAACCCAGCTCCTTTCATGTAGCGAACTCCTAAGTCCTTTATAGGCAAGAATTATTGGACCCATTTTATAGATTGGGAAATAGAGCTTTGAGAAATGTATTAAGCTACCCGAGAGGGGCAAGTGAAATCCACATCAGACCCTCTGTTCTTTAGTTTTTAACTCTGAAACTTCTAATTGACCAGGTAAGAATAGGAAATAAACCAGTTCCATCAAATTTATATTCAAAATATGCTAATATTTCTGAGCTAAATTAGGTCATGCAACTTCAGTACAACCAATATATTCTTATATTATTGTTGGATGTAAGACTTTATGAGACATAAAACAGATTTTGATAGGAAAACAATAATTGCAACCCATTCACCCCACCCCCCACCCATACATAATGCATCTTTTACTGTCTAAGAGAGCAGGAAAGTGACACAGGACAGCGCAGGAGTGAAAGCAGGAATTGGAAACTGCCAAGTCCTCCTCTTGTAGATGTGTACCTGAGGGGTTATCATTCAGAAATTAAGTTGATTACAGTAAAATGCAGGAGCATAACTCATACACATGTAAGTCGGAAAAACAGAAGCTCAGTTTCTGCTTTGGGGCTTGATTTAGTCCGTGATTGTCAGTGATAAAGAGACGTGGTAAATTACTGCGAAGCAGCCCCGTACTTACTGAATCAACAGGAGTTTAAGATGTAAATAATTTTGGCTAGGAGTTGGCAGTTGTTCGAAAGGAAATCTGTGTTTCTTCTGTACGTTTTTGTTAGACTTTATGAACTACGTATTGGCTTGCTGGCTAGGTGTTTTCTAAGTGATAAGATAAAGGTAATAAGCTCTGGATTTTTTCCACTTTATAGATTCAGTCCTATGTCACTTGGTCATTTTTGTCAATGAGTGTTAGAAGCAATGGAACATTTAATAATATGTTTGTAGCTCACTCATGTAGCTCTTTAAGAATGACCTGATATCTGATTAAATATGTGCTTTTTGAACTTGGTGAAAGGTGGAGAAAATATACACCAAACTCTTTAACTTTGCTTATGTGAGAAGATAGAGGAAGCCTTTATTTTCACTTTATTTGTAGACCTCTAGCTTAGTGAGTATGTATTACTTTCCTCTGCTTTCGTGAGTATGTATTACTTTTTTGATTTAGGAAAATAGAAAAATGGCATTTAAAATCTCATTAGTTCTTTAAAACTTTATATTTTAAAAACTTCCACGGCTAGGGAAAATCTATAAGCATAATACCATGGCCTCTAGCATATCCTTCCACTAGAATCACCACTTATTAACATTTTGCAAGTTTGCTTTCTCTATTTATATTATTGATTTATATGTGTTCACACATATTGTATTATTTTTTGCCAGCCATGAAAGTAAATTACTGATGCTGTGTACTTTATCCGTAAATACTTTAGCATCTTCCAAGAGTGCAACCGTAATGCAGCTATCAAATTCAGAAAATTTATCGTTGATACAATACTATTACCTGTTATACAGTCTATATTTGAATTTTGCCAGTTGTCTCAGTGATGGCTTTTTATGGCAATTTTTTCCTAGCCCAGGATCCAGTCGAGAATGACATATTGCATTTAGTTGATATATCTGTTTAGTTTGCTTTAATCTGTAATAGTTTCTCTGCCTTTGTCTTTTTTTTTTAATGAGTTCAATTTCTTTTTAGATTCTAGTGTGCCTTTGTCTTTTAAATTTTGACGTGAGTGCAGGACAGTTTTGTAGAATGTCACTCATTTTGGGTTATCTGATTTTCCCTCCCTCTTGCCTTGTTTGAAGTTCTGTAGTTTGGCGGGAATGCTGCATAGGCCATGTGTTCTTGGCGTATCTTAATGGGAGACCTATGATGCCAGTTTGTCCCATTATTGGTGATACTAATTTTGAACCCTTGATTAAGAGGGGCTCACCCAGTTTCTCCTCAGTAAAAACACCTATTTTCACTTTGTAATTAATAATTAAGTTCTGGGTAGATACTTGGAGGCGATGTAAGTATCTTCCCTCAACAAACATTGCCCAATGTTTTTAGCATCAATTGATGATTCTTGTTTGAATCAAACATCATTATGACAGTTACTGTATATGAAGCAAAAAGTTCTAGTATAAGTGAGAGTTTTTCTTCCTCCACTTATTTATTCATCCATTCATTTATTCATAAATTATTTAATTATATCTAATATACAATATATTCATAGTATGAATTTATACCAATGAACACTTAGACCACTAATTTGACATACGATTAAAACTGCCTTGTGACTCCAGTAATACTGTAAGCTGTTGCCGCTTCACTTTTCCTGTGCATATGCCATGCCTTCTCCTCTGGAAAGCGGGGCTAATCATAGTGCCTGCGTCACAGGGTTGTTGTGAGAGGACTCGATGAGATAATGCGTGTAAAATATCTGGAAGGGTGCTTGACACATAGGGGGTCTTGGAGAACTGGAACTCTCAGTTGTATCTTCACAACCGTAGTCCAAACTCAGGATAGCAGATAGGTGTCATCTTTTGTGAAAATTTTACTTTGTTGGTTCCTGGAAGCTTTGCTGAGAAGGGCTCAGAGGCCACGTTTACAGGCTGCAGGAAAGAGCCCTGGCAAGCTCAGCGTGACTGTGGAATGGCAAACACATATGCGGTCTATTTGACATCCCTGTTGTCAGCTCTCTGAGGGCAGAGACTTCCATTGCCTTTGTCGCTGATGCTGCCACCATCCTTGTCATCATCACTGTACCAAGTACAGCTTCTACTGTGAGCTGATCACTTGTTTAAGAGCTTTACATGATTGCCCTCTTCTTCACAGTCGCTTTACAAGATTATAATCTTTTTTTGACAGATCAGAAATTAAGGCTCAGAGAGGTTAAGCAACCTGGTTAGTATAAACAGCACCATTCATGTGGATCTTCCTTGCCTGCCTCACAGCACCCAGCACTGGGCCTGGCTCACAGTAGGCATTAAAGTAGTTCTTCCTTCTTACTTGGTATCGTGTCACAATAGACTTCCCTCTCATTCACATCCAGGAAACACAACCCGTCTTGACGTACCTACATTTTCTTCATTTACGTTCTCTGAGCTGTGACAAGGAGAGAACACATCTGTCTTTCCTGTGTGGCTAGTTGTGACTCACATCCAGCTACATAGGAATGGAACCTTTAGTTGTTACCTTTGCTTTAAGGTGCCTGTGTTTGATTTTTGTAAATGCCCTTGCTTTTGTACCTTTTGGACTGGCATGCCATTTTTACTTGCATGTGGAGGTTATTTTTGATTTGCCATGTGAGAAACATTATGGCAACTGTTCTTTCAGTTTTTCATTAAGTATTATTGATCTTGGTGATATTAAGCAATAAACATTTCAGTTAGTTAATATTTGTTTTCCAGCCATGCTCTAAATATTGTGCTGAAATCAAACCAGTGAATGTATTCCAATAAAAATGTTATATCCTGATTAACTGGTGTTATACAAAGCTAGGCTCTTGCTACCAGAAGAAAATTAGTAAAAAGCATGAACTGAATTTCTGAGAAGCGCAAAGCCTAATAGAGAAGAACTGAAAAACTGGAGGAGAGGAAGAGCCATCCATGAGTATTTCAGATAGTTTCAAAATACATATGATAGGCTCTCAGTCTTCAGAATGGAATTATCTCATTTGGTATTAAAAAGAGGCCTAGAATTTTCTTCTCAGCTTTCTAGTGAAGACAGGAAGTCACTGACATGAAATTACCCGAGATAGAGACCTTCTTATCAGTTTTTTTTCCCCATACTGCCATTGATAGCATGTGAGATGCAAGTTGTTCAGTTTTGGAGGAGTTTGATTCTTAGAAAGGTCTTTAAAATGTAACTTCCAGCCATTGATTCTTAGTCTCTGTCTCTGGGGCCACACAGAACGAATCTTAACTTCTTCCATATGTCAGCTTCTTGGGCACAGGTCTGTATCTTACTGATCTTTGTGTTTTCTGAGCTCTGCTTAGTACCTGTCCCACTATAGGCAATCAGTAAATGCATAGGGCGTAAATCAACAAAATACTAGACATAGTGATCACATCTCAGGTTTCTCTTCTTTTGTAAGATTTATAGAAAGGTTTTGCTATTCCTGAATCTACACAAAATAACGCAACTTGCCATTCGTAGTCTACTTCTTAGCCTTTTCTTCTCCGTGTTTGGCTGATTTTTTGAGTTCTTAATAAATTAGTTTGTCTTTGAATGGAAGGTTCTGTTCTATAGCAGCTAGAAAGGATTTTACTGGTGATGGTTCTTATCTGTTTGTTTTTTTAACGTTTTCAAAGAGGAATCCAAGATGCTTTTTCTTGGCTCTGTTCATATCAGATGTTCACTGATTCATGACCTGAGAAAAATGAAGGTGTCCTAAATGAAATGAGACTGCTGGAATCTTAGTGACTTGAAGCTATGATTCCTGTCCCTGATACTGTTCTTCAGGAAAATAGTGTGCAGTAGAATTAGCGACAGGAGAGCAGCCACACTGCTAAGGATGAAAATGGTAAGTGTTGGTGCAGGCTCTGTCACCGGAGGGGATTATATGGCTGCTCTGCTTTTGAAGAGAGATATTAAGCAGTTAATGAACAAAATCAGTTTAACTCACTAAATTTTAAAAACATGCCAGACAGTGCTTCCTTTAGTGGGAAAATGAATTGCTTCTGTTATCGGAACTACAGTCATAGAGTCTACCTTAAGAAATATGTATTCAGGGGCTGGCCCCGTGACCAAGTGGTTAAGTTGGCGCACTCCACTTGGGCAGCCCAAGGTTTTGCCGGTTCGGGTCCTGGGTGCGGACGTGGCACCGCTCATCAGGCCATGCTGAGGCGGCGTCCCACATGGCACAGCCAGAGGGACCTACAACTAGAATATATAACTATGTACTGGGGGGCTTTGGGGAGAAGGTAAAAAAAAAGATTAGCAATAAATGTTAGCTTAGGGCCAATCCTTAAAAAAACAAAAAAGAAATATGTCTTCATTTTTATTTAATCATTGGATGGGTATTTTAAAATATAATACATAGTTTAGTTAGCATCTAAACTAACTTCCCTTAAACCAATTAGCTGCTGACCAAATCTTTAAAGTTGTGAGGGAGAACGTTTTCCTTTAGAATCTCAGGATAGTTTGTTAACCACAAAATAAGGCCCATAAGTGTAACCTACATTATTCTCTGGGAAAAACTTTATACTCAAAGAACCTGGGAAGTTGTGGCTAAGGCCAGGGTACCTCTCAGAACAGTGGGGATATGTGGAGAATTGTGATTCTGGATAGATTACTTCAAGAGCTGATCACACCAAGAACAGATTTTAGTAAGAGATCAAGAAATTAATGTTAACTGGATTTGGGGGTGTGGAGTGTTAAAAATTTATACTCTGCCTTATTTTGAAAATGATTTAAGGTTGTTAGCAGGTGAATAAGTATATTTTTGAGGTTCCAGGGAAGGCCCTTTGTACCCCAGAATCTCTCTCATCTGAATGTAGGGTAAAGAAATAAAAGGAAATTAACATTTCTTGAGTTCCTGTTATTTGCAGCCACTGTTCTAAGCAGTTTACAGATATTCTCTATTTAATCCTCTTGCTAATGTCTCAAATTTTAGCATTGTAATTTCATTCTTTAGGATAGTTTCTCCTGATAAAACTGCAAATACCACTGAGAAAGGTAACTGCACATGTGAGTAACACCTCAGAGAGAAGGACAGATGTGATTTTTTTTCCTACACACACATTTCTAGGTGGAGAGATGGGTAATTGATGCGGTAGGAGACTATGACCTGGACAGATTACTCAGAATCCTCCTCCTCTGTGTTCTCTCATCTAACAAATATTGAGTACTTGAGTACTTATTACATGCTGGCACTATTCTCGATACAGGAGCCAATCGGTAAATAAAACAGGCAAAAACTCATGTCTTTTCAGAGCTCACTTTCAAATGTGGGAAATAAAAAAAATTAATTAAATAATACATTAAAACCTCGTAAAGACTCTTACCCCTCTTAAATTTGGGCTGAACTTAGTGACTCACTTCTAAAGATTATAGAAAAGGAAAAATCAGTAACTTTCCAGTAGATGAACCTGGCAGTCGCTGCCTTAACCAGGTGATCAGGGCTAACATCACGAGTGATGTCATGTTGATAGCCTGTATCTCCAATATGAGGTGCTGAGAAACGCGCTTCGTCTCTGTGGTCCTCTTCCCCAAAACCCATAACCCCAGTCTAGTCATGAGGAAAACATCGGATAAACCCAAATTGTTGGACATTCTACAAAACCCCTGGCTAGCACTCCTCAAGGCTATTAAGGTCTTGAGAAACAAAAAAGGACTGAGCACTGTCACAGTCCAGAGGACACTGAGGAGGCATGCTGACCAAACACAGTGTGGTATACTCAGTCGAATTTCAGAACAGAAAACAGGGACATTGGTGGAAAAAATGTGAAATCCAGATAGAGTCTGGAGTTTAGTTACTAGTAATGTACCAATGATGCTTTCTTAATTTTGACAAATTTACCTTGGTGATGCAACATATTGAAATTAGGGAAAACAGGGTGAGAGGAACTGTCTGTGTTATCTTTTCAACTTTTCTGTAAATCAAAAATTATTCCAAAATAAAAATGTTATATAAAAAACATAAGGAAAAACATAGAGCAGAGTAAGGGAGATCAGGAGCGCCAGCGTGGGGCTCGAGTTGCAAATTTAAATGGGTTGGTCAGGGTGGGCCTCACTGAGAAGGTGACATTTGGGTAAAAACTTGAAGGCAGTAAGAGAGGGAGCCATGTGTTTATCTGAGGGTAAAACATTCCAGGCAGAGGGGACCGGCAGCTGCCAGGCGGGAGCGTGCCTGGTGTGCTGGAGGAATAGCAGGGAGGCCATTGTGGTGGGAAGGGGAGTAGTGAGAGGAGGAGAAATGGGAAATGGAGCCAGAGAGGTACCAGGGCCAAGTGGTACAGGGCTGTAGACAATTGTAAGACCTTCTGATTTAAATTGAGAGGAAATGGTGAACAACTGAATGCTTTGGAGTAGAGAAGTGAAATTATTTGACTTAGGTTTTAATATGACTGCTCTGGATCCTCTGTTGAGAAAAGACTCTTTTCTGCAGGGGCAGAAAGACCAGTTAGGACTGTAATCCTGGTGAGCAGTGTTTGTAGCCAGGGCTGGGAAGGTTGCAATGGAGGTAGTGAGAAGTGGTTGAATTCGGGGTGTACTTTAAAGGGATATCTAACCAGATTTGCTCCCTCATTGGACTTGCTGTGCTCAAAGCTTTTGCACCGAGGAGATGGAAAGATGTATTTGCCATCATGTGAGATGGGGAATATCATGGGTGGAGCAGGTTTGTGAGAGCAGATCAAGAGTTTATTTTTGGTACGAGCAATTAACAGTTGGAATTAGCCATCTAAGAAAATATTATGTGCAGTGCAACAAAAATATAAGATAGTTAGAAACAACCCAAATGTCCGTTAAAAGATGAATGGATAGTGGCCAGCACGGTGGCGTAGTGGTTAAGTTCATGTGCTCTGCTTTGGCGGCCCAGAGTTTGTGGATTTGGATCCTAGGCGTGGACCTACACACTGCTCATCAAGCCATGCTGACAAGGCATCCCACATATAAAATAGAGGAAGATGGGCACAGACATTAGCTCAGTGACAGTCTTCCTCAAGCAAAAAAAGGAAGATTGGTGACAGATATTAGCTCAGGGCCAATCTTCCTCACTAAAAAAAAAAAAAAAGATGATTGGATAAAATATCATATACACATACAGTGGAATAGTATTCATTCTTTAAAAAGGAATGAAATTCTGATACACGTCCCAACATGGATCAGTCTTGAAAACAGTATGCTAAGTGAAAGAAACCAAACACAAGAGGACAAATATTGTATGATTTTACTTATATGAGGTACATAGAATAGGCAAATTCAGATACAGAAGTCAGAATAGTGGTTCCTAGGGGTTGAGGGGAAGGGGAGTTATTGTTCAGTTGGTGCAGAGTTTCTCTTTGGGATGGTGAACAAATTGTGAAAATGGATAGTGGAGATGGTTGCACAACAATGTGAATGTACTTAATGCTTTGTGCACTTAAAATGGTTAAAAGGGTAAGTTTTTTATTACGTACCACGACTAAAATAGAAAGTTCTATTTCTTAAAAAATATGAAATACTAAGGGATAAATTTAACAAAAGAACTGTGAGATCTTTACACTGAAAACTGTAACACGTTCCTGAGAGAAACGAAAAAAGCCATTAATAAATGGAGCGATATACTATGCTCCTAGGTCAGAATATATGCTATTAAGATGTCAGTTCTGAAATTGATTTGTAGATTCAATACAGCCTCAATGATAACACCAGCCAATTTTTGGTAGAAATTGTTAAGCAGATTGTAAAACATATATGGAAATGCAAAGGACCTGGGATAGCCAAAACAATTTTGAAAAAGAACAACGTTAGAGGACTTATTACTACCTTATTCATTACTTACTATAAAGCTACAGTTGTCAAGATTGTGTGGTCTTCATGTCCAGATAGACCAGTGGAACAGAGCAGAGTCGAGAAATAGACCCACATGTATTTGGTTCATAGATTTTTGACAGAGGTACCCAGGCAGTTCAGTGAGGAAAGGATAATCTTTTCAACAAATGGTGCTGGAACAATTAGTGTCTACGTGCAAAAAACTGAGGACCCCTGCACTAGGGGAATGTGGTATGGCTGCTGAGCAGCGATCGTGGTGTGCGTTTTCTCCAGCCACACTCGGTTCAACACACGCTAGAGCAGACAGACAGATGGATTTATCCCGAGTCGTGGTTTTCCTGCGTGCAGTGAAGTAAAAGCAGAACAAAGGAGTTAAGGTGGGATGCAAGGGGAGGATTCTGTGATGTGCCGTGGAACGTGAGCCAGGTGAGGAGGGAAGGGAAGACCTCAGGGAAGGGAGTGGCACTAAAAAAGCATAGGGACTGGTGGTTGTGGGTCAAGGCCTTGTTGGAGTTCAGGTACTGGTAGGAGGGAGCTGGAAATATGGGAAGTGGTGGGGGATGGATGGGGTTTAGGATTATGGAGGGGCACAGGGTCTGGCGTGTGACCAAAGGAATGCACAACTGAGGTGTGGGGAAGGATTAAATTGTTGCAGGGGAGTTCAGGGACTCGAGAGGTCGAGTGTCAGAGGCTCATTTATGTGCATGTAAACACTCCCGCACTATGAGACAGGAATAGTATTTGCAGAAAATGACAGTGAGCTAGGAGCTAAAATCATCAAGAAATAAAGGGGAGCTATCTGGAATTGGTGTCTATTGGTAACTATGAAGGATAATGGGGGATGCAATCTAATGACATAGGATTTCGCTTTTAGGGAGGCGGGAGGGACAGCTGTCTGGAAATGGCACTGAGGAGCAAGGAGGACACCTTACTCACCTCCAGGCCCAGTGGAGCAAGTGCTGAGACAGAGTAGCTGCCAGGGAGAGGCCTGCGTCTGTCATAGAAGAGGAGGGAAAGTTTAGGGGAGTTTAGACTTGCAGTGGAAGGGCAGTTTAGGAGGCTGAGAAAAAGCTTAAAAGGAAATGCCATTTGACCCATCACCCTCACTTTTAAGAATTTGTTCTAAGGAAATAATTGGAAAAGTTCTCATGCATATGCATTAAGAGTTGTGTATGGCCGTGAAAAATTGGAAACAGTGAGCATATGGTACTTTTATAGTCAGAAAAAAACAACAAAGCTAACCAAATGCATGGAATCTTACTTAGAGGATGGAGACGGAAAAACATCTTTATAATGTGTTTGTTTTGTACACATTGGCAATTCACCCCCATGTAGTTTTGGATCATGCAAAGTACCTTGGAAGTATACTCATGCGCTTTTGATATTTTCTGCTTCAACTCTCCTAGAATATTGTTGATGGCCCAGAATTTTAATCTCCTTATTTATCTTATTCTTTTCCTCAATTTCTTTGCTGTCACGAAGCTCTACATACATGTGGTATAAAGAAAACATGAATTCTCCTTAAGAGTGTCTCCAAGTCTTAGTTGAAAGCTGAAGAAACACTGCAGACATTTTCAGTTAAATGTAATTTGTGTTTATCTGGGCACTAGGCACCTTCTTGTAGTGTTCTTTAGGAATACAGATAGAATATTTGGTTAGTAACCAATAAGGCTTTAGAATTTTGCCTTTATTTCTAGCTTGCTGCAGAACTGGTAATTGTAAGGCGAGAAATCTGTATTTGCTCTGTAGGTGAAAACAGATCAAGCACACATAACCCAGTACTTGGGTGGTATTTGAAATACGTCTTTTCCTTTACTATGGTGAATTTTTTTTTCTTTTTGTTTCAGCGAACACATAAAGGTTCTGGAATGTTTACCCACAGCCATTTGTCAGGATGAGTTAGGAAGAAAATTTCCTTTTTAAGAACTGTATATAAACAGAGAAAAACACTTCACACCTGTTTATCTTAGTAGGGCCCACTGTGGGAGAGGGAGTAGGTTTTCCATTAACTCTTCCATTCGGAGAGGAGTTTAGAAAAGACACAGGGTATCCCGTGGTCTTGTCATCTTTGGATAAGAAGACTGAGAGCCAGATGGAGGGGCCCACCATTTGTGTCTACAAACAAAGACCTTTCCTGAATTTGTCATTTCTTTCTTTGAGCCCATCTGTACAGTTCTTTTAGTTCACCTTGCTGAATTGTCTATGTTCATAAGATAGTTGTTCAATATATTTTCAAAAACACACTTTAGGGTTTAGAATTTTTTTTCTTAATGAAAACTACCTTTCAGTTTTGATCCCCATTTGAGTCAATAAAAGTCTCTCGTCCTAGTATATCAGGAAATCTAGTTGAGGGGTGGGGAGTGACATATTTGTCTCCCTCAAAGGAATGTTCGATGATCCTCTTCCTTTGAAAATATTATTAATTCAATTCAGTAATAAGGAAGACATAAAATTAATATCTTTTTAACTTTAAAAAGAAACAAAGTCCTTTTTTGTATAACTTCTAAATCAAAACGAGTAGTGTCCTCTTTGACTGAATCAGTTCATAAGCCACATAAGAAAAGTAGACTTCTTTCATTTGCTCCCGCTCCTCATCACTGACTTCCTTTCCACTCAACTCCTTAAACCACTTTGGCTGCAGCCTCATTTCTTCATCTTACAAACACTCCCACATTCCCTGATTTCAGTAGCCGCCTCAGTCAGCGTCTCCATCCTGTCTTTGGCCATCATCCTGAGTGAATTTGCTATCCACTTTAAGGCCCTCTGAGCTGACTGCAGACTTCGATTACTGCGACTTCTATGACTTTCATCTCCACTTCCTTTCACTCACTTACAGGTAAAACCTTCAACATCTCATAGCTTAGAACTGCTCTACCTTCAAAATAGCCAGCCTGAGCGTCCCTTCTCTGCCCATAATTTATCCTACCCACTCTTCCAACAGCTCTGCTTTTCTTCACCCTTATCGTGGCATCTAGCTTTTGTTCTCCAAACTCAGCTCTCCCTTTGGATTCACTTGCCTCCAAGCCTGCAGATTTCCCGCCATGCACTTATTTCAGTGCTCATCTCTTAACCCTGTTAAATCCCTTTCTGTCTCCTTGAGCTTCTACTCCTTGAAGACAAAGACAGTGGCTTCGTGTGTCTGTGCACCACCTCACTCAGTGTTCCTTGTTTCCTTAATGGGCAAATGGATGTTAACATATCTATTCGCAGGTTTAGTTTTAGTAACTTTTGGCTGTCTCAAAAATTAAACCTACCGTCAAAGGACAAATGTTTGTAACACTGAGGAACCCAACTAATGGAATTGCAGGGTCTGTAGTTTTAAATCAGAGCTGCAGTCTTCCAGTGTCTACATACTATAATCGAAAGGAGTAAAGTCTGCCAGCCTCGCCCAATGGGAAGAGGCGAGCGCTGCGGGGAAGTGGAGAGGGCAGCCTCCGCTGTGTGTAGCTGTGTGCTGGTCCGCTAGGATTGTCATTGTTTAAAACATGATGCAGACTGGTGGCTCATGGGTGTATCTGTCCTGCAGATACGTTTTGTTTGCTCCACACAGTATTTTAATAAAAAAAAATTGTTGTCAACATTTAAAACCTAGATGGTTTTACATAAAAGTCCAGATTTCTAGCTAGCTTGAAAAAGAAGCAAACTGAATCCTTGTGGTTGAGTGATGACACTGGTGACTTCAGTGATGAAGGCGAGGCTTATTTGGAAGTAGCAGTTCTAAAAGATTTAGTAAAGATCAGTACTATAATTTTATAATTGTCTCATATAACGATGCAGTTTTTCTTAGTATTTAACAATGCAGTCAATAAAATAAATAAAAGAATTTATCTTTAAAAAAACTTTATCTGTTAAGTATATCTGAAAGACTAAGGAATGTCAAGCTGAAACTCTTAAGATGCCAAAGGTGTTCCTTTTATAAAGTAGGGATATGTTCTTGTAAACTTCTTCCTTAATTTTTTCCCTAATAAAACATGCTGAAATGTATTCTTGGAATGGGCTTTTAGCATAAAAATTTGAAGAACTAATACAAAAACACAAAACGTATAAAACATGAGCTGAAATGTATGTTTAAGCAAGAAGCAGCTTTCTAAGCTACAAATATCATGTCCATATTTCCTGCATTATTTCTGATTCTATAGCAGTACATTCCTCACCTCCATTCATTTTCCCAAACTATAGACACAGATGATTATTTTTATGTGGCAAAGTGTTAATGCAATGATTCTTTTGTTCCAGTCCTACAGTGGCAAAAAAGGAATGAGACAAAACCCAAGAACAGTGATAATGAAAAGATCACTGTCTCTTTCCCACATTAAGCTCTTTTCTTCTGTCCTCACTTTTCTCTGTGAGGAAGGCTACTCTAAAAAGAAAATCTTCCTTTGAATATTCTGGAATGATCAGACTGTGCATATTCCTCTTGTTTTTACTTCTTTTGCTTCTATAATAACGAAAGAAAGAAGACACATAACATTTTATACATAGTAGAATATTATATCAGCAGACATTTCCATTCCATTTAAAGGCTTCTCCCATCCCCATCTCTTTTGGAGGTTTTTCCAAAAATATAAGGAGTGTTAAGTGCATTGGTATATTTAATTTTTGTTTTATTGAAGAGAGAGTTTTTGAAAAATGATGATGATTGTAACAAAAACCAGAATTTTACGTGAATTGGCTCTTTGATGATTTACCCATAAATGAAAATAGTACCAAGTGTCTTAGACACCTCATCATTTTGCTATTTATTTTCTTAATAAAATTTCACTTTTCAGGTTGTAACCTAAATATCCTTAATTGCACAAGAAGAATTGGCTAATAATACCCAAGGTTACGCAATACTTAGTAGAACAGATATTAGGATAGTCTAGAGGAGTGTTCACCTAGAAAATGCATCTGAGTGAGGCAAACTGACATAAACCATTTTATTACAGAAACTTTTGTTACTCTCTTCTGGCACCTGACACCAGAAACACTGTCCTCTTTCCCCCTGAGGTATATTAGAAAAATACCTAAGTTACATAAAGGCCTTCTCTGTTCAGTTAGAGTGATATACCTGCTGTTTGTCAAGGGTAAGGAGGGTGTGAAGGGGGTAGCGGATGCTTGGGAGTGTGGTAAATGGAGAGATATGACAAGAACACAGTATCTAAATCTCTGGTCTGGCAGGAGACTTGCCCCAAGGGAGTTTCTGTTCTTCATACACTTATGGTAAGAAAACTGGACCTGAAAGCATATTATGTGAAGCCAGCTATTTTTGCTTCCATTGTTTTACAAATGGAGAAATCTAGCCATTTAGTAGACCTTAAGATTAATTATGTTTCATCTCTTTTCTCTTTATAATTCCATTTTCCTCCAATAAAGTCAGATTATTTCTTAGTTTATTGTATTGTTTACATTTAAGGAGATAAGAATCTTTCTTTAAATAAATGTGCCCAAAAGTTAGTCAGTCACGTTAACGAGTCTAGTTTGGGGAGTAAGAACTAACCACAGAGTTTTATGGACCCATTAATTTTTTGAAATTATTTCTGGATTCTTGTCTCTGTGTTATAGGTTTGTGGTGGGGAAGAAATTTGGAAAAGCAGCAGGTAAAAAATGTAACATATAAATATTTCATGTACTGGTTTCTTGGATTGATTGTCTAATTTTGATCTCTGTGGACGTGAACACTCAGAAGCCACAAGCGTATGCATATACATACAAACACACCCACACATTTTCCCCCTTAGGTTTTCACGAGACTCTGTTGTGGATAAAGTGATTTTACACTGTACAGCATGGAATGGAGAGTGTATTTGACAAAGAACCTGACTGGACTCCTTGAAGGTGAGAGAGTCCTTAATGGCAAGGCTTGACTCAGGAGTTGGTAGTAATTCTATCAGTTCACCATCATTTTTTGCATCTATAGCATCATGGTATATTGGACTTGATTTCAAACTATCTTCTTTCATTCAAGAAATTACACCTTTTCCCTGTTATTTACTTAAAATATTATCAAAATAATGGTTCTAGAAGTAGCCGTAATTAAGCTTTGAAAGTGTACAGTTTGTACAGTTAGTGTATCCCATCCATGGGTAATACCACGCTATGGGAGAGGCTTCATTGTGAAACAGTGGGTTATATCAGTCAGGGTCCAATCAGGGGACAGAAACCACATCAATAATGTGAACAGTGAAGCCTCAAGATTACCAACTAGCAAAAGGTCAGCTATTATTAACTAGTAAAAGCCTCCCAAGAATATAGGAACAACAAATGTAGGGGCAGCTACCACTCTAGAGCTTAGGGAGAACACCAAAGGAAGGAACAGACTTGGAAGAGGGCCCCCGCTGGCTGAAATTTAGACCCCCATTGGGGAGCGTGTGGCTGCAGCCTACTGGATGGTGAGGGGTTTGCTGTGGTGTCACAGACTGGAACAGGTTCCCAAGAAGCTGTCTGCTGGGTTTCCTGAGAAGTTCCTGTGGGTGCCATGGGCTGGTGCTGCCCTACAGGGAGCCACCTTCTGGGATGCTGGCAGGCTGAAGCTGGTCCACAAGAATCTTCCCACTGAGGTGCCAATAAAACGCTTGAGGGTGAGTAACATCGGGTCTCATACGTGCTTCTGGCAACCACAGATTCTGGAAGAAAAATCACCAAGGCAACAGGAAGAGAAGTCTCCTCCTCTGCTATGCTTTTTTATTTATTTATTTATTTATTTTATATATATATTTTTTTAAAGATTTTATTTTTTTCCTTTTTCTCCCCAAAGCCCCCCGGTACATAGTTGTATATTCTTAGTTGTGGGTCCTGCTAGTTGTGGCATGTGGGACGCTGCCTCAGCGTGGTTTGATGAGCTGTGCCATGTCTGCGCCCAGGATTTGAACTAATGAGACACTGGGCTGCCTGCAGCGGAGCGCAGGAACTTAACCACTCAGCCACGGGGCCAGCCCCTCCTCTGCTGTGCTTTGAATGTCCCTCCAGTGTCCTTTGTTGACTTAGCCTGACATTGTGCCAGCTGGCAAAGGAAGGTGTTTATAGAGTCTAGCTCCAGTATCACAGGCAGGGCAAAAAACAGTAGACACGGTGCTGAGAGGCAATAAAATTGTTAACTAGTACAGTTCACCCCTTTGGCTACTCAGCTTCTATATACACCCTCTAAACACTTTGAACTTCCATATAATAAAGAAACAACTCTATATTTTTACTAATCAAGATCAGCTGTCCTTCGTATAAGTGAAGAAGTTTTCATCTTTTCCCCAAAATAGAGAGACACACAGTCCCAACAGTCATTGGATCCATTGCTGGCTTTCTTAATTTCTCCTCAAATTCCGTCCTAGTCCCACTGAATATTCTGTTACCTGAAGACTAAATCATAAAGTTAACCTCAACTTGTGTATAAGATATGGGGAAATAGACATCTTTCCAAAGAAGACATACAAATAGCCAACAGGTGTATGAAAAGATGCTCAACATCACTAATCGTCAGGGAAATGCAAATCACAACCACAATGAGATATCATCTCATACCTGTTAGGATGGCTGTTATCATAAAGACTGGTTAACAAGTCTTGGCAAAGTTGTGGAGAAAAGGGAACTCTTATACACTATTGTTGGAGATGTAGATTGGTGTGGCCACTATGCAAAACAGTATGGGGGCCCCTCAAAAAATTAAAAATAGAATTACTATATGACCCAGCAATCCCACCTCTGGGAGTATATCCAAAGGAAATAAAATCACTATCTCAAAGAGATATCTGCACTCCCATGCTCATTGCAGCATTATTCACAGTAGCTAAGGAAACAACCTGGGTGTCGATTGGCAGATGAATGGGTAAAGAAAATGTGATGTGTAAGGTACAAACTTTTGGTTATCAGATGAATAAGTCCTGGAGACCTAATGTACAGCATGGTGACCATAGTTGATGATAATGTGAAATTTGGCTGAGAGAGTAGGTCTCGAGTGTGCTCATCACACACACAAAAGGGTAAGTAACTATGTGAGGTGATGTGATAAATGTTAATTAGCATGATTTTGGTAATCATTTCACAATATGTACGTATATCAAAACATGTTGTGTACCTTAAATATATACAATTCTGATTTGTCAATCATACCTAAATAAAGCTAGGAAAAAAATAAGAGGAGAGATACGAAATAAATAGTTGATGTACACAAATGAGTGTATATATATTATATAGATATAAATATATAGATATCAAGCAAAGGGAAAAATGCACAAAGCTACTACAGTTCTCATTTACAGTCCTCATTTCTATAATTAGTCATGACTTCTGGCTTCCTTCTTCCACTAATTATTCCATATTTCCTTTTTCCCTCAGCCAAAACCTCAGCTGGTCCGCACTCTTTACCTGGTAGGGTGACCTGAACTTTCATTCCTGAGGGTCTGAGTCCTCAGTAGTCTTCCTGTGATTAGTTGTCGTAGTGTTTCATTAACGTTTATTACTGGGCATGGAACTACTAGGAGTCGTCCCACAGAATCCCCTGGGTTTCACACAGACTTCCTCGCCGTCCTATTCTGCAACAACCCAGTTTTCCTTCGGTAATTGGGATCAACTGCTCCAGTCAGTAGAGGAACCTTTTTTTCTGCTTGTTGGTTCAGTAGCATAAAAAAACTAAAATAGCCAAGCGGCAGTCTCATATTCCAATTCAATTGAATCATTATTGTCTCCTCTGGTGGAAAAATTTCATCCTTGAGGACTAAGACCTCTAAACCAGCAGAGCTCAAACTTGCTGGGATGGGGAACCATAATTCTATGAGTAGATTATTAGATGTAATAGTGATGGGAGCCACTCCCACGTCTGTCTTTTGATTCCCAGACCTGTGTATTCTGTTATAGGGGAGACAGTGGTCTCTGATTCAAAGCATATACTTCATCCTCTAAGTCAGAAATGCTTTTAGGATGTTGTCTCTCAACTGATGACATACTAAGACTTCTGTAAGCCATTCTACGTATCCATTAGGGTAGCTGCTTCTGAGTGAAGGGATATGTGGTGAGACCAGTTAATTCCATGGGGCTGAGCCTGTTGTGTACTTCCTTTGCTGTGAAATCTTCCTTCATCAGAAGCAATGCAGTATGGAATACTATAATGGTGAATAAAGCATGCCATAAGACAACTGATGAAGATGCTGTCAGAAACATTACAGGCATTACTGCTACTCAGCGGGAGCAGCAGACAGTTCAGCCGTGATAAGGGGAAGTCCATATTGCCAAGCTCACATAGTTTCTGTCTCTGCCACCATAGCCACTTTGTTTGTGGCTCATTGAGCTAGCATTGAGGTGGCTGGGAAAGAGGCTGAATGACATCTACAGCACATATAATTTTGTTCATCTGATTATTGAGCACCTCCTCTGCAGCGGATGCCCTTTGGTGAACATTAACCTGGGACACAATCTGTGTCCTCTCTGAGAGGTCCGTATACATACCTCTTTCCCCAAATTCTTTGTCGTCAGTCTTCTAATCCTGTTCCTTTCAAGTCCATGAGCATCAGACAAACTGAAAGCAATTACCCATGAATTCGTGTAAATTCATACTTCTGGCCATCTCTCATTCCAGACAACGTCGATTACTAAATGTACTTACTGCCCAAGTCCTGCCCACTGGGAGGATTTTCCTTAAAAGTTGTTCTTTGGGGATCACCTCCGACTGGAACGGCAGGCATCTGCTTTTAGTTGGTACCAACGTATCACACAGAACCGTTTATGAATTGAGCTCATGTTTTTTCTCTCTCAGTCGTCTTGTTGTAGGGAACTTAGCATCGATTCAGAGCTGGTGTCTAGTAATCCCTGAAACTACTGGGACTGTGTCCTTTTCCCCAGTGCACTGTCTGTTTAGTAAGTGGCAGCAGGTCCCTTTGGTGAATGCTTGGAGGAGGATTTTCTATCCCTGTGGCAGTACTGCAGTTTTCCTCGAGGAAACGTGGCCTGCCGTTCAATCTGAGGATTCTGGGTCTGTAAACTGGCGTAGGCCTAGAAACTGGGTGTGATGCTGGGACTCTCCCTGGTGGTGACTTAATGGCCACCAGACCTAGAATTTTTTCTGTTTTGTAGATTGTGTAATATTCTAGTGGGCTACTTGCTGATTTCATTCCTAGGGACACCAAGATAAATTACCTACCACCAGAGATTCCTGTGGGCCAAAGCACTGCCTTTTATGGTAAATGCGCCAATCTCATCTTTGGCATTAGGTGCTGCTATTCGGCCTCTGTTGCTCTTGTATCCCTTCATCCTCAAGGATATCAGAAAGCCTGTCTCACTGGTGGCATCTCCTGTGGTCAAACCCGGTCTGCAAATGAGAATAACCACAGTTTTTCAGAGATGCAGTGTTCCGCTCACGAGTGTATTTTTCAATGTCCTAGTGAAGCGAGTGTCTCTGGTCCTTCTCAGGAGATGTAGTTGGGGTGGGTGGGTATGCAGTTTGCACTTGATAAATTCACTCCAACATTCCTTTCTCTATAAGCCTTTGGATTCCTTGCTCCATGTCATGCCAGGGAAGTTCTGGCGTCTCACCCTCATTAGATGTAGGCTACCTTTGGGTTCAAGTTTCAGTCAACCAACAAGTAAGCTATTAGAGATACTTCCGGCTTCATGGACTAACACATTAAATCTGGAATCTCTAGTAAATGCACCCATACCTGTGAAATCAGCCTGATCTGTATATTCCCACCCTCCTCTATCTAACACCTTTGATATCCACACCCACGCACGTTCTCTGGGTTTTTCCAATACAAACAAAAATTTTGCAGTTTTTTGGCCTATAAGCTGTTTCTTTCTGGGTGATACTGTGCACCCGACCCCCTGGAGCATGTTGAAATTTGGGGACAGTGCGTGCTTATGGTAGACCTTGAGGAGGATGAGCATCCCCTTGCAAGGTATCTACTCCGGGTGAGGCTGTCCAGCAAGTTTTCCAGCAAAAGAAGACGTCTCCTGAGATGCAGGAGGGCAGGCTACTTCCACAGACAAGGGAGCCTCAGAGTGACTTTGAGGTTTGAAATCGTCAGTTTCATCTTGAATCCAACCAGATGTACCCCTTTCCAGGCTTCAGGTCCCATTCTTTCCTAATCAGTACCCTAACTTTCACAGGAGGAACTTTGCAAAAGTTGTGAATTCAACTGATGATGTAATTCAGCAACACACACAATAAATTTGGTTTTTGATTTTGGAAATATTAGCCCTGTGGCTACAGGAAATAAAAGGTCCTTTTAGAGCTGCTATGAAAGCTCTCTAGTTCTTAGATTGTGACTTGGGCTAGGGGTTAAAGGACTTGAACTTGTCGTTTTCTTTCTGTAAGCACCTCATGGCACTCATAAGAATCCGGCCAACCCCTTATATTCATCATTACTGCCAGAATGGTCAAGGACAGCGGCCACGTTGACTTCCAGGCCTTATTTCAGATGTCACGTCACCACAATTAATCACAGATGATAACGTGATTAATTTTGATGCCACTTAATCACTTAATGCCGTGGATCACTAACATCCCATTTCCCATTAAAGGGAACTTAGCACTGCACCCAGCCCAAGCTCATGACCAAACTAGCGCTAAAATCCTATTTTTGAGGGTCTGTAACCTGGGACCACACCTGGTACTAATTCTGTATCAGTCAGGAAAATTAATGTAGAGACTTATGAGCTAATAAAAGGTGGTTAACTACTAAATGGGATAAAAGAGACTTAGGAGTTCAGGAATAACAAATACAGAGAGCAGCTACCAACCCTGGAGCTGAGGGGAGAGTATTCAGGGAAGGAACAGTCTTGGAAGAGGGTCTGTCCCCCAGGCTAAGACTCAGACCCACTGGAGAGGCTGTAGCTGTGAACAGTGATAGACGAGTATTGCGGTTCCAGGGGCTGGAGCTGGTTCACGAGAAGCTCCCTGCTGGGGTGCTGGTAAAGTTCTAGCGCCGTAGGTTGGAGTTCTTCCATAGGCAGCCACTCTCTGGGTTACCTGTGGGCCGGAGCTGGTGGACATAAAGCCACCTACTTGGGTGCCAGTGGGCCAGAGCTGGCAGGCAGGAAGCTGCCCATGATGGTGTGGCAAGCCAGAGCTGGTTCACAAGAATCCAGCTGCTGGGGCACCAGAGACACTTGCTGCCGGATGAGCACGCCTGGATCTCCTCCTGCACACAGCTAGCAGCCGTGTTGTAAGAGGAAGAAAAAGCACCAAGGAGCAAGAAAGAGAAGCCCCTTCCTCTGCTGTGCTTGGCAGTGACCCCCCAGTGCCTCTGTTAACAAAGCCTAAAATTCACCCACTGACTAAGGAGAAACGTTCACAGGGTCCAGCTTAAGTATTACAAAGGAGGAAACAGTGTGGGTTGGGAACCGAGAGGCAATTCATTCATAACTGGCACATATTTATAAAGTATTAGGTCATTCTGAGAAGAAACGGATAGACCATTTTTCCTTCCTCCGTTGAAAATCAACTCCTTAGTCATTAGTTTATATATTTTGTGGAAGATGTGTATGGTTAATTTGCCTTTAAATATATCCTTTGTAGAATCTCACGTATATTACCTCCTAAGAGAAAGCACTTTCTCAGTGCAATAAATTCTTGCTAATGTATTTCATTCTTAAGATCACTAATATTTCCATGAGTCCTGGAACTACAACTAAAACTGTGTATTGTTTTATGGCTTTTTAGCTTGGTGAGAGCTCTCCTCCCAGCAAAACAAGGACCGTCGATTACCTTTATAGCAACCTCACTTACATATGTTTTTCTGCTTAGAAGCCTCTACCTCATAGTTTGAAAATCGAAAATGAAGTTAAATTTCAGATATGTTCTTTGAAAATAGAACCTTACATTGTTGAATATACTGGGTGTTTTGTCTAACACTAAAAATGTCAGTACCCTGGGAAACGGGAGAGAAGATGCATTTCATTCCTGGAGAAGTTTTCTCAGAAGGCTTTCTTTTCTTTATTTCCTTTTAATTTTCTAAATTGAGGGATGTATACTTTCCAATTCTGTTTTGCAGTAATCTGTACATTATAAATGAGCAGAAGATTATACCACTAGAATGATTAAAAACAAATGCTTTGAAGCAATGTAATTAAATTTCTTTATGGAACTTTAATATGTTTAATCCAAAGAATGAGACATTGTCTCTCTGTCTATATATATTAAAAGCACTTTGTGTGATGTTCTTGCCTGTGGCACTTTCATAGGATTTATATAAATTAGACGGGGTATAGAATTTGGGCTTTCACACTATATAGTTGGGCAGGGAAAAGAATGACTGGCATAGAGCAAGAGGGAGATAATGCTCTGGTATTCCAGTGAGGGGATGGAGAGGAGGGTGGTGTCCAAAGTAACAAAACATGCTTCTTTACAGAAAGACCATTCATTTCCTATTTTTATTGTCAGTCCAGAAGGAAGGAGAGTGAGAACTGCCCGAATTACAGAAGCTCTCAGACATTCTGGCAGTAAGGTTTGCTTAGAAAGCAGGATAAATGTTCACATAGGCAGCATCCACACGTTTAACTCTGATGTTGGCCACTGCAACAAGTAGGAGGTTTCAGTTTTCTGGATTTTAGAAAATGAAATGGAGCCTGCAAGTATTGTTCACTTATGTGACAGCCGTGTGGTTTTGAAATGGTCATTTTATTTTCTCGCCAAACCACAATCCTGTCTGGGTTGGTTTTGTGGTTTTCTTCAAACATACAACAGGAAGTAGGGACTAGCATTATGACCACTCAGTAAACATCAGGATTTTGATCACAAAATGAATAAAACAAGGAGTGAGAAAGCAAACTTCCATCGGAGAGGACCACCCAGTGGTCATTTCTTTCCAATTACCTCAGTGAGTTTAAGAAAGAATGAAAAGATGGATGGATGGACATACACTAAGTATAAAATCTCCTGAGCTTAGGCTCCCATTCCCCCATTCCATGTCCTTCCTCAATGAAACGTTCTATTAATATTTGATTTAAATAACTATTTACTGCTCTTTCACCCCTTCTCTTAAGACTTGCTCTGCTATTCATAATGGAGGGAAGAGAAGAAAAATACTTCTATAAATAATTTGTTTAGAAACATAAATTTTTCTTTTCTGAGGATTCTGTTAAAAAGGTGATTTTTAGAATCAGCAGCATCTTTCAAATTTAGGATCCCAGCTCAAAACAAGAATGTTTACATTTTGAAGAGTTGTTGATGGAGAAGAAAGATGAGGGGAACGGTATAAGATATGAGAAAAAGTTAAAATATACTACATTTTCAGTAAACAAACCAGACTTTCTTTCTTGGGGAAGCTTCTAAAACAATTGCCTGATTCCTAAATGAGATGAACATGGGGATGGGGAGGAAGCTGCTAACCTCAGAAATGTGTGTGTTGGTTTGGAATATAATATTAGTAAAATTTATCCTAAATTAGGGCAAAAGGAGTAAGAGACATATCAACTAATAATTATCCCTGCAATCCTTTATTGCAGTCTTCTGGCATGCCAGTGCTCTGGGTGCATAAGTAGCACCCCAGGGAGTTAGGTATTAGCACCAATACACAGGTGAGAAACGGAGACGCGTGAACTTACATGCTCAGAGACACATAGTTAGTAAGTGCTGTATCTAAAATTTGAATCCACACCTTCCTGGCTCCCATCTACACATTCTTTCACCTGTTCCTCTGTTAACTGAAGCTTACCTAGTTGAAGACTTCCCACACTTACAGATTTCTTTTTAACTCTGACAAGATAAATATAGTGAATTAATTTTGAGGCAAAACATTTATGAAACTTATTGAAATAACGAGAAAGAAAGGTAGTTTTTCTCCAATCCTAGGTTTGTCTCACACTCCTCCTTGATGCCTTCTCCAGCATTTCTCTTGGTGGTTTTCTAGTTGCAACTCCCAAGAAGCAGCATTGGTTTGGGTTTATGCATCTGCGACAGATCCTGTGATGGATCGGCAGATGGAAAACATTATGGTTGGGTTGACTTTAATGAAAAGTTTCCATTCTGTTCTTTGCATTATTTCTCTGTAGCTATTTGGAGACTTTGCTTAAGATCATGATTTTCGGATGTTATTGACCTGATTCTCTCCTGAAAGTGCAAAATAAGAGATCCCTTCCTGCTCGAATAGAACTTCATTGAAATTCCATTAAATGAGAACCTATTTTATCTGTGATAATTTTCAAAAGAAAAAATTTCAACTGTTAATAATAAAATATGCTTCAAGGAACTAAAACATTCTTCGGCTCCATTTTAGAAATCTTAAATGTTGAAAGCAAAATCACGTGTAACAGTCTATCAATAGTGAGTGCCATTCCTGGAGTGTGTACTGTGGTAAGCTCAAATGTGCGTGATTTCATTTCCTTCTCACCACAGCTGTGGTTTAAATGAGCCATTATTGTATGCATCACTAAGAAAGAAAAAATCCTGCCAGTGAAAATTATAAGATGCCACCAGTTGTAGTACAGCCCCAAATTCAGTCATACCTGATGAAATGTGCACCTTAGAATCCATGAAAAACACCACCATTATCAGTTTTACATGTGAGAAAACTGAGACAAAAAATTAAACAACTTGCGTAGGATCATCTAGCTTTTAGGTAGCAGAGCTGGGATGAGAGCCCGCGTCTCTGACCATGGGTTTTATGTTCCTAACTATTATGTTTGTGCTTCCACAGACGCTTTCATTAAGGGATTTGGCAGTGTTTAGAAGTGAGACTTCACTGGATCATCTGTCTATATTTGAACTATTAAAACTAAGTTGAAATTACCTTTTCAAAATTTACGCATAATCAGAAATCATAATTGAAACCCATTCAACTAAAGCAGAGTCAAGAACTTAGAGCCAAACACTAGTAGAAAAAGGACACGAAGAGACATTTCACAAAAAAATAGACCATTTACTGTTGATAAAGATAAAAATTAATGCAAATATTCACTCTTGGTGAGGGCTGGGGGAATGGATATTCTTTTAAATTGTTGATAGTAAGTTGAACTACTTCTAACGTGCATCTTTGAATTGTGTATCAAAATGTGCATACTTTTTGAGCCAAGCATTTCACAATGAAGAATATATCCTAAGGTTATGGGCAAATAAGTGCATCTGATAAATGTAAAGAGATGTTTTTATAGTCACGAATATTTAGAAACAACCTAAATGTTTAACAATAGAGGACTGGGTAAATAAATTCTGGTATCCCATTCAATGAAAATTAAGCTGTTATGGAAAACCATGATCTAAATCTATATTTATTGATGAGGAAAAATGTTCATAATGTGTCATTTTTAAAAAAAATAAAGCAGCTTATAGACAATATATACTTACTGAAGAACTGTTTTGAGATGATAGCCACTTAATGTCTGTCACTATCAGAAACAAAAAGGGCTATGAGACTACCTCAGTATTTTTATGCTGTCAAGGAGAAAGTGGCATTCACATTTTTACTCTGGAATGAGGCCCTTCACCTCTCTGGTTCCCTCCTCTGTACAATGAGAAGATTAAAAATAGAATGATTAGAATCTTTCCAGTTCTAAAATTTAAATGCAAGTTCACTAAAGAGCAGAATTAAATATGACACGAGAATGTGTTGGATCCCATCCAAAGCATGCTAGCCAACTGAGGCGCCAACTCAGGGCGCAACGGGGCTGGGGCATGGCTGACGCCTTGCTAGGAAGGTGCTCCCGTGCGACGTGCGATGGGCTTTGCGTTTCTGTTCCCGGGGAAGGACAGATCGTCTGTAGATAAAATGAGATCAGCAGTGAGAGAGAGGGAAAGGCTGGCTGATGCTTGATATTGCTACGGGAGTATCATCACGTCAGTGTAAAACACAAACTTCAACTGCACCAGGGTTCAGAGTTTGACGAGATTTTAGAACCCACCAAAATTCTGCTGAAACATGTGGCAATGACTAAAACAAGTAAAGTGCTTTCTAAAACAGATCTTGACTTGTCTATCAGCACCTTTGAAAACAATGTGCACGCAGTTTCTCAGGGATTATAATTACTTCACATAGTAACGGCGTTTGTGCGGAGTTTTGTCTGCGTGGATAAAACCCTTAGCTATGTCTTCTACTTGGTGAAAATAGCAGTACCAGCGGCAGCCCAAAGATCTTAATCATCCTTGTGCATACACTCATTTTGTTTTTCTGCTCTGGCTTTTACCCACTAGAGGGGATAATGCATTGTCTCCAGGGAATTCAGAGACGATCCTGTGTGCCTTATAGAATATAAAGGAGATTAAGTAATACGCACACATATAAAGTTACATGTATAGTACTTGACATTAGGTGCTCCATTAAACAATGAAATGCTACAGTGTACCAGTTCTTCAGGACATGTTGCCATGGATACCCAGTGTGATGGAGATGCGGAAAGAGTTGCTTAGGAATTCGACGATTTCATGTTGAGGTGGAGTGGAAAATAAACTGTCCAGAGATAGGATCCATTAAACCAGTTGTATATACAAATAGTTGTTTTCAAAATTGTCAATTAAAAGGAAAACATTTCAAAGTGAATGTCAATTAATGACAGTTATTTTATATTGTTTGTTGTTTTGTAGGTCGAAAGACTGAGCAGAATTCTTCATTTCAGCTAGGAAATTATGTGGCATATAGGTATTCTTAAGAGAAAATATTTTAATCAGAGATTAATAAAATTCAAAAACTCAAGTGTAGACATACAGAAAGATGGCAGTAGGATAGCAGGAGGCAAGTTCTCCGGGGCTCTGCTCAGATGCGCTCAGTATTGTGAGCCCTCAGGCAGCCTTTGGATTGATTACAAAACAAAGATTTGGGAAAGGAGCAAGTTTTAAGAACTGATAAGATGCAGTAGAAGTAGTAGTAAGGATGGCAGCTAATTAGTCTGGTGTGATTTCATGTCCTCCCCTGTGTCTAAGAGTAGTTTGCAACCAGGACTAACTCTGAGTCTTTGATTTCCTGAAGACATTCCTGATCTCACCCCCAACGCTTTCCAGTGGAATTCTTATGTCTAATCGAATGGATTCCAAAACAAGGTCTCTGGAATGAAGGGACAGGGCTCCTAAGGAAATAGGTCTTCATCTCGCTGTATTCTCAATCGTATAAATGTTGTTGAAAATAGAGAAATGTTTTGGAATTGGTGCTCCCTTATCTCCAGCTCTGCTTCCCTTGATTCAAGTCATTATTATCTCTCTTTCCAGCGTCTGGCTATTTTCCCTTTCTGATCCATCTGCCATATGGACACCAAATTAAACAAACGAACAAACAAAAGGAACAGATCAGATCATGTCATTTCTGCACCAGAAACTTTTGATGGTTCTCCATTACCAGTAGAGTAAATTCTAACTCCTTGATATGACATTAGGCCCTTTAAAGAAATTCACCCCCAACAAAGGCTTTCAGTCTCTTCTGCTACCTTTCCCTCGTGTGCAGGCTGTATATCAGCTTCCTGAGAGGACTGAACGCTCTCCAAATGGGCAGTGCCGCCATCCTGCCTGCAGCTGAAATGCATTTCTAGAGGCTCCCAGCCTGTCAGAAGCCTGTTGTCCTTAAAATACCCCTCCTTAAAAGCTCTCCCGCCCTCCTCTGCTCCCCGAGGTGGAGTTAAGTTTTCCCTGCGGGTTTGCCTAGAACTCTGTGCAGCTCTTGAGTTAGATTGCTTTTGTAGGACTTTCCCTGCCCTCGGCAGGATGTGTAATGTGGTTAGAAGTACAGGCCCGGAAGTGGTCGTCCTGAGTTTGATTCTAACTCAGCTGTTCCACTTATTAGCTTTGTGACCCAGGGCAAGTTACTTAACCACCGGGTCTCACTTTCTTCGTTTGCAAGCTGGAGCTGACATTGGTAGCTCTCTCATAGGTTTCTTAAAGGAATTAAAAGAGTTAACGTGCAAGAAGCATTTAGCGCAGTGCTTAGCACATAGTAAGCATTAAACAAATGTTAGAAATGTACACTGTATGTATCTTTCTCTCTCTCCCACTTCCCGGCTCCCAGTGGTACTTTATGTATAGTAAGTATTCAAAAATATTTATTAATTACAAACTGGCTTATTTTTATGTAGTCCTTAAGTGTTTCTCTACTAAGCAGATGATGGAGACATAAAATTTAGGTATCAGTATTTTTAAATGCTTTACCTAAATATTTGTGTATTGAGGAGCGGCGGTATGGTGAAGAATACATGTTTCACCTGTAACTCCTAAATTTTAGAAGCCAGTGTAGTAGCAAAGCAGTATAAACTTTTCAGAGTGCTTTACTCATAGAGCTGATGTCATTGTTTTTATCCAGGGTAATAAAAGCGGACGTGATCTGAAAACAGATTGGGTAACACGTAAGAGATGACGCACAGTTTGGAAACTCCAAATTGCCATTACCTTCCTGGAAGAAGCTCTCTCACGATAACTGAGAGAGAGGGCATAGTGAAGGGGGTAGGGGGGTGCCAGGGTTGGATGCAGAGAGTGGGCGTCGTTCAGGGACGACAGCATCCATAGTACTTTAGAATTTTAAATACGCTCATAATATGAGGAGACAGTTGAGAGCATACCTTCGTAAAACTGTAGAAACTTAAAGTTGAAAAACACCCCACAAGTCCAGTTTTTCTAGTTTTGGCTGCATGTCAGAATGACCTGGTGGGCTTGTTAAAATATGCATAGTTTGGCCCTACTCCAAGGATTCTGAGTCAGTAGTTCCAGAATAGAGCCTAGGCACCTGTGTACGTGTGTATTTTTTTTTAAGCTTTTATCCCTGATGTAGCAGGTCAATGGACTGGCATTTAGGAACCACTGATCTACCACAAACAGGCATTCTCAATGTGGGATTATTTCCTACATCATCTAGTTATCTGGACACTTTAAATAGCTCTGGTAATAGGAACCTTATATTAAGACACCCTTTCATCTTTTGCATTGCTCTCTTTTAAAGGCCTCAGTTGGTTTTAGTTGGAATTTGCTACCCTTTAACTCTGCCCGTTGGTTCTAGGGCTGTCTGCTGGAGCCGTGTAAACTGGGTCTGACGTCTCCTCCATCTGGCAGCCGGCAGATATTTGGAGGCACCTATGATGCCCTTTTTACACTTTCTTTTTTTTTTTTTTTTTTTAAAGATTTTATTTTTTCCTTTTTCTCCCCAAAGCCCCCCGGTACATAGTTGTGTATTCTTCGTTGTGGGTTCCTCTAGTTGTGGCGTGTGGGACACTGCCTCAGCGTGGTCTGACGAGCAGTGCCATGTCTGCGCCCAGGATTCGAACCGACGAAACACTGGGCCGCCTGCAGCGGAGCGCCCGAACTTAACCACTCGGCCACGGGGCCAGCCCCATACACTTTCTTTTATTTAGGCTGTAGAGCCTTCTCCATCCTTATCATGCTGTGGTTTCAACTTAATTCAAAAGCCATTTATTAGGTACCTGCTATATGCTAGAACTGTGCTGGAAGTTGGAAGACCCATAGGGATCTTACAGTTGAACTGAGAGAGAGAAACTTGTAAATAAATATCTCCGATGCAGAGGCAGTGGTGTGAGGCATGGGTTCTGGGTCAGGCCTGTGTTGGACTCCCCAGCTCAGCCACCTGGTTAGCTTAGCCTTTAGGCAAGCTCTTTATGCCCCGGTTTCCTCATTTCTAAAGTGAGGACACGAATAGGACCTGCCTCAGAGTACCTTTGAGGGAATTAAATGTTTTTAGTACAATGCTTGGCATATAGGAAGTGCTCAATACATTTTGGTTGAATAATATGCTAAAGGTTATAATAGTGATTGGAGCAAAGAGGGGGGATTACTATTTGGAAAGCAAAGTTTGTATGACACTGAAATTAAAATATTAAAATAAAGTTTCCATGTACAAATTAGAAGACTTTGCACACACTTTTACAAGTACATAAAGAGCACTTAATCCTTGTGGAATTAAATGATTTTACTCAGATCTGTTCAACACTTACACTAATAATTTAGGTAGCATCTTACTCAGTTAATAAGATAGTAAGAAAAGTAGTTGACATGTTAAAAGGCACAACAGGAACCAGAACCTGAAAATATTTCAACAGATTTAGAGCAATGAGCTAACAGATGGAAATGAAAAATCTTATACATAGATTCTGGAAAGCTAAGTCCAGGTAGAAGATCAGGAAGACATGGCTTAACAAGGACATTTGGCTTATTATGAGTTAAAATGTGATACTTTTGCCAGAAAAGCTAATGTGATTTTCAAACTGTGATAAGAGAAAGTTAGGATCCTGAATGATGGCAACCCTGCCCTGTTCTTTGTTTAAGGTTCTAGATCTGCTCCTGCTTTGCTCTTATTAACAGGGATGTTGGGCAAGTCAGCTAACCTCCCTGGAACTTAGCTTCTTCACCTATAAAATGGGGATAATTCCTGCCTAGTTATATTTCTGTTCAATTGTAAAGATCACCTATAATCAATACAAGTGGTGTTATTGTCACTTTAGAGAATTTTGTCACATTTTTATTCATATGCTTCATAACCCTTTTTCCCTGATGTGACTGACAACATCACTAGTTTTTATTACCCATCCAGAATTTTAACTGAAATTTAAACTAACTAAAATCTTAGCGATTGTAGCATATATACATTATTGTTTGTCTTGCTTTACATTCAGTAGGAATATGGGCATCAAAGTAGTTGGGAAATGGCAAATTATTTTTTACCTCTTTTAGTTTGTGTATTCACTGGCAAACCCGTGTGCTAAACTGACCAAAGTATTTTAGAATAAGTAGTGCTGAACACCTTAACAGCATCAGTGCTAAGATCAGCTGTGGCAGATGCGGCATGCACCACCTCATTAAATAAGCCTGTGTTCCACTCTTAGGGGAAAAGGATACTCAGGAATATAGCAAAAGAGTGGAGCGGTCGTTTCTTTTACACTATTTGCTGCTGGTGGCTTGCGCTCTTTTGGGAGGGAGGAAGAAGGCTCCCTTTTCCAATTCTCTCTGTCTGTCTCTCCTTCTCTTATTCACCTGTTATAACAACAAAAATGCATGGTATGGAGATCAAGATCCTGCAGATTACAGTTCTTTCTAATCGTGTTTTAAACCCAAACATGAAAATTAGAATCCTTTTACACACAATGTGACAGTTTTCCGTTAGCCTTAAATTGGCATTTTGGATTGTGTTCTCCATAGCTGCTGAAGAGCCCTGGTGGAGAAGGAAAGAGACAGAGGGTGAGAAAGAAAGGAAGATTCTAAATGACAGTCTTTTGAATAGCGTAAGTTCAATCCCTAAAACAAAAAGCAAGATCTTTTTTTCCCCTAAATAATGTGCTCGCCAGCTTCACCTCTCATTCTGAGACACATGAAAGAGAAAGTAAAAGAGGTGACCCAAATCACAGAGTGCCTTTGATAGGAGAAATTCAGCTGTTTTGAACACTTACAATCAAAGGAAGTGGTTTCCCTAATTACATGAACTATGTGAAATCTCTCAGAATAGCTCTTCCACCCCAGGATTCCTTGCACTTTAGAAGTTTGCATAAAAGCTCACATGGAGAATCAGATGCAAAGTGTTTGATTCAGATTTTATTAGGCAGAAGAGGGCCACATCCATCCTGCAGTTTGCCAGCTGCCTGGGTTAGGACCACTCTACCTGGTTTTGATGTGGATTATCTTTCAGACCTGCCACTTTAAGATCTTTGTTCTATCCTTTTCTTGCAAGAGGCACCACTTTTCAGGAGCAGTAGCTATGAAAATATTCAGAAGACTGATGTTCCAAATTTCTCTCTCACCCTACAAAGGATCCATGTGTGTGTGTAAACTTTGCATAGGAAAACATATTTCCTATGTTTGTTGCTGGGGAGCGTTAAAAGTGTTAGATTTTATTAAGCTCTTCATTATATTTTTTATATTTTAAATGTAATAATGATTTACCATAAAATTTGTATTTAAAATTCCCCATTTACTATCAGAATCTAGACTAGGAATCTGCCAAAACACTTGGCCTAAAGAATAATAGTGATTATGTCTTTATTAAATCTTTTGTATTTTGATAGTCATCTTGTTATTGAGGCTTGCAGTGTGGATTGTGCAGGTGTGTAAGGAAGAGAATTATAAATATCCTCAGTTCTCTGTTTGGGGAGGCAGGCATCAGTACGAAGGCACAAGGCAGACGCATCCATTTTAATTAAAATGTCAGCTCGAGAAGATTTTTTTTCTGAACAAGTAATTTTATGTGTAAGGGAGATTATCTAGTAATCATATATAACAGTAAAAAAGAAGTCTGTATGGTTTTCTTTTGTCTCTTTCTTTCATTTCTTTCAGTGAATAAGTATGTTGCTATTACCTTATTTTATAGTCTGTTGAAAATTTGTGGGTCCTAAGGAAGAAATAGGAGTCCATGAACAGAAATAGAAGAAATTTTATTTTGTCCAGTGTTTAACGTATAGGCTTTAATTGTAAGCCACATGAAATTTCCTAATGCTAGGACTGTTGGCTCTTGGGCAGCAAGATTTTAGTAAAAGAAAATAAAAATGTTCTTCAACCAGCCAACCCACAAAATTTAAACAATTGCCTAGCAGTTTCTCTCTGCTTCAACAATCCTTATTTATTCCAGATAAATACCTTATTTGAAAAGATAGCTAGCTGAATAAATATTTGTAATTTTAGAGAGAATATTTAAAATGTGGAAGTATTCATGGCCATGAACTGTGAGACTTCTTTTGTGTGTTGTGAACTCCTAATTATGTGTGGGTCAGGACTGGGCTATTTTGTGCATAGTCACATCAATATAAGAAGAGAAAGGAGATTTGAAATATGATGAAAGATTGATACTGTGGTAGGTGTTTTGCTTAATGGGTAGGTTTGCACATAATTGTGAAAAGGTCTATTATCTTAGAAATCTAATACAATGCTCCAACTGAAATATTAATAGCTATTTTAGTCCGACAATCCCAAACCCTCATTTTAAAAATCAGCGATTTGAAGTTGAGAACGGTTACGCTGGGTGGCTGTGATTTCAGTTGTAGGACCCAGGTCTTTGGTCTGCCAGTTCGGAGCTCTTGTCGGGAGCACACTATCAAGTTCCTACTGCGTCTGTTATTTTTAAAATGACATTCAGCTGCCTACCTTATGCTTTTACAAGAGAGAAGGTTGCATATGCTTGAATGATAGGCATTTGATAACACTCTAACATTAGCAGGAAAAGGTCCTGGTTTTCTTCTTCATAGTATTTCTAGCAGCTAGGGAAAGAGTGCCACATAAATTACAATTCAGCTTCTTGTTCTGGATCAAGATTATATCTAAATCATCCCAGATGCTGAGAAATATATATCTTTTCTTAAAATTCTACATCCTTTCTGGAAAAACGGGTTCTATAATCCTTACCATTCAGAAGTCTGCTTAATGACTGGTTTAAATAACTTCTCTTAAAGTTTTAACCCAGTATCCCTTGCATTATCCTCAACTGATAATAAATAATACTGTTCAGCTAGTGCTTTTACCATTGACAAAACACTGTTACTTATGCTGTTTCCTTTACAAATGATGAAACAGGTTCAGTATGATTCCCAAAATTATACTAGAGAAACCAGAGCTTAATCTTAGGTTTTCTGGCTCTGGATCCAGTGCTCTTTACCCTTGACAGAATCTCAGCTTTGGAAAAGACCTTAATTGACCATATTTCTGATGCCTGAATCTCCTCTGCAGCATTCCTGCCAAAAATGGGCATTTAGCTTCTGTTTGAATTCTGATTACTAATGATGGAGAACTCACTAACCTCCTGGGACAAATATGTTTCACCTCTGGAAAACTATGACTATCAGAAAATTCTTCTCTGAGTTATTCTGAGTCTATACCACATGCTAACACTACATCTTTGGCCAAGCATAAAAGGAATAATGTAATACTGTAATGTGATTTTAAAAAACAACATTAAAATTATACTCCTCAGGAAACTCTTACCAAATGACATTTATTAAGTGCCTAATTGTCCCCTACTCTTATTTATAAGTAATGTAACTCCATTTATAGTAGCTTTTTAGTTTTCTGTGAACTTTTAAAAAGTTTTTTCTTGCTTTTTGGAATCTTTTCCTAGTATAAAAAGTGACCAGTTCTTACTTAAGTAAAGAAACCCAATTTGGATATATATACTAATAAAAGAAAAGTAGATTCCTAAATATTATACTTTGTACACTTCTTTTTTAAGTTTCTGCTTTTGTCTGCTTGTTCACTGTGACCCTGCAATGCTTACAACCAGATATTTTCATGTTGTATTTATTTTCCAGATTTTGTTTTTTATATTAAAAAGAGATATATGTTCATTGTAAAAAAAATCAAAAATTACAGCAGTGTGTAAATTAAAAAAGCAAAAATTTTCTCCTCCCTGCAATCCTATACTCTAAAACTTGCCAGTTTGTGAATAACTTTCCAGATTGATTTTTTCTCTGCATTTATATCTATACTAATACTTTTTCCCCTGTGAAAAATGGATCATATGAAAATGGGTAAGCTCAGGGAAATTTGTGGTGGAAGTATCTGTATCTTGCCCGTGGTGATTATCACTTGAATACACATATGATAAAACTGTGTAGAACTAGGCACACACAACGGCATGTAAAGCTGGTGAAATCTAAATAAAGTCTGTGGGTTATATCAATGTCAATTTCCTGGTTATGATATTGTATTATAGTTATTAAGATGTTACCATTAGGGTGAACTGGCTGAAGAATATATGGGATCTGTCTGTATTATTTCTTTTTTTTTTTGAGGACCATTATCCCTGAGCTAACATCTGCCGCCAATCTTCCTCTTTTTGCTGAGGGAGACTAGCCCTGAGCTAACATCCATGCCCATCTTCCTCTACTTTATATGGGGGACACCTGCCACAGCATAATTTGACAAGCAGTGCCATGTCCACACCCAGGAACCGAACCAGCAAACCCGGGGCTGCTTCAGCCCAGAGTTGCAGGCTGAAGAACATGCAAGCTTAACTGCTGCAACACTGGGCCAGCCCCTGTATTATTTCTTATAGTTGCATGTAAATCTATAATTATCTCAAAATAAGTTAAAAAATTGGATCCTGCTGTTTTTTATATATATACTGTCTTGTGACTTGAGTTTTTAGCTTAGTATATTAAAGTACCATGTGATTACAGGTAGAACTACCTCATTCCTTTTAATACTTTTATATTTTGTGTTTAAGTAGTATTTATTTGTTCACTTTACTCTTACTTTATTATACTAAATTATATTCTTGGCCAGGTACAATAAAAAAATTCCTGGACAAGTGAAAAACATGAAAATAAATAACTCTGAGATGACCCAGAAATAAACTCTGAGATGACCCAGATATTGTAATTAGCAGGCAAAGACTTTAAAGCAACTTTTATAAACATGTTCAAGAACTTAAAGGAAAACATGGCCATAATGAGAGAACAGAATGGGAAATTCAGCAGAGAGGTGGAAACTAAAAATTCTAGACCTGTGAAAGTGCCATCTCTGAAATGTGAACTTTGCTAGATGGGGCTGAACAGCAGATTGGGGAAGGCAAAAGGAAGAGTCAGTATATGTGAAGACAGACTAATAGAATTTATCAAATCTGAGGAACACAAGGAAAAAAGGCTGTAAAAAATTGAACACTTAGTAATATGAGACAATATCAATCTGTCTAATACATATAATGGGAGTTTCACAAGGAAAGGAAAGGATAGAGAGAAAAAAATGTGAAGAAATGTTGATTTAAAATTCCCCAACTTTGGTGAAAAGTGTATAATTATAGCTCCCCAAAGCTCAGCAAACCCCAAGCAGAGTAAATTGAGCAAAAATCAAAAACAAAAACACTGCCCCCAGTCACATCATAGCTAAACTGATGAACATCAAAGGTGAAGAGAAAAATATCAAGGACAGCCATAGAAAAATGATGCCTTCCATAAAGGGGAACAGCAGTAAAAATTTCTGATAACTTTTCATCAGAAACAATGGAGGCCAAAGGCATCTTTAAAGTGCTAAAGGGACAAAAAAGAACTGTGAACTTAGAATGCTGTATCCAGTTAAAATATTCTTTAAAAGTGAACGTGAAATAGAGACATTCTTAGATAAACAAAAATTGAGACAAGTAATTGCCAGCAGATCTATACTACAAGAAGTGATAAAATAATGGTTAACATGATGGTAAATATAAAAGTCCATCGTTTTATTCTGTTACTTTATTCAAAAGACAGGTGTTTAAAGTAGAAGTTGTATTGTTATATTATGGATTTTATAATGTATGTACATTAAAATAGATAACACAGTGGCACACAGGACGGTGACATGAGCATACTTCTTAGATTTTATGTGTAGCACAAAATTAAATCTAAGTAGACTGTGATAAAGGTACATATTGGAGTCCTAGAGCAACACTTAAAAAAAAAACGGTATAGCTAAAAAGCCAATGGAGAAATGAAAATGAAATACTGAAAAAACAGAAAATAAAAAACATTAATCAAAATAAAGACAAGGAAGGAGAAAAAGAGGACCAAAAAAACAAATGGAACAAATGTAAAAAAATAACAAGATAGTAAACTTAAACCGAACAACATGCATAATAATATTAAGCAGAAAAGAATTAAGCACCCCAATTAAATGACAGAGATTGTCACACTGGACAAAAAAAAAGACCCAACTATATGCTGTCTACTAGAGATGTATTTTAAATATAAGACACAGATCTATTGAAAGTAAAAAGATGAAAAAAGATATTTTATGCAACTGGAAAGCTTAATAAGGGTGATGTCGTTATATTAATATCAGATGAAGTATAGACTTCAGGAACAAAGAGTATTATCAGAGAAGAAGATATTGATTTAATAAGGATTAAAAGGTCGATTTCTTAAAAGAGATAACAATCATAAATGAGTATATAACTAATACTCGAGCTTCAAAATACATGAAACAAAACTAACAGAAGTAAAGACAGAAGTAGACAAATCCATCATTATATTTGTAAATTTTAAACATCCCCCTCTGAGTAACTGAGAACACTATACTTAACTATAAAATATATATTCTCTTCAGGAGCAAATGGAACATTTTCCAAGATAAACCATATGCTTGACCATAACATAAGTTTCAGTAGTTTTCAGTCCTATAAAGGACTTCTACCAAAAACCCAGAGCTAACATCATAACTCAACAGTGAATAGTAAATGTTTTTCTCTCCAAGATCAGGAATAAGGCAAGCATGTCTGCTTTTACCATTTCTGTTCAGTGTCGTACTGGAGGTCCTAGTCAGAGCAGTAGGACAAGAAAAAGAAACAAGAGGCATTAAGATTGGAAAGGAAGAAGTAAAACTGCTTTTATTTGCAGATGAAATGATTATTTACATAGAAAATCTTAAGAAAGCTTCAAAACAATTAGTAGAATTGATTAATTTAGCCATGTTTGAGGAAACAAGTTGATTATATTTCTATATACTAGCAGCAAACAATTCAAACAAAATTTAGAAAACAATTTTATTTACAAAGCATGAAACACAAAAATACTAAAATAAATTTAACAAAAGCTATGAAAAAACCTCTATGCTGAAAGCTACAAAACATTGCTGAGAAAAATTAAAGAAGATCTAAATAACGGAGAGATCTGTCATGTCCGTAGATTATAAGACACTGTAAGATGTCACTTTCCCCTAGAAATTGATTTGTGGAAGAATATAGTTGGAGGATTCACACTGCTTGATTTCAAAACTTATTACAAAGGGGCTGCAATTGAGACAGTATGGTATCGGCATCAACACAGAAATATAGATTCATGCAACAGCATTTCAGATGTAGACCACACATATTACAATCAATTGAATTTTAACAAACGTGCTCATGGAATTAAGTGCAGAAAGGAAAATATTTTTAATAAATAGTTCTGGAACAGTAGAATATACATATAAAACAATTAAGCTTGAATCCTACTTTACACCATGCACAAAGATTACTTCAAGATCAATTATAAACCTAAATGTAAAAGTTAGAACTATAAAGCTTCTATAAAAAAATGAAATATTTTACAACCTTATGGTAGCCAGATATTTCCTAGACAGACCACAAAAAGTGCTAATAATTAAAGTAAAAATTGATAACTAAAGCTTCATCAAATTTAAAATTTCTGCTTGTAAAAGGAAATAATTTAAAAAATAAAGACCCAGGCCACAGACTGGGAAAAACTGTTTATAATAAATACATCTGTTGAAGAACTTGTATCCAGAATATTTAAAGAACTCCTACAAATCAATATTAGAAAGATAAATAACAAAATTTAAAAATAGAAGATTTGAACAGTCATCTCACAAAAGAATATATATATGGATAATCAGTAAGTATGTGTGAAGGGCTCAACAGCATTAGTTGTTAGGGAAATGCAAATTAAAACCACAGAGAGATCCATTTCACACCCACTAGAATGGCTAAAATTTTAAAAACCAGCACCACCAATTGTTGGTGAGAGTGTGAATCAGCAATTCTCGTACATGGTTTAGGGGAGTGGAAATGGTATGAACCACTTTGGGATGTTTTTTGGCTCTTTCTTCAAAAACTAAACACCTACCCTGGGATCTAGCAATTCAACATATAAGTATTTACCCAAATGGAATAAAAACGTATGTTCAAAAAGACTAGTATAAGAATATTTATAGCAGCTTTATCCATAATAGCCAAAAATTGAGAACAACCTAAATGTTCATTAACAGGGAAGTGGACAAACGAACAACATTATATTGATAAAATTCAATTCTGATTAGCAATAAAAAGAATGAACTACTTATCAATGCAACAACATAGATGAATCTCAAGAACTCAATGTTGAGTAAAAAATCATACATACAGAATGATTCCATTTGTGTGAAGTTCAAGAAAAGGCAAAACTAATCTATGCTGATAGAAAAAGAGCAGGGCCTCTGAAGGGTGGTAATGACAAGAAAGGCACATGGATGGAAATACTCTGTGTCTTGATTGGGATGATACACAAGTGTGCACATTTATCAAAACTCTTTACATTATTCACTTGAGATCTGTTTATTTTATGACGTATAAATTTTACCTCAGTTAAAAAACAAAGTTCAGTTTTTTAAAAAAGGCAGAGGAACAAACCAGCCAAATCTATTGCCTTTTAAAGAGCTTCTCCCAAAGCACCAATCAGTAATTTCATATATATATATATATGAATATATACGTATATATTCATGTATGTAAAATTGAATGTGGGGGCCAGCCCCGTGGCTGAGTGGTTAAGTTCACACGCTCTGCTTCGGCAGCCCAGGGTTTTGCCGGTTTGGATCCTGGGCACAGACTTAGCACCGCTCATCAGGCCGTGTTGAGGTGGCATCCCACATGTCACAACTAGAAGGACCCACAGCTAAAATATACAACTATATACTGGGGGGCTTTGGGGAGAAGAAGGAAAAGTAAAAAATAAAAACAATTAAAAATAAAATAAAATAAAATTGAATGTGAAATCAAATATAATTTTCATACATATAATTTGTCCATTTAAAGTGTACAATTAAATGGTTTTTAGTACATTCACAGTTGTGCAACTATCACCACAATCACTTTTAGAATATTTTCATTACCTCAAAAAGAAATCAGTACCCATTTGCAATCATTTTCCATTTTCCCTCAACTCCTGCTCACTCCAGCCCTAAACAACCACTAATTTACTGTCTTTCTCTACAGATTTTGCCTTTTCATATAAATAGAATCATACAATATGATGTTTTGTGACTGGCTTCTTTCATTTAGCATGTTTTCAAAGTTCATCCATGTTATAGCGTGTATATGCTTGAATGGGTTCCTGGACCCGGTTGCAGTGTGGGGAGTGGGTTCCCTACACATACAACAAGCAATTCTTGGACACCAGCAGGGTATCCTACTATGCAACTCACTTCAACTCAATTCTAACAGTATCCACCTGGAGATAGCATCAGATTCCACAGGTTAAGAGTTCAGTCTACAAGACTGTCCCTCATCCCCCAGATGCCAGTTGCAAGCCAAAGCTGTTACCTGTGCTGCTGATCCACCAGCTACACACTGGAGATTCCAACGACCTCCTCCAACTCAGAATGCCAATTGCAAGTCCAGACTAACTGTATTTCTGATGGACTGGCTATAAATCAGAGGTTCCCATGACCCTCTCTTTGGGTTCAGTTAATTTGCTAGAGCAGCTCACAGAACTTAGAGAAATACTTTTCCTTACTAGATCACTGGTTTATTATAAAAGGGTATAACTAGGAACAGCCAGATTAGAAGCGATGCATAGGGCAAGGGATGTGAGAAGGGACGTGCAGCTTCCATGCCCTTTCTTGGTACACCATTCTAGTACTCCGTGTGTTCACCAACCCAGAAGCTCTCTGAACCCTATCCTTTTGGGTTTTTATGAAGGCTTCATTACATAGACATGACATTAAATCATTGGCCTTTGGCAGTTGATTCAACCTCCAGTCCCCTCTCCCTTCCCAGCAGGTCAGGGGGTGGGGACAGAAAGTTCTAGCCTTCCAATCACATGGTTGGTTCTCCTGGCAACCAGCCCCCATCCTTAGATGCTTTTCTTTTCTTTTTGAGGAAGATTAGCCCTGAGCTAACATCTGCCACCAATCCTCCTATTTTTGCTGAGGAAGACTGGCCCTGAGCTAACATCCATGCCCATCTTCCTCTACTTTATGTGTGGTATGCCTACCACAGCATGGCTTGACAAGCGGTGCCATGTTTGCACCCAGGATCTGAACTGGCAAACCACAGGCCATTGAAGTGGAATGTGCAAACTTAACTGCTGCACCATCAGGGTGGCCCGCCTTAGATGCTTTTCAAAAGTTACCTCATTAACATAGGAAAATACACCTTTATCCCTCTATCACTTAGGAAATTCCAAGGATTTTAGGAGCTTTGTGCTAGCAATAGGACAAAGACCAAATATATATTTCTTATTATAAATCACAATTTCACACACTTTATTCCTTTTTGTTGCCAAATAATATTCCATTATATGGATATACCGCATTTTATTTACCCATTCATCAGTTGATAGATATTTGGATTGTTTCTACTTTTTGGCTATTATAAATAATGCTGTTATGAACATTTATGTACAGACATACAGGGTATATACCTAAGAGTAGAATTGCTGAGTCACATTATTGTTTGAGTAACTATCAGATTATTTTCCAAAGTGGCTGTACCACTTAACATTCCCACCAGAAGCATTCTCATTTCTCCACATCCTCACCAATACTTGTTATTCTCTGTTTGTTTATCCTGGTGGGTGTGAAATGGCATCTCATTGTGCTTTTGACTTGCATTTTCCTAATGATTGATGATGTTGAGCCTTTTTTCATGTGCTTATTGGCTGTTTATATATCTTCTTTGTGGAACTGTTATTCAGATTCTTTGCCTATTTTTAACTGAGTTAGTCTTTTTATTATTGAGTTATAAGAGTTTTTATATATTCTAGATACAATACCTTTATCAGATATATGATTTACAAGTATGTTCTCCCGTTCTGTTAGTTGTCTTTTCTGTTTTCTTTATGGTGTTTCTTGAAGCACAAATGTTTTTAATTTTGAAAAGGTCTAATTTACCTATTTTTTCTTTTTTTGCTTGTACTTTTGGTGTCATATCTAAGGAGGCTTTGCTTAACCCAACGTCCTGAAGATTTGTTCCTCTCTTTTCTTCTAACAGTTTTATAATTTGTTTGTCTATGATTACTTATATCTGTGATCCATTTTGAGTTAGTTTTTGTGTATGGTATGAGGAAGGGGTCCAACTTCCCCTTTTTTTTAATGTGAATAATAACTTCTTATACTTACTAGGCAGAGTTGTGTCATGTGGCCACATTTAGCTACAACAAAATATAATGCAACCAGCAGCAACTGCCACAGCATACACTGTTTTCACTTTTGACTCAAAATAGTATACCACTAAACTTCATGAAGAATTAGCCTAACATCTCTGAAATATGAATTTGATCAAGAAGCATTCTATAACTGGCTTCAAAAAGAGTAAAAAAAAAAAAGTTTTTTGTATTTTATTTGTTAATACGGTTTTCCTGAAAATAATGCTGAAAGCTGACAAGGATTGCTACTTATTACAATTAAAGAATTTATTTCACTCTTTCTTATGCCTCCACTCAGCTGTTTGCCCACTATCACACATACACATACATGTTGCAGTTCTTGTCTGCTAAGATTACATTATATTTAATGGATTTGTCCCTTAAGTGCATGTGTTGTGGACCTCTCTACTAAAAAACAACTCTCGGTATTCTCCCTGGCGCTCAGGTCATGAAAACTTCTGAACACTTCTTAGTAAATTGTTATGTGTGAGAGGCAGGATGTTTAGTGGCTTTTAATACAGGTTCAGCTCCAGAACGTTTCCTTCATTTTGTTCTTCTAAAGCAACTTGGAATTTATTCATTGTTTCCTGATATTGTTCAGATGAGTTGCATGAGTAACGTGGATCCTGGTTGAGCTTTCTCTCAGGCTGGTCAGCAAGCTCAGTGCACTGAGGGATGAAGAAGAGCATCACTTCCCTGCCCCCCCCCCCCCCCCCAAAGGTCATCTTTTCTAACCTCCTAAGGTGTTGGAAGCTGTGTGCAGATGGTTTAACAGGAAATCTGTAGGTATTGGTTACTTTGCAGATTTCTATGCAATGTTCCCTCTTGAATTCCATGGCTTCTTTGGCTTTGTAGCTCTGGGACACAAGATTGATATTTGATGATGAAGTGAAACCTCAGTGGCTTCTGAGGTTCCATTAATGCCTCTGCATCCACTGTGTCTCTTCTTATCTTTCCTGCTCTCCTAGATTGGGCTGCTTTTGCTAACTCAGTTGGTTAGAGCAAGGTATTTTTGAAGACTTGGTCAAGGGCTAACTACGTAAAGCTGACTTCTTGTAGAGAAAATAAAAGCTGTGGTCCTAGAGGAATTCTGAATCCCAAGTAATTGTTGAAGATGTGGAATTGATCACAATGTAGGGTAGGTATAAATACTTATAATAATAATGCTAATATGCAATATTTGGAGCTTAATACGTTCCAGGCAGTTTTCTTGGTGCTTTATGTGCATGAACTCATTTAATGCATAACAATAGTAAGTTGTATTCTAATGCTCATTTTCATTTTACGAAGTGTTTTCACATTTACTTGATCGTTAAAGAAACCCTGTGTGTGAGGCCAGAGGAGACTAGGGAGCCATCACAACTAAATGTCATGTGACCCTGGAGGTGATCCTAGAACACAAAGAGGACGTTAATGGAGAAACAGGTGAAATCCAAACAGTCTGGAGCTTAGTTAATAGTACTGTACGATGGTAACACAAGATGGTACCTGGGCCACAGCTATACAGGGACTCTACTGTCGTTTTCTCTAAATCTAAACGTATAAAACACAGCTTTGCTCTGAATCTAAAAATTATTCCAAAATAAAGAGGTTATTTTGAAAAAGTTTATTTAAAAATTTTTTTTATCCCCCATTGCACAGATTTCTACTATTTGAAAGGCTAACTCGCTGTATAGCATACAGGGAAGTTGGTGAAAAACCAGGACCTGAACCACTAGTCCTTGTGCTCCCGGTTCAGTGTCTGTATTCAGCACCGCCTCAGAAAGAATGCCGTGTCCTCCGTGTCATCCTCCCAGCGGCCTTTGCAGAGCTGGAAGACAATATCCTCATTTTACAGATAATGGATCCTTGTGACCCATGTTCACTACTGGAAAAATAACTCAGAAATAGTTTTCCCATTGACTTCAAGTTAGTAGTCCTTCCATATGTGAATGGAGAACACAGTACATATTTTTGGGCTCATTTGATTACACCAATACAACAGAAACCTCATTATGATGAATGATAGCCAGAGCCAAAGACAGTTGCATTGAAAAAGAATGATGGTATAAGGTGGTCTTCCTTGACCTCTGACACAGAAATCTGAGAAGGGGCAGAAAATGGAAACATAAGAATTGCCCCCGTCAAATTCAGATTCATTCTGCAAATACAGTAATTGTGAAGCTAATGATGGTAAGCCAGATTCCTTACCCTGTAAGTGAAAAAGAGAAGTAACGTTCAGTTTCTTTCAGCTTGGCACTTTATTTTAAAAATAGTAGGGGACTTCAAGAGATTTATTTAGAAGTCTGAAGAACCAGGCTTAACAGCTTGCGGTCATTTTGGTATATTTTGTTTTTTGAATTTAGACATCTTCCGCCAGATGTGGAATTACCTGAGCATGCAGGGTGACATATGCCTTCACTCTTTTCTGATGCTGTATTCACTAGACATTCTCTAGTCTGTGGTCAGTGTCCTGCTCAGACCCCTGTTTTGACTTCTCTCCTTTATGAGTTTCATTGTGTTGTTGCTGTCAGTCTTTGGGTCTGTTTTTCCAGCAATTCATATTTCTAGCTGATGTTCTGTATATCTGAGTTCAGTTCTGTAGATCTTTTTCAAAAATTTTTCTTTGCTCACTCTAGGTACAATTTCTGGCAGCTAACCTTTTGTGAGGAAAACCATGTGCCTAGCATGTACTTTCCATGTGAATTTGGTCCTCACAGCTGTTTTAAATAGATACTGGTTTTCTTATTTTACAAATGAAGAGCCAGCTCAGTGACATTAAGACACTTGCAGGGCCACACAGCTCATAGATGCTAGAGCTGAAATTCAGCCCCAGGGTTTTCTGACTCTAAAGCAGCTAGGCTGTGGTTGAGCTTGCGACAGAACCACTAGTGTAGGCCAGTGGGTCTAAATCCTGGCTGCACATTAGACTCACTTGGGGAGCTTTGAAGAAACACCCATGCCTGGGCTCCACCCCATACCAGTTAAATCAGATTTAAGTCAGAATGTTAGAGTTGAAGAGACTTAGATCATTCATTGTGTCCTTTTTACCTCCACATTTTAATTTTATTAGTAGGTAAGCTGAGGCCCTAAATCACACAGCCATGAAGTGTCAAAACCAAGACTAGAACATAGGTCTCTCGATACTAATTCTAGAGTTCTTTCCATACTGAGATCAAATAAATATGTTAGAGTATGTACGAAGTCCTAAGCATATGTCTAGTCACAGGTGAGTTGGTTTATCCATATGTCATATATAGAAATGTGTATGCGTGTCAAAATCTGTGTGATTTTGAAAAGTGATATTCATTTGTGAGAGAGGCAGTATTCTGTCAAGGTCAAAATCATAGGCTTTACAGCCTCACTGCCTGGTTTGAATCTTGGCTTCACTGCTGCTTAGCTAGCTAACCATGGGCAAGTTACTTAACCTCTCTGTTCTTTAGTTTCTTAGAGATAAACCGGGGATAACAGTAATACTTACTTCATGGATTAAATGAGCTAATGTGTGTAAAGTGAGGAGACAGTGGTGATACATAGGAAGCACCCCCTAAGTATTAGCTGTAGGAATGTGTGAGTGAGGTGTAATTGGCTTACAACTTCTGAAACTCAAGTTATTGCATTCATTGATTGCAAAAGAATTATAATAATGATACTGTTTATGTGATCTGGTTCATCTGTATCAAATCCCTTTCTCCCAGACTTAAAGAAATTTGTACGCCTTTCTGTAGGCCCTTGACAAGGTCTATACTTTCATGCTTCATAGCCCTCACACGGTCTTCTGTCCATCTCTTGGAAAACATACTGATGTTCTCGTTTATTTTGTTCTTTATTTCTGGGCTCACTCTTGGACCTCACTGTTTAGTGAGACCCTTTATCTCTGGGCTCACTATTACATCTCAGCTGTATTCAGCAATGACTTTCTGTGTGTTTTGTTAATAAATGTCTTGGGCTGCCAGAAGTGTTGCTGTGATGCAGGTTGGTATATGATGTTGGTCAGGTTTGTATTTGTTTATGTTCAGAATGGTTCTTATCTCTTGAGAGTCATATGCAGTTGATAAGCAGTATTACACAAAAAAACTTGAGTTATTTTCTCTGGAATTTTTAGCGATGGTAATAGTCTGTTGCATGGGAAGAGTTCCACCTAGAGAACTCAAAATGTAAACTGAGGCCTGTGTCTGATCTCTTCAGGGTTCTAAGCATTATTGCATGAAATGAAAGGAATCTGTTACACAAAAAGGACTTCAATCAACAGGCATGGAAGAATGGATCCAGTTACAGTTAACTACCATTTATCAAATGCCTTTAAAGGAGCTCTTTTTCTTTCTTTCTGCTTAGAGATAGTAAGGTGTTAAATAGAGTCACAATCAGATTAAGGATACCAGTTGACTCTTTAAGCAAAGACAAAAATCAGAATTTGGGGTGAGGTGGTGTTTGGAAATGAGATAAAAATCTGGGCTGAAATGGATATAGCATAGCAAGCAAGATCAATTCAGGAACACAGCAGGTTACATAGGTCAACTCTAGTCATCTGAGTCTTGAAAAGTAGTTTCCTACTGTGGGAGATCTGAGGCTCCCAAGGATATCGTGAAGCCACCTCCTAGGGAAAGCTGGCAGTCACCCAACAGTCCCTGGTGGGGTAGCTTCTGCTTTATGTGTTCAGAAATTTAATCTCGAGTGCAGAGTTGAGTTGACTCAGGATGCTGTCGCGCTAACATATTTGACTGAGACTGAAGAATAAAATCAACTTGCTAATTTTTAAGTTTTCTATTTGCAGGTGAGTTATATGGGAAACAAACTTACAAAGTTATATGACTGTGGATTCAGAATAAAAGGAGTTAGTAATGAGATCTGAATATATGCTGATCCTACATTCTGCTGATAATCCAATTTATCCACCCTTCAACAGGAGGACCTACCTCACTGGGGAAGTTATACCACAACCTCCTCCTCCAATCTCTTCCTCCTGCCAGTGCTTATTATCTCTTTAACTTTTTCCTAGGCCATTATGGCTGACCATGTCTAACTACCATTAAATACACACATATGCATGCACTTGCACACACACACAAATTTATTAAATACGTTAATATTTGCAATCAAGTTATCTCCCCTCATCCTGGCCTGGAAAGAGCTTTCACTTTAGGGTGACTTGACCTATCTCTGCTCTCATCTATTTAGGTCAGTCATTTCCAAATTCCCAGCAGTGCAGCACTGTTTCCCTGGTGTTAACCTGTCATTGGGAGTGTTCAACCAGAAGAGGGATAACTATTCCTTAGAATATTACTAATGAGATTACTGCATTAGGAGGACAACTGGAGCAGATGACCCTAAAGTTCCAACTGGTGGTAAAATAATAATGCTTCTACCTCTGTAGGCCTTGTTGATCCTGGAAGTTCTCTTTGAAACCTAATGTTTTCTCACTTTTTAGGAGTCTCTGCTACTGAAATTCAATATGAAAATCAGCTTGGCATATGTTGTCAGTTGCTGTGTGTTAGCAGTTCCATTGCCTACCTCTGTTTCCTTGTGTATATTCCACATTCCAACCAAACAAAAGTGCTACTGTTTCTCAGATATGCCGCCCCATGCTGCCTCTCCACGAAAGCTCTCCCGGCTAATAATCAAAATCTAATCCATTCTTCATTGGCCAGTTGAAGCTTTCCGTTATCCTCCAACTTCACCTAATCTCCACAGCACTTTGGATCCTCCACAGCACTTTGCACTTCTGATGGCCGTTGTGTTGCATCTTGTTATTATGCACTTTTATTTTCCTGCTGACATTGTATAAGTCCTTGATGGTAAGGGTTTATTTATTTTTATATGGCTTACAATGCCTGTCTCATCCTTGTTTTCATTCATATCAGGATATAGCACAAGTATAGGTGCTAAGGACAGTATCAGAATGTTAAGGGGAGGCATGGTTATATTTAATGTAAAAACTCAGAACCTATATAGGATATTAAAGGAAAGATGAGAATTTGGAGTTAGGGAAACTTTAACAGTAGAATAAAAATCCGGCCAAATATGATGGGATTAAGGACTAAATAGAAAGCAAGGAAATAGAATTCAGTGTAAAGTAGCATTTCATGTTTTGAGGTTTTGATGTTCATGAAAGTAGTTTGAGAAGGAAATGAGGGTCAAGAAAAGTTGTTTGTTTCTTGGAGAGGTGAAACTCACGCATTTTTCAGGCCTAGAGGATAGAACTGGAAAGAGATTAAAGATTCCAGAAAGGATATAATTGATGGAGCATAATATCCTGAGGAAAGAAGGGGAAGTAAGAAGAGCACAGGCGTCAGGGTGAGGTCTGGGGGAAGGAAGAGTACCGTTTCCTCTGAGACAGAGAGAAAGGCAGTCAGTGTCAGGTAGGAATGCCGAGGGCGGGCATGCCTGTTTCTCCAACATGAGAGGGCTCATCATCTGAGAACAAAAAAGGCACCAGTAGCTAAAGGGCGTGAGAAGAGTTGAGGTTTATTGCAGCTGACTCATGAGAATTGTTTATTTCTTGATGTCATCATTGTCTGTCCTCCCCCACCAGATTGTAAACTGCATGAAGGCAAAGATTTTGCTCTCTTGTTCATCACTATCCTCAGCACCAAAAAATAGTGCCTGGCACATTGTTAGACACTCAGTAAATATTTATTGGGTGAATGGAGAGTGGAAAGGGGAGCTAATTGCAGATACTTAAAATAATTGCTACTGTCTTTTAGCTTTTAATAAATTTACAGACCGTATATAGACTATGTTAATTGTCTCAGGACAGCTGTGTCATAAAAACTTGTGTAGAGGTGGTGACAAGCATAGAACGGTAATTATTGGATTTTTCCATACTTAGCAGTTGGTAGAATGGGGACTAGGGCTTTAGAGTTTTGGCAATATTTGACCAAGGAGTGTAAAGTGGTATGTAGTACCCTAAAGATCCTTTCATTAAATGGAATCTTGATCACGGATAGCTTGGTAGATATGGCATTAAGTATTAGTTGCCTACCCTATATATATTCTCCTTGTCTTCCTTAGGATTTATGTATTGTTAGATGTGCCACTGTAACCAGCTTAAAAATACATTGCCCAGCCCTCCCTGAAAATAGGACTCACTAGTGAAATATAACCAGAACCCATTGGATGAGATTGCTGAGAAAGCTTTAAAGGAGGCTGACCTAAGAGAACAGGCACCCTTATGCATTTTCCTCCTTCCTGCTCCCTGGGATGTGAATATAATGGCTTGGAAACTCAGGGGTTATATGTGACCATCAGGTAACCATCAGGATGCAAGCCAGTGCTAAGGATGCTGGTACAGAATATAATTGTGGAGCTGCCATATTAGGCTTCCTGCAGCCTTCATATTTTGAGACAATATAAACTATTTTGTTTAAACTACTGTTATTTGGGGTCTCTGTTTCTTTCAGTAAAACCCGGTTGATTAGAAAGGAAAAGCTGGAAGGAGTTAAGAGACTAGAGACCTCAATGTGGTCAACTGAAGAGTAGGTTCATTGGGAATAAGGATAAGAGGTTGAGGTCAGAGAGGGGTTCCTAAGTTTGAGATGGGTGAGTAATGAAAGAGTCTAAGGGATGGTCATAGGTTGCTAAAGTAGAATGCTGGTGACACTCCCGGAGGAGAGAAAGTTGAGGAAATTGTGTACCCAGATAGGTGAGCAAGAGGTAACCCTTCAGTTAGACCATTGTTTGAGTTTTGACTTCATGGGCCACCAAGGATCTATCTATGGATCTATCTTAAGGACTCCAATTTGAGATACACTAGTACATTTTAACGTATGGCCTTGTTATCAAAATGATTTAAGGCAGCTAATAAAGATACAAACAAATTGTGAGATTAAAAAAATTAAAAATAGGAAAATAGGGCAAAGGGAAAATTTGGTAGAAAAACAAAATGAAAGCAAGAATGAAGTTAGTATGATAAAAACACACCCAGGAGATTCTCTATACTTTCCAGACATAGGCAACAAATTTGGGTCAAAGCTTGCTAGCAATCAGCTTGAAAAATGTGACATGATAGGTTGTTACCATAATCAGGAGCAACGGGATAAAAACAAACCAGTTGTTCAGGAAAATCACAAATAGTCCTTTTACTAAGACTATTTTACTTAAATTATAACTTTATATGACTGAATTAAAGAACATACGAAATCTTTCGTATGAGAGGAGTATAAAGACAATTCTGAGGAAAACCACAATGACCAAGTTTACATCTTACCCCAGTATCGGGGTGAAAGATGGATATGTCAGTCAGGTAGCTCTACCTAATCCCAGTTATTTGAATATGTTTTCAGAATGACTGATGTCTTTGCATAGACGTAGGTAAAATAACCAAAAGACTGAAAAGTAAGATGTGAAAAAAATTGATAAGAATTAGAATTTTTAGGCTTAGGAAAAACTATAATGTAATGTAAAAATTAGCCTTTAGATATTATCTTCCAGTATCTCCACCAAACACAAATAAAGACTTAGATCTCAGCATGAAGGCTAGTGAAAAGAAAGATTATCATGGTTGGTGGTGATGGTTGTAGGTATTGGAGGGTTCGTGTAAGTGGAGGCTGTGTTTTCATCAAAACTTTAGGGAAGAACTGTCTTTGTCTTTAAGAGTGGAATTGCTTTAAGGTGGAGCTGTAGATGGGGGCTAGGAAGGAAAAGATTGGAAGACTTCAGATCCCTTCCATTCTTACGACAGTCATTCCGGATTATTTTTACTGTATATTTGTGAGGGTTTGGTACTTTTTCTAATCAGTAGTCTGGCAGATGTCACACACTTGCCTTTGCCGTTAGTTATTGTTTGTATATGCTGACAGAACCCAGAAATAGTAAAATCGTTAATTTAGCTGAAGAATCCAGGTATTCAAGATACTGTCTAATTGGAGTCTACAGGACTCCAGACTTTTCTGACTATTTTAAAATTAAATTTGCCTGAATTCTTCTAAATGATTTTGCAGATTTCCATAATAAATGTGGCAAACATTTCTCTTATGGGATGTAAATAATCAAACTCTGTTGCACTGTAGAGTAATATTATAAAGCACTTAGCTAATCAGATTGTGAGAGTCGCTCAAAATTCCTAACCATGTAATTTTTGCATAGAGAGAGGGTGCTTCATGCTGTGCAATTAACTGGTTTTATTAGCCATAAATTTGGTTGTTGCTAGCTAGCCTGATGGCCTAGTGCCTGTGGGGAATTAGATCTTGGTTCTTGACGTGATCCCGCACAATGGAGTGTCGGGAAGGCCTGGAGATCTGAAAGTGGGGGCAGCAGCTGAGGCCCTGCCTGAGGGAGGGAACTGAGGAGGAATTGTTTCTCACTGTTTTGTAACCAACTGCAGAGAGCTTTTGAATTTTCTAGGCCTTTGTAATTTTTGGAGGTTCTGTAAACTAATGTTCTATTCTGTATTCAAATTAGGTTTGTAAAGTAAAGTGGGATGGTCAGTGATTAGAAGCAGGGCTTTGACATCAGACTACCTGTGTTAACAACCTGGCTGTGCTGTTTTCGGATCTCTCGGTGCCCAGGTTTCTTCCCCTGTGACAGGGCGGTAATAGGAGGCCCTCATCTCCTGTGTGCTGTGAGGCTGTAAAGTTCAGTCTGCAGCAACTGCTTGGCTGAGCTCACAGCAGGCACTCAATAAGTTAGCTGTTATTATAGAGGAGTCTGCAAATTGGAATCTCTTTGAGCAAGGGCAGCTTTTAATAAAAAAATGTGTAGATGAAAGGACTGATATTTTTATTGGACTTTTTTTTTTAAAGGGGGGGAATATATAAAAAAGGCAGATGGAGGAGGCCTAGATTCAGATTGTATTACTGACGTTTACTAGGCTCCTGGAGAGGGAGCGTGGACAAATCGTATCCAAGACCCAGTTCTCTTAACTCTTAAATACGGGAAAATAGCTAACTTATTTGTGAGGGTCACATAGGCTAAGTGCTTTGGAAATGTGAAAATGCTATATCTAGGTAAAAATGTGGATAAATATGGAAAGTCGAATATGGTAAATGTATGAAGCTAATTAAAACAAGCAAAATATAAAAGTAGAATGCACTGCTGGAAGAGATCTGAATTTGCCCATAAGCTTGACTTGGCTGGATGATGAATTGATTATAAAGGAAGGGAAAAGTTGTCAGAGGAAGGAACTAGCGTTGGTTGAGCACCAGGCCTTTGCTGGGCTCTGGGGTCGGATCACTGTCCCCGTTTTACAGATGAGGAGACTGTGGCCCAGAGAGGTTAAATAACTTCCTCAAAGTCACCGAGCTTGTGAGTAACAGAGCAAGATTCATGCTCAATCCTGTTTGACTCCAGAGGATGTCCTAGAACACCTTGGTTAATTACCTCAGGTCAAATACAGAAATAGATAGAAGTTTAAAGCATGAAGGAATCTGGAAGATAATCTTGTCCAGCCATGTCATTTTCTAGGAAGAAAACAAGGTCCAGAGTGACCAGGTGGCTTTAGGGCCATCCATTTTGGAACTAGAATTTAAATTCCCACTCACCTAGTCCAGTGTTTGATTAAATTATATTGCTTTTCAGTTTTTAGGAAGCCTAATCCTTCATTAGTTCATATTTCAAGGCCTATTCAAGGGCTTTCTTTGGGGAGGTTTCTGTATAATTTTAGCACCAAATGATCTCTTTGACCAAGTTACATGCATCGTTTGCTGGAAAGCTGGGTGCTTGTGCTTGCTTTTGTCACCCAGACTGAATACAGGTTGTTTACAACATGATTTGACTTTTTCATGTCATCCAGTGACATTCTGTTGTGAGCACGAAGAATGTAAAATCTCTTAGTTTTTAAAGAGGTATCTCTTAAATCCCTGTTCTTAAAGCTTCACTATTTGCTGCATTCAGTTTCAGCCACCCTGCCCTCCTGCCGGGTTAGTCTGCCCTCACTTGGGTGTGTGCTTAACAGGGAGCAGCCTGATCCTTGGAGGGGAGCTCAGCCTGCTGTCCAAGTGGCTGCATGTGGTGAGTCTGCTGCAGCCCACCAGGAAAACCATTGAGCAACAGAGATTTCCCGGCACTCACATGTTTGTAATAAACACCACCGCTCTCCATCTTGGTTGTTCATGAACAGTGAGCAGAATGGTGGTTTATTTTTCATTCTTAGTATTTCTAGCTTTTTTCCTTCCAAAGAAAATTCTTCATGACTTCAAATATCATTAGGAATATAGGCTATATTCTATTATGGAAGCTGAATTCAGTTCACTTATCTTTCTTTGGTTCCCTGAATTCCTAAAGGGCAGCATTTGAAAGAGAACCTACAGAACTGTGAGGTTTGCTGCTTGCCATGTGACTTTGTTATTGACTGGGCCTCATTAAGCCTAAAGTGGCTCAAAGAGTGTGACCTGTGTATAGCACTCCAGCAATGAAATACCGGATTGAAAATCATCCAAGCCTACTTTTTAAGTTGTTCTTGTAGTGCTGCAATTTTAGGAGGAATGGGGCTGGTTTTCCATCTTGCCACACATGTAAGAATCGAGTCTTTATTTTAGGAAAATGCCCCTAGCCATGATACTCTTGGGGTAAAAATGCAGTGAATTAAACGGGATTTTCTTGGTTTTGACCCCAGTTTTTGTGATCTGATGCATATAAATCTTTTGATTACTGAGATTGAGCGTTCTGCCTCAGTTATCTTTATAATCAGAGCCTGAAACAGAAGGAAAGGGAAGTTCTACCTGTGTCTTGCCTGAAAGAGCTAGATGATTTGACCTTACAGTTTTGTAAATACTGTTTTGGGAGTCTTTAAATCAAGAATTTCCCCTTGTCTCTTACCTGTCTGCTGCTAAGTACAATAGTTCTGGGCTCTGTGTGATAAAGATAAGAGGCCTGCTGTACTGAGAGACCAGTGGCTGTGTGTTTTTTAACCCATCCTGTTCATTAGAGACCTGGTTCAATTGCTGTGGACTTTTATGACGCGGCCCAAGCCTAAGAAGAGGAGTGTTGTGGTCCTTTCAGGCTGCTGAAACAGGATACCAAAGATGGGGTAGGGTATAAACAACGAACATTGGTTTCTCACAGGTCTGGAGGCTGGGAAGTCTGAGAGGTCAGGGCATTAGCAGATTCAGTTTCTGCTGAGAACCTGCTTCCTGGTTCATAGATGGCCATCTTCTGGCTGTATCCTCAGAGAAAGGGGCAAGAGAGGTCTCTGGGGTCTCTTCTGTAAGGGCACGAATCCCATTCATGAGGGCTCCACCCTTTTAACTTAGTCATCTCCCGAAGGCCTCACCTCCAAATACTGTCACACTGGGGATTAGATTTCAACTTGGGGGGATTTGGGGAGATTTTGGGGAATACAAACATTCAGTCTACAGCAGGGAGCCTGCTTAAAGGAAAACCTCATCCTGAGAATCAGGACCCATCTGTCACCGCACAATAGAGAAGCGTCTGCCGCAGCATTCCGGTAGAACAGTGGGTGTGGAAGGTGCTGCCTTGACAAAAGGCTGGCTTACCTGCAGAGGTGATTTTGGAAATATATGGTAAATGTATTGGGTAGAAAATTGGAAATGGAAGGTTTAAGACTAAGCAAGCCTCTGCATTCTGAATCTGAAGAAGTACAATGCCACGGCAAGGGCATGCTTGGAGAACAGCCAAGCAGGAAAGGGCTCTCAAGACATTGCTCATTTGACTGCCTTGGATTGCAGAGCCTGTGGGAGGCAAAGTGTAGTCATCCAAGGCTTCACTCTGCAGTTTAAATCAACAACGAGCTGCTGAACATAAATTTCAGATGTGGCTTCTACTGTGGTTATATAATTGATTGACTGTCATTCTTAGGAAATAATCTCCTTAGTAACCCTTACGCTTGTGAAAGAACAGAGTGAATACTGAAGCAAGTCCACACCCTCTGGCCATTTTTCTCTTCTCACTGTGCTATTCAGCGTAAACATTTACTAATGTGGACTCTGTATAGCAGTTAAACACACTGGCTATCACTATCATCAAGTACTGTTTGTTGGCTCATCCCTCAAGTATTATAGAGCGTTTCCTGTATGTAAAGTGTCTGACCTCTGTCCTCGTGTGGTGTTCTACTGGATGGTTTACAAGATGAGCACAGTCGGGAAGGCTTCCCTGAAGGGCAGCAGGCCACAGGCGCGCACCTAGGAGAGGAGGATCGTCTCCTAAAATGCTGAGCCAGATCCTGGTAGGCTGCGATCGCTCTAGAGTGCGCTCAGTGTCCAGTCCCCACGTGTTTGGTCTCAGGGCCTCTCAGAACCTACGACCTTCTTCAGGAGTGACCCTGGTGAACGCTAGTTAGTTCCGGAGCCATGTCAGGAGAAACAGCTCAGAGGTTAACTAAACTAGTTTTTATGTGCCTAGGGTAATCGTGGGAAGGTGAAGAAAGTTTTACTTCTTCCTGATGCAATCCTAGGGAAAATCAGAATTTCTCTGCAAATAAATATTTTTTATTTTATATGTTCTATATATTACATGCATGTATTGCTTTTTCTGATTAAAAATATATAGGCATGCACAACCAGAAGGGCCTACAAGTAGGATATACAACTGTTTATTAGGGGGCTTTGGGGAGAAGAAGAAGAAGAGAAAAAAGAAAAAAAGAAAAAAGAAGAAGATTGGCAACAGAAGATTGGCTCAGGTGCCAATCTTTTAAAAAAAGAAGACACCAGAGTAACTGACATTTGCTTTTAAAATATATATATATATATAGCTGATGGTAAGGAATTTGGCAAATAGGTAAAAACTTAAAATTATTTATGATTCTTTCTACTATCTAGAGATAATCATAATTAATATTTTGGTTTATTTCTTCTCAGTCTCTCTTCTATATATATAATTTTTATTTTTTTAAAATGTGGGATCGTACATCTTCTTGAACTTCGGGGGAATATCCTAACCCTGGATCATATTGGAACCTGGAGACAGAGCTGTCTTTGGATAAAGCCTTTGACCTTGAATGCTCAGTGTAGTAAGGAGACTGCTTCCTCTGAATGATTGAATGAGCCGTTTTTCTTTCTTTTACCACATGTACCAGAGGGAAAGGATGAGCAGTTGACGCTCTGGACAGTAGGAGTGTACCATAGATTTTTTAATACCTACTGTCCTTGTTGTCAGTACCACATCACAGGTGGAAGGATGGACCCTGTGCATAATCCTGCTGCTATGTGGAGGGAATAGCTGTTGACAACCAGGGAGGAAGACCTGTTCCTAATGTAAAGTGTAAATAGGGCCTGCCAGCCTAATGATGTGGGTCTTCATAACTATTGCTTTCATTAGAATGCTGTCTGTAGACCATAGACAATAGATTAATAGAATGCTGTCAGTATCTTTACTTTCACAAAAGGAAGTGAACTAATTTTTATTTATAATTTATTTATTACATAAATACATATAGGCTACATCAATGGAATGTAAAATAAGCTTTAAAAACACAGAATCCTTAAGGGTTCTATGGCAGCACTCCAAAAATAAAGAAACAAATTTAAATTTGGGATTGGCTTGAAAAAACTGCCAGTTATAAAATAAATAAGTCATGGGGATATAATGTGCAGCATAGTGATTACAGTTAATAATACTGTAGTGTATAGTTGAAAGTTGCTAAGAGAGTAGATCTTAAAAGTTCTCATCACAAGAAAAGACAGTTTGTAACTATGTAGGTGACAGATGTTAACTAGGCTTATTGTGGTGATCATTTTGCAATATATACAAATATTGAATCATTATGTCATACACCTGAAACTAATATAATATGTCAGTTATATCTCAATTTCTGTCAAAACAGAAAAAAAAGTTTTGAATTGCAGGAAAGGGATTGCTCTGAAATGAAGATATAAATTATTTTAAAATGTTATTTTAAAGCTGTTGAAAGTACTTTAAAAGAAGGAGATTAAAACTTAAGTTCCCTTAACTTAAATTTAGTTAAATTATGACATTTAACTTCTTCTCCCTGATTGAATCAGCTCTTTGGAACCTGTGTGGTGGTCGACTTCTGGAAACATGGCAAACTGAGCTAATGGCTCATCTCCTCATACAAATGCATAGAAATGCCAGACAAAATAAAACTAACAAAATACCCACCTCCTCCCCAGCCCTATTAACAAACTAAAACCTCTGTCATTTTTCCTATAAAGAAAGAAGAAAAGAAATGGGAAGGGAGGAAAAGAGAGAGGGAGGGAGGAAGGAACCGGTCCCCGCTAGAAGCAGTAGGAGCTGTCACGTATCTTACTGCAAACTCTGATAAGGACGTGACTGTTAGACGTTTTTATGGACAGACCTGTGTTTACTCCACTTCTCACATTGGGACTCCTTGTTTTATGGAGAGTCTCCGAGCCTGAGGTGAAACTGCTGTAGTCTGTCAGTCTTTCCCTAGATCCTCTAGTCCTAATCTGGAAAACTACTTATTTATCCCAAGGATATTTAGACCTTGGGTTGTGTAACTTGGGGATGATTATTGTATATGTGTGTATGTGTGTGTATATATATATGTCATCATTCATTTCTGCCAAAGTCTAGAAGAGCATTTAAAGAATTTTTTTCATTGTGGTTAAATAAAACGTAAAATCAATATGACTGAAGTGATCAATTTTCATCAAATTTTGTTGAAAATAAATGACTTTTTTTGTTTTCAATAGTGTTAAAAGATATATTTACTTTTTTTTTTTTTGCGCAGTGGACCATTATTTTAGCCTTCCTCATTATTATGTTTCCTTTCTTAACAGGCAGGACTTTTTTAAACCACTAATCCATTATTTGAATGGGCAGTCTATGTGCTAGAGTATCCCAGAGTTTAAATCAGGACAACAACAATTTAAGGAAAAGTTATTTACTGCATGTTTATTACAACCGTTTCATTCATGAACTGTTGGCAAGCAGGTGCCGATAAAGGCAAATCTACAGAATACATCTGCTTGCCATCAGATGCTGACTGCTCAGCTCAGGTTTTAGTAACGTGACTAATCCCACAGTTATTTCTATTGGAGCTTGTTTGAATTGCTAACATCGTGATATCACTTGGCCTTCATTTATTGCAAATACCACTTATTTATTTAGTCTGTTTCTGTTTATTATTAGCCCATTTCCACAAAACTAGAACAGCACCCTAAAATAGTATGTTGTTTTCATGATGTTAAATCAAATTCTTAGTTTATTAAATTAGAACCTAAAGTCTAATTCCATAGAAATGTCTTTCACTTGCAAATTATACTGCAAGAGTATAGTTTCCGTAACCGTAAAAAATTTTAAAAATGAGCACAACAATAAGACACAAAGATAATGGTTGTTATTTTGATATTAGTATATGCCTACCCATGAGCTGTTAGACATGCTTACCAACGCTTGGAAAGATAAATCGTCTCTCCAAGGTACCACTTGATAGTATCTTAAAGGTAAATATGAAAATTAGCTGGAACACTGAAAATCCATGTCATGCTGAATTATAAAATGGTCATCCAGGATTCAGAATGTTCTTGTATTTCTTCTTTATTAATACAAACTTTCTTTTTGGTGAGGAAGGTTCTCTCTGTGCTAACATCTGATGCCAGTCTTCCTCTAATTTGTATGTGGGTCGCCACCACAGCCTGGCCACCGATGAGTGGTGTAGGTCTGCACCCAGAAACCGAACCTGGACTGCCAAAGCGGAGCACACTGGACTTAACCATTAGGCCACGGGGCTGGCCCCCAGTACAAACATTTTAATGGTCACAGAATTTAGATACCCCAAGGAATATACGAAAACGTACCAAAGAATAAAAAATAACACTCCTTTCTTTTGCAAATACTGGTCCAAACATTAATGCTCTAATCACATTGAACTCCATGCTTTGCTCACAAAGGGTTCATCTGCCACTTAAAAATAGGGGAGGCGTATGCTTTCCAAACTTCACATGAATTCTGTTTTTACAACAAAGTTCATTTATTTCTCAATGAGTAGAATTGCCATATGGTTGAATAATTGTATCACCCAATTAGTGCATTTTCTTCCTACTTGGAAATCTATGCTATTAGAAGAAGGTTGCTTGATGAACACAGAACTCCTGCATGCAGTAGGCACTCAGTGAATGTGAGGGAGTTGTTCTAATAGCCCCTTCAATACCTATATTACCAAAAGAAAAACATTGTCAAAGCAATCTTGATAAATGCCGCATCCCATCAATGATAATTTTATTTTTCAAACCGTAGATTGTTTCTTTTTTTTAAGATTGGCCCTTAGGTAACATCTGTTGCCAATCTTTTTTCTTCTTCTTCTCCCCAAAGCCCCCCAGCACATAGTTGTATATTCTAATTGTAGGTCTTTCTAGTTGTGCTATGTGGGATGCCACCTCAGCATGGCCTGATGAGTGGTGCCATGTCCATGCCCAGGATCCAAACCAGCGAAACCCTGGGCTGCCAAAGCGGAGAGCACGAACTTAACCACTTGGCCACTGGGCTGGCTCCCATCAATGATAATTTTCCTTTCTCTTGGTTCCGTATTGACCCAATGCGAACCCTCAAAATTCTGTTTTCTACCTAGCTAGTTATTTGAACTTCAAAGCAAATTTCACAGTGTTTTTAATGAAATCTCAAATCTTTCTGTGAAAAAAGTTATAACAACACATTCATAGTGTGCAGATTCCCAAAGGGGAGTCCCCTTTCTGACCAAGGCATCTCCATTTATCCTCAATTGCTGACATTCTTCTTCATGATCCCCTTTCTAGGATGAGGACTTATAAATCTTTATTTACTTACTGCCAATAACATGCCTTTCATTTAAAAATATTAAACATTTTTTGTATTTAACTTACACGATTGTGTACCTAATTGTATTTATAATTCTTGGTTAGCTGTATTTTATCTCCACAAAAGTAATAAAATTTTAGTGACTACATGTGATTTAGTTAATCTAGAGAACATCCTTCTATAGACATTAGCAGAGATACTCTGTAGTATCTCTGTTTTTTCACTTTAAAAATTGTCTAGTAAATATAATCTATTTTTTACCACTTGACTCTGTAGTGCAGTTTTCTAGTATTTAATACATTTCAAAGCGTAAAGTATGGTTTCCCTATGAAATCACCACTGGAGGTCAAGAATCCACCTTTATATCCTTTCCAGTACCTTGCATACAATATGAGAGCAGTAATATATTTTGAATGAATGATTGGATAGATAATATAAATGGGTATCACCTGAATCTATTCAAGTACTAGTTAAGAAACCCCAGCTTAATTTTGTCATGACTGTTCACCCAACTGATAGGAGTTCAGTCTGGCTGCAGTCTCCTAGAAGAGACATTGTGCAGAAAAGGTCTGTGTGACTATTAGGAAGAGGGCTTCGAGAGTAAATAAATATGTCGTCTCCCCTATTGCGTCATCTTCCTTCGTTGTCTCATGCTGGCTCACCAGTAAGCACCTCTTGTGGCCGCTTCAACCCCATTTCCTTTTTAAATTTTCAGCAAGCTTCAGTAGAAATTCTTTAACTTTCAAGAATGCTGCCAAAGGCAGTTTTCTCAGCATCACCTACTTGTTGAGCACATATATATCTTTGTAAATGTATGCAAAAGAAAATTGAATGGAAATCTATTTGTAAAACTTTTATAAATGTGAACTTTTATGCAGTTTTGTATTTGATTTTTGTACAGGCAGAAATACTCAGTGTCCTCAGTCACAGAAACATCATCCAGTTTTATGGAGTAATTCTTGAACCTCCCAACTATGGTATCGTCACAGGTAGGAACTCATTATTTGACTTCTTTCTTTCCCCAATTACCTGGCTTTAGAGTCCTTAATATGCTAAAATGCTTAATATTAGGTTCAGTCATGAATTGTGTGCTACTGTCAGATGTCACTTTTGTTGCTATAAAGCATTAATAAAACTGATTATATCAATATAATTAAGAATAGTGTTTCTACTTCTACCCATGTTTAATTGTGCTAATTATATCTGCATAAATGCTATTTAAATGCACTTGCAGCTGCAATACCAATATTTAAGGTGCCATTTAACTAAAATTTCATTTAATTAGTTGAAATGAGCGATGTTTTTTGTAACTCTGTGACCTTTCACAAATTAAGATTTCTTGAGCTATTCGTGTTGTAATTCTTTGCCAGCCATCTTAATCCCATTAGAGCGTTCTTTCTTCAAGGTCTCTGACATGAGAACAGTATTTTTCAGGTTGGTCATCTGGGTTGGTAATGACCTTGATCTAAATTATCACGTAATTTGGAGCAGCAGTTTATAACCCTTTTGGAAAGGAGCACACAGAAAATTTTGCCATATAAAAAGAGAAAGACATATTTTTAATACTTTATACTCATATTTCTATAATCCAGTGAGTAGCATTGGGTCTATAAGTATAATGTTCAATTTTACAATAAATAACTTTGATCAGTTCTTTATCATGGTAGTTCTTTGATTAAAACAAGACAAACAAGAAAACCTGAAAAGATTAGTCCTGTGTTCTTCTACTGTAGTGCTAAGAACCTGGATTGTCTTTGTAGAAAATAACAACAAAACACCCTCAATAAAAAGGATTGGATTGGATTCTTGCTAATAAATTATCTCATGTAATACTTACAATAACCCTGTGAGATAGGTAAAATAATTTCTATTTTACAAATAAGAAACTAAAACTCTACCTTAAGTAACTTTCCCAAGGTCACCCAGCTGGTGCTAGAGCCAAGAGTGGTATAAATTCCTCAGATTGATTGTATACAGAAACTCCTCTGGTATGCAAGCCAGGTTCTGCAAGCTGTGCGCACACTGCTTCTTAAGCTCAGAAGGACATGGTTGCTGTTATTTATATCTTCCAGTGCAGGCAGTTTAAAGTGCTTTTATTCTGATAGATAGCATTTTTACCTAAGTTCTTAAGTGGAGGGAGTTTTATTCCCAATTAGCTGTCTTTAGATCTATGCTTAAAATAAGGTTTGTGGCAGTTTTTATCTTGAGCTTATACATTTCCTATTAACTTAAATACCCAAGAATGGGTTATATTGTTAGGGTGTAAACCATGCTTAACGTTTTAAATCATATTTCTGGTTAAAGTTAAACTCTGCCTCTGACCCAGTTACTAGATTGCTCCTCCTTTCCTAGTCCATTGTATTTACTTTTTACTAGTTATGTTTATCTTATAAATCTGAATCCAGTTTTCTGATCCTTGTTTGTGACTTGTTATTTTTATCAAGCAGATGAAAGTGTGATGCTCCAAAGAGATTGGAAACTCTGCTTCTTGTCTTGTACCCTTGATGTTTAATGCTTTTGCAGGGAAGATTTTAGGTTTAACTAACTCAGTGGTGAGGTGAGGATGAGGAGTAGAAAAAGGGACTTGAGTCATGGTGTGAATCCCTCTTTCCAAGAGTTTACTCTCAGTCCCATGGAGGATGTGAAACCCATTCATTCTTAGCCAGCATATTCAACCCGGTCTTCTCACCCGAAAGAGGGAAAAAGAATCCAAGTAGCTGGATGAGTAAGTTTGATTTTATTTAGTTTTTTTATAGGCTAGGCAGTTTTTTATGTCATGCCACCCCTCTAGCATTCCCTGCTCATACCTATACCTACCCAAAATCTTTGGTTGTAATTGATTGGTTCTTGTTAGATCTATATCTACTAAGTAAGCAACTGTTAACATTAAACATTTCTTTAAAACTTCACAAGTTTCAGAATTGTGAGGTAGCAGTAACTTGTGTATTTATAGCTCTTTTATTGACCTATGAGATTGATTATTAAAAACACCTCTTAGCCAAGTTTTGGTGTTTTAAGATGTATTAATTTGATAAGATTCTCTTTGTTCCTAGAGATACTAGTTTTAATTAAGTGTGTGTTTATAGGTATCTACCAAAGAAATATGTGAACTTTTCAGACAGCCTTCTGCAGCATTGGGATCAAGGCACGCTCTGTGCAGGGGTGGCAGTACATATGCCAACTCAGCCAAGTGTGGGAGATCACATGGGTGGGGAATGAGAGCACTCACCCTGCCTCTTGAAATGAACACAAATAAGTCTTAGTATGGGGAGGTTAACAGAGCAAGAGAGCCAGGCAGGCACACTGACCTTGATCACCCAGCCTAGCTAGCCCCCCCTCTTTAGCACCCTGTCATCTTTCTCGGATGTTGGGGTTTTTGGGGGGGGGGAGACTTGAGTGACTTGAAGCCATTCCAAGTTGAGTTTCTTTGTTATAGAAAAGGTTATTGCAGCAGGCAGCTGTTGTCACTCATAGTGAGGACTTGAAAGAATGATTTATCAGAGTGATGAAATGGAATGAACACCGGAATGGGAATTGGAAGATGTGAGATCATGTCTGGATTCTACCAAAGCTGCATAGATGGGTCCCTGATTATCCATGTCTTAGTTTTCTTATATGTGAACGAAAGGACTAGAAATAGATGATTTCTGGGTGAGAGTGTGTATGAGTATGTGTGCACTTGTGCATGTGTGTTTGCTGAAACTTTTCATCAGACTTATAAAACCTGCTTATAAGGGGACCTGGGGTAGAGGCCAAGAGGCAGCTGCCACTTTATTTCTCTTGGAAGGGAAGTGAACATCTTTCTCACAGATCCACAAGGAAATGGAGTGACTAGAACCTCAGACTCCAAAGTCAAAAGAAAAGATACAAGAATGGATCATATTTTCTTTGATCTTTGAAAACTTCCTACTTCTGTACTGCTCCCATTCTTCCCTGGGAGAAGGAAGGGGTCGTTAGACACTAAATCATGTAGCTCCCTTGTAACAAGCCAGATTGGAGAGGAAGCCTGCATCTGTTCCTGGGGCACACTGGGTCCCAGGCTTCCAGAGAAGGTGGTGTAGGAGCTCCGAGGCCTGGACATCACATCTTTGTGCCCTGGGGCTGCTATCACTTCAAGTTTATAACCCATTCTACATTACTTCTTATCATAGTCTAAGAGAAAATACTAGTTCTTCACGATTCTTTAAAGGCCCGAATTCTCATTAAAGTTCAACCTTGGAAGACATATTTATGTTTAAGTGCCCAATCTCATTTCCTTTAACTTGATCGTGATGTATTTTAAGCACAGATACATCTAGTTTGCATGCTTTGATATTGTGTTGGTCTTTTCTTATTAGTCAATTAGAAACAAGTGTCTTGTTGTAACAAATTCCAGACATTTGCCCAAATTCATTTGTCGTCTTAGTTATAATCCAAACTAAGCTTGGCCTTGGTGATATTTTATTACAAACAGATTTCATGGGCGGCTAGCCCTGTGGCATAGTGATTAAGTTTGGCATGTTCTGCTTTGGTGGCCTGGGTTCACAGGTTCGGATCCCAGGCTGGACCTGCACCACTCATCAGCCACACTGTAGCAGCAACCCACAAATAAAAAGTAGAGGAAGATTGGCACCGATGTCAGCTCAGGGCTAATCTTCCTCAGCAAAAAAAAAAGAGAGAGAGAGATGTTTCATGGTAATGGTGTTTGTTTCAACAATACTGACTATATGTTTATGTTTTTCAAAGCCAGTTATTGTTGCTGTAAGACTCAAAGGGAAAAATTGTCTTAGAAATCAAAAGGGAATGTTTAATTAATGTGGTTCTTTTTTTTTTTTAAGATTTTATTTTTCCTTTTTTCTCCCCAAAGCCCCCCAGTACATACTTGTGCATTTTTAGTTGTGGGTCCTTCTAGTTGTGGCATGTGGGACGCCACCTCAGCATGGCTTGATGAACAGTGCCATGTCCGTGCCCAGGATCTGAACTGGTGAAACCCTGGGCCGCCAAAGTGGAGCTCGCGAACTCAACCACTCAGCCATGGGGCCGGCCCCCTAATGTGGTTCTCAATGGCTCTTTTTTTTAAAGAATTAAAACAAATACTTTATACTGAAGTCCAATAAACTACTTTCTAGGGACAAATTAAGTGATTCGAAAAGTATAGCCATGTGTGTATATGGTGAGTCCTTAATTTCTAATGAGAAGACCAAAAGGATGAAAGAATTAAATGCCTTTTTAAAATAGTTTATCTACCCACATATTTAAAGATCACATTTTATATGAAATAATGTAATAATATTGTCTTTCTTGCACCCTCACATTCATGAAACAATTTCATTTAATAATGTGTCTTCTACATCCATGTTTTTTTCATCATCAGAATCAGTTTCTAAGTTATCTTAACATGGTTTTCAGAGTACATCTCTTACGGAAAAACATAATGCTGTGTGTCTCCTCTACTCTCAACCCTCTGCTTCACTTCAGGCCCTTGAGATCACCAAGCATGTGGTACTTTTTCCCACATTGATTCGGCAACACCAGCCCGGTGTCCTACAGTTTAACGCATTTCTAACATGATCTGCCTGGAGATGGCATCACATGCCACAGGTGAAGGTTCAGTCCCACAAGACTGCCCTCTCCCTGAGGACAGATGCCAATCACACGTCCATGTGGTCCCCTGTGCTTTTGAGCCACTGGCTAAAAATGGGAGGTCCCAGGATGCCCTCTTTGGATTTGATTAATTGTTGGAGCAGCTCACAGAACCCAGGAAAACAGTTTACTTACTAGATTGCTGGTTTTATTACAAAGGATATTAAAGGATAAAACTGAACAGCCAGATGAAGAGATACACAGGGGGAGTCCAGAAGGGTTCGGAGCACAGGAGCTTCTGTCCCCTTGGAGTTTGGGGTGAGCCATCCCCCCAGCATATGGATGCATTCTTGTCCACCAACCTGGAAGCTCTCTGAACCCCACCCTTTTTGGATTTTTATAGAGGCTTCATTATGTAGGCATGACTGATTAAATCTTTGGCCATTGGTGATTTTTAACCTCCATCCCTCTTTCTTCCCCAAAGGGTGGGGAAGGGGGGTGCTGAAAGTTCCAACCCTCTAATCAAGTGTGGGTTCCCCTGGCAACCAGCTACATCGTTAGGGGCTTTCCAAAAGTCACTTTATTAACATAAACTCAGATGTGGTTGAAAGGGGTTTGTTATGAATAACGAGACACTCCTTTCACCTTTATGGCTCTGGAGCTATTTCAGGAAGTGAGGACAAAGAACAAATATTCTAACAAAGATGCTCCCGTCACTCTTATTGCTTAGGAAATTCCAGGGATATTAGGAGCTCTGTACCAGAAACAAGATGAAGACAAATATATATTTCTTAATATAAATCACAATGTTACAAATCATCTTCACTGTAGTCTAAGATGTTCAAGATATAATAGTTTTTGGATCTCTGTATGATGCTGTCTCTGGATATTTATCCCAGGCTACAAGTACTCAATGGCATAATGTTAGGATTTTTGGATATTTGAGTCCCGTAAGGTATAATTGTAACCATAGCCATATTTCTTTTTAAAGTGATCTTTAGAAGATTTGTTTTCAATGACATCCCGCTCTTGCAATTGAGAGCTTATAGGTCCAGAAATACTTACTCTATGTGTGTTAAATTTAGTTGCCTCTTTTTTTTGTTTGTTTCTTATTCATACAGGTGACCTCTGTTAGCCTTTAAAAACTAGCTTTGATTAATGTAATCTCAGGCTCATGTATTTCTCTCCAAATATGTTTTGTTGTTTAAAATAAAGTAGTTGAGACAGCATCCTATAATAGGAGAGATTTTAGAAGTATCTCAATATAAAGTGACTCACTCTCTTCTGAGGGATAATTTTTTTGGTGATAGAGGTAAACTTTACTTCATGTTGGGCATCTGCACTAACTCTTAAAGGTCATGAGACAGTCTTCTACCAAGTTCTGTTTTAGTAACCAAAAGCTATTCCAAATGGTATATCACCAGAGATGCTTTTATTTATAGAAGGCAGCTTAATTGTCTGGAGTATATGATAGTACAGGCCACTAATGCCTTTTTTCTTACATTGGACCAACGATTTCATAGTAAAACTTAAAGTTCTTCTCTTCTTTGCCATTTCTTTATTCATCTAAGGTTATCATTGCAATTTTATGCTATTTGACTGATAGCTATTGTATAACTTTGATGTCAAAATAAAAGTTACACAAAAAACAAAAAATATGAGTCTTATCCACTGAGATAATTAATGTTTTACTAGGAATATTAGTATTCCCAAGGAATAATTTCTCATGATAACATACATTTAATTGCATGAATCGAATTTGCTTTCAGAATATTGTTCCTACTTTATGTCTTTACAGAGAGAAGAAATTTTAAAAAGCTACTTTTTGAAATTATTAGACGTTGTCATTACAATGTTGATAATTATTATAAATCATTGAAGTTGGAATGGAGTAATTATCAGCCTCCCAAAATGAGGATCAGCCTTTCTCCAAATTGAAGTTTAATATAAAAAGTAATTTTCTAGGAAGGATTTCCAGCTATGGATGAATTAGGAGATCGGCAAATGCTGTCCCCCAAAGCATCTATAAATCTGGACAGAACTTTTGGCACTCTGGAAATTGACCAGACACATACACAATCTGAGAAGATTTTGTGCTTGAAAAACTGCTGAATTTGGATTCACTTGCCTGATGCACATAAACAGCCAGTTAATTACAGCATCAGCCTTTGGGAAAAGAGATCAGCTTTATTCTGTGAGGTCTGCAGGGAGACAGGAGTGCGCCCTCAGATCTTTCTCCCCGATGCAGGATTTGGGATGAAACTTAAGAGGTTAGGGAGAACAGCCTGGCCCAGGGACAGGTTTTGATGGGTAGACTTCAAGCATTTATGGTTTTAAACATTTATGACATGGTTCTAAACATTTATGATGAGATTCTAAACTTTTATGATAGAGTTCTAAACATTTTTGATGAGGTGGGGAAGGAATTTTAACACTGGATCTTCCTGGATGAGAGACCCCCTTGCTTCTGATAAGAGTCCGACTTCCAAGTTCTGGCCCTGCCCCCCATTCTTGGGTTCCGTGGGAAGAAGGATCTTTGGTTCCACAGTCATTTCAGGTCAAGATTTCTTCTTTTGTGCATGCTCTGGCTACGTGGCTTTGCAGATTTTCTGAAAGGCACTTCTTAGTCACTCTGTTGATAAGAGGTGGGGTCAGTTGAACTGGTCCTGGAGGGCCCGCGGTTACAGTAATAGTGGGACTGAGCAGTGCTTTTGCCTGGGGTTGTTCTCATTCTTCTTACCCCACCCCTGCCCCAGCTCAATCAGCACAAAGGGCAGGCCCCGAGGATTGGCAGCTTTGTTGCCATAGCCAAAGTGTGACCTGAACAAAGCATTGTGATTGGGGCAAAGGTATTCCTGGCTGAGGCCATACATGTGCAGAAAAGAATGGACAGGGCTCAAGCTATCCACATACCCCTGTCAGTCTTGAGGCTACATGAATATGAAAAGGAGACTAAAAAGGCCTGGTGGAAAGTAAAAGCTAGGGTGAATTTTGAATGTGCTCCCACTACTTATACACAGATCCATCAGCCCAGGGTTTTTAAGCACAACTTCTGTCTAATCATTGACTGATCATTAACCTCTGCAGATATAGGACAGCTCCTATAAAAGAACAGGCTTAGAAATAAAAGAAAGATTTAAAAAACCCAGAAAACTGAGCACAGACATCACTGGGGGGCACACTGTAAATTTCATCAATTTAGCCCAAGCAAGTTAGTAAAGAAGCAAACAAAAACCATCAAGAACAACTTTCAGGGCTGGCCCAGTGGTGCAGCGGTTAAGTTCGCACCTTCTGCTTCGGCAGCTCAGGGTTTGCTGGTTTGGATCCCAGGTGTGGACATGGCACCACTTGGCAAGGCATCCTTGGCAGGCATCCCACATATAAGGTAGAGAAAGATGGGCACAGATGTTAGCTCAGGGCCAGTCTTTCTCAGCACAAAAGAGGAGGATTGGCAGCAGATGTTAGTTCAGGGCTAATCTTCCCTTGAAAAAAGAAAAAGAAAAAAATGGCAACTTTCAAGGAGAAAGTCAGAATTCAGACTTGCTACAGTACATTATCTAAACTGTCCAAATTTTTTTTAAAAATTACAAGAAATGTAAAGAAACAGAGATGTTTGACCTATATTCAGGAAGAAAAACCATCAATGGAAGTAGTTTCTAAGTGTCCCTACATATCAGATTTAACATAGAAAGATTTCAAAGCATCAGTATGTTCAGAGACCTCAAGGAAACTGTGTTTAAAGAATTAAAGGAAAGTATGAAAACAATGAATCAAACGATACAGAATCTCATCAAGTAAATAGAAATATGTGTATTTTTTTTTTTTTTTTTGAGGAAGATTAGCCCTGAGCTAACATCCATGCCCATCTTCCTCTATTTTATATGTGGGACTCCTGCCACAGCATGGCTTTATAAGCACTGTGTAGGTCCATGCCTGGGATCCGAACCAGCAAACCCTGGGCCACTGAAGCAGACCATGCAAACTTAACCACTATGCCACTGGGCCAACCCCCATATATATATATTTTTTTTTAAAAGAACACCATAGAAATTCTGAAGCTGAAAAGACAATAATTCAAATGAAAGATTTTCTAGAGTGACTTAACAGAGATTTTGAGATAGCAGAAGAAAAGAATCAGTGAACTTAAAACAGGATCAACAGAAATTATCCAGTCTGAAAAAGAGAAAAAATTTGAAAAAAAGATGAAAAGAACCTCAGAGACATATGGGACAACACCAAGTATACCAATTAATGTATGATAGCAAGAAGAGGAGAAAAGAGGTGTAGAAACATATAAAAATAGAGAATAGAAACATATTTGAAGAAATAATGGCCAAGGAAAACTTCCTGAATTTGATAAAATACATTAATCTATGTACTTGAGAACTCAGCGAACTCCAAGTAGGATAAATGCAAAAGAAACCCACACCTAGGGGCCAGCCCGGTGGCATAATGGTTAAGTTCATGTGCTCTGCTTTGGCGGCCTGGGGTTCACGGGTCTCGATCCTGGGCGCAGACCTAAACACCACACATCAAGCCATGCTGTGGCGGTGTCCCACATACAAAATGGAGGAAGATTCGCACAGATGTTAGCTCAGGGCCAATCTTCCTCACACACACACACACACACACACACACACACACACAAAAGATGCACACCTAGATAGATCATGGTCAAACTGTTGATCAAGACAAAATGAAAATCTTGAAAGCAGTAAGAGAAAGATAACTTCTCATGTACAAGAGAACAGCAATATGATTAATGGCTAATTTCAACAATGACCAACTAACAACAGTAGAGGCCAAAAGGCAGTAGATAATTAAAGTGCTGAAGGAAAAAACTGTATTCAGCAAAATTATCTTTTAGAAATGAAAGCAAATTAAAGATGTTCTTGGATAAAGGATGAGAGCATCTGTTGCTAGCAGTCCTGCTTCCAAGAAATACTAAAGGAAGTCCTTCAGGCTGAAACAAAATGACAACAGATAGTAATTCAAATCCATGGGAAGAAATAAAGGATACTGGAAATGATAAATATATGAGTGAAAAAAAGATTTCATAAATGTACTTCTCATTTCTTCTCTTAACATCTTTAAAAATGTAAGATTGTATAAAGCAATAATTATAGCACTGTTTTGCTGACTTAAAACATATGTCACATATAGATTACAGTAATAGCATAAAGGATGAGGGAAGGAATGGAGCTATGTCGGAGAAAAGTTTCTGTGTTTTACTATAAATTAATCTGAAGTAGATTGTGTAAAAAGATGCATTTTATAATCCCTTGAGCCACTACTAAGAAAGTCCACTCAAGAAATGTAGAAAGAAATCAACAGAAGAATTAAAATGATAATAAAGTCATTAACACAGAAGAGGGCAGCATAGGAGAAACAGAGGACTGAGAAGGACAGGAGACATGTAGAAAACAAGATGCCGAAAATAACTCTAACCACATCAATAATTAAATTAAGTGTCAGTGGTCCAGGGGACCAGCCCGTGCATAGCAGTTAAGTTTGTGCACTCTGCTTCAGCGGCCCAGGGTTTGCCGGTTCGGATCCCAGGTGCGCACCAGACACCACTGATCAAGCCATGCTGTGGCAGGCATCCCACGTATAAAGTGGAGGAAGATGGGCACGGATGTTAGCTCAGGGCCAGGCTTACACACACACACACACACACACACACACACACAAAGAAAGTGTCAATGATTTAAACACCCCAGTCAAAAGACAGAAATTGTCAGACTGGATAAAAAAAGCAAGATCCAACTGTATACTGTGTACAAGAGACACATCTTAGATTCAAAGACACAAATAGATTGAAAGTAAAAGGATGGAGAAAGACATACCATGCAAACAAACCATGAGAGAACTGAAGTAACTATGTTAATTTTAGACAAAATAGACAAGAATATTACTAGAGATAAATAGAGTCATTTCATAATTATAAAAGGATCGATACATCAGAAAGATCTAGCAATTGTAAATGTATACACACCTAACAACAGGTCCTCACAGTACGTGAAGCAAAGACTGACAGAATTTAAAGGAGAACTAGGTAATTCAACAACAACCGATTTAGTATCTCACTCCCGATAATTGATAGAACAGCTAGACGGAAAATCAGCAAGGATATAGAAACTTGATAAACACTCTCAACCAACTCTACCTAACTCACATCTGTAGAACACTCCACCTAGCAAAGAATACATACTCAAGTGCACATGGAACATTCTCCAGAATACATGAATTAGGTCACAAAAAGCATCAGTATGTCTAAAAGAATTGAAATAATGCAATGTATGTTCTCCAGCTACAGTAGAATTAAGTTAGAAATCAATGCCAGAAATAAATCTTGGAAACCCCCAAATATTTGGAAATTAAACAGCACGCATTTAAATACCCAGTGAACCACAGAGGAAATCACAGTGGATTTTAAAGTATTTTTAGACAGAGAGAAAATTAAAATGCAACATATCAAAATTATAGAAGACAGATAAAGTAATACTTAGAAGGAAATTTATGATTTTAAACATCCATAGCCAAAAAAAAAAAGGTCTGAAATTGGTAATCTAAGCTTCAACCTTAATACTCTACAACAAGAACAAAATAAACCCAAAGCAATCCAATGAAAGGTAATAATAAAGATTAGAACAGAATGCAGTAAAATAGAAAACAGAAAAATAATTGAGAAAATCAATGAAACTAAAAATTTGATCTTTGAAAAGATCCATAAAACGGATAAACCTTTAGGTAGATTGACCAAGAAAAAAGAGAGAAGATACAAATTAGCAAACTGAGGGATGAAGGAGAAGACAGCACTAACGGCCCCTACAGAAGTTTAGAAGAATTGAAGGGAATGTTGTGACTAACTTTATGCCAACAAATCAGACAACTTAGATGCAATGAGCAAATTCCTAAAAAGATACAAGTGATCCAAACTGACTTAAGAAACAGAAATTCTGAACAGCCCTATAACAAGTAAGAAATTTGAGTTAGCAATTTAAAATATTTCCATAATGAGAAGCCCAGACCTAGATGATGATGGTGAATTCTATCAAATGTTTGTAGAAAAATAGCACCAATCTTTCCTATACTCTTTCAAAAAATATAGGAGCGGGGCTGACCCCATGGCTGAGTGGTTAGGTTCATGCGCTCTGCTTCAGTGGCCTGGGGTTTCGCAGGTTCGAATCCTGAGCGCGGACATGGCACCACTCATCAAGCCACGCTGAGGTGGCATGCCACATGCTGCAACTAGAAGGACCCACAACTGAAAATGTATACAACTATGTACTGGGGGGCTTTGGGGAGAAAAAGGAAAAATAAAATCTTTAAAAAAAAAAAAAGAAAGAAAATATAGGAGGAAGGAACACTTATCAACTTACTCCATAAGGCTAGTATTATCCTAATACCAAAGCCAAACAAAAATATAATAAGAAAACTATAGACCAATATCCCTCGTGAGCATGGATGCAAAAATCCTTAATTGCATATTGGTAGACTAAATTCAGCCACCCCTAGAAAGGATAATATGCTTTGACCAAATGGAATTTATCCCAGAATTGCAAGGTTGGTTTAACATCTGGAATCAATTAACGTAAAATACCATAATAGATAATTGGATAAAAGACAAAAACTTTTGGACATACTACAGCACTCATTTATAATGATAATTCTCAACAGACTGGAATAGAAGGGAATTTTCTCAACTTGATAAATAGCATCTCCAAAAATCCACAGCTATTATCATACTTAGTGATGAAAAATGGAATGTTTTTCCCTTAAGATTGGGAATAAGGCAATGAGGTTCGCTCTTGCCAAATCTATTCAACATTGTACTGGAGGTTCTAGCCAGTGCAATACAAGAAAAAGAAAATAGGGGCCGGCTCCATGGCCAAGTGGTTAAGTTCACGTGCTCCGCTGCGGCGGCTCAGGGTTCGGATCCTGGGTGCAGACATGGCACCGCTCATCAGGCCACGTTGAGGCGGCGTCCCACATCCCACAACTAGAAGGACGTGCAATTAAGATATACAACTGTGTACGGGGTTGGGGGGGGGTGGTTTGGGAAGATAAAGCAGAAGAAAAAAAAAAAGATTGGCAACAGTTGTTAGCCCAGCTGCCAATCTTTAAGAAAAAAAAAAAGAAAAAGAAAATAAAAGGCATCCAGATTGAAAAGGTAGAAGTAAAACTGTCTTATATAACATAATCCTGTATGTAGAAAATCCCAAGAAATCCACAAAAAACTGCTAAAACTAATAAACACGTTTAGCAAGGTCACAAGGATCCAAGATCAATATACAGAAATCAACTGTATTTCTATATACTGGGCATGAAAAATCTAAAAATGAAATTAAGAAACAATTCTATTCACAGTAGTTATAAAAAAGAAAATGGGAATAAATTTAACAAAAGAAGTGTAATACTTTTTACAATGAAAAGTACAACATTTTGCTGAGAGAAAATAAAAATGTAGATAAATGCAGAGACATTATGTGTTTGTAAGACTCAGTATTGTCAAGATAGACAGTTTGACTAAGAATAGATACAAGGAACTAATAGGCATGTGAAAAGATGCCCAACTTCATTAGTCCCTAGGAAAATGCAAATTAAAAATACGAGATACCACTAGAATTATACCCACTACAACGGCTGTAATCAAAAACACAGACAATGCCAAGTGTTGGTGAGGATGTGGAGAAACTGAAACCCTCCCAGCCTGCTGGTGGGAACATAAAACGGTACAGCCTCTTTGGAAAGCAGTTTAACAGTTTTTTAAAAAGTTAAATGTAAACTTACCATATGACCCAGCAGTTCCACGCCTAGAAACCTACCCAAGAGAAATGAAGACATATTTCCACACAAAGACAGGTCCACAGATGTTTATAAGAGCATTATCGTAGTAGCCAAAAACTGGGAACAAACCAAATGTCTATCAACTGATAAATGAGTAACCAAATGTGGCAAATCCATCCAATGGAATATTATCTGCAATGAAAAGGAATGAAGTACCTATACGTGCTACAGCATGAAAGAGCCTGGGAAACATTATGCAAAGAGAAAGAAGTCAGACACTCAGGCCTCATGTTGTGTGATTCTATTTATGTGCAATATCCAGAAAAGGCACAATTGTAGATTGAGAAAGCTGGGTTAAGAGGGGTGATTAACTGTAAATAGGCACAAGGGAACTGTTTGGGATGATGGAAAGCTTCTGAAATTGGATTGCGGTGGTGGTTGCCCAACTCTATAAACTTACTAAAAATCATCAAATATAGCCACTTATAGTGGCTAACTTTTATGGTACTTATTATCTCAAAGTCATTTTTATTTTCTCATTTAATCTTTATCTGTCCATCTACTTATCTATTTATGTTTTGGTGAGGAAGATTGGCCCTGAGCTAACATCTGTTGCCAATCTTCCCCTTTTTTACTTGAGGAAGAGTGGCCCTGAGCTAACATCTGTGCAAATCTTCCTCCATTTTGTATGTGGGAGGCTGCCACAGCGTGGCTTGATGAGTGGTGTGTAAGTCCACACCTGGGATCTGAACCTGCGAACCCTGGGCTGCCAAAGCAGAGGGTGCAGACTGAACTGCTACGCCACCAGCTGGCCCCTCAAAGTCATTTTTAAAGGCATTTTCTCATTTCTTGGCCTTTTGTGCTTGAATTTTGAGGGCTTTTCAAAATCTTGATGCAACAAGGATTGATTTGTTTACATTGTCACATAAACCTTCTGACTTGTGTGTTTAATCTTAGCTATTTACATGCCTGCCTCTGTTTCAAATACCTTCTTCCACCACCTCCTTGTGTTTTGCAGTTCCATCTGAATGGCTTTTGATTTCATCCTCAGCTAAAGTTCTACTCTTCATTCTGTTAGCAGTCTTGTCTTGGACAGATTTCTTTCCAAGATCATGTTAACTTTTAGAAACCACAGTATGGAACAAATTTTATATGCTTTTAATATCTTTTGTTAAATTCTTTAACACATTTTCCAATGAAAATATAAAGTCTTATTTCCGAAATGCACCTTGGTTTTAATTATATGCTTATCTTTCCTTTAAAAATAGAATATGCTTCTCTGGGATCACTCTATGATTACATTAACAGTAATAGAAGTGAAGAGATGGACATGGATCACATTATGACCTGGGCCACTGATGTAGCCAAAGGTAACAAAGCTTCGTGTATTCTTAGAGAATTGGTGGGAAGCACGTTCCTGTCCTGACATGGTGACTTAAATCGGATTTGTTGTTCTGTGTCTTTAGATGGTCTTCTTTTTTCAGACCAAAAGTAGCAAGAATTCTGCAACTTATTGTACAGATAATATTTTAGGTCATTGCCTTTCCACTCCTGCTTGCCTTTTCTCTCTTTCTTTTCTTTCTTTCCATAAAACCAGGTCCCAAGAAAATCAATGGCTCCATTTTTGCCACATTTTGTGACATTGTAATTGACCAACTTGCTTGATGTATTAAATGGAAACGTCGTAATTCTGTTCTTGTTCTGCAAGTCTCTCCTGAGACTCAGCATTCAGAAAATGTGATTTATTGCAGGATTAGTTCTACTCATTTTGTATACGTAATAATATACTAAAAATAGTAACCACTTGTTAAAAAAAAATATTTTATTTGTTTTTCCATGTAAAAGCAATTCGGATTTTATTTTATATTTAATGTAAACTTGGAAATAACCCTTGGAAATAAAATATTTTTAATACACAAAATCCCTAAACAAAGTGCCCAGTTCTTTTTCTCTCATAAATTCCTGCATAGCCTAATGCTTTCTAAAGCAATTTAAATTCCATTTATTTTTATCTTTTTTTTCCATTTTCCTAACTGAATGTTTCTGTTTTATTTATAACTGTCAAAGTTGCTTTGGAAACAACTTAATCTAAATAATGAACACTGATAGTTACATTTGTATTCTAGCAACCCCTAGAAAGCAAGTGCGTCCACATTTTACTGGGGTAATTAACTCCTTTACATTTTGCTGCTCCAGTCTCTAGAGCATCTCTTTACAAAGCAAATAAGAGGATATTTAGCACTCAATAAGGAGAGCAAGTCACACTTTGCTTTCACTGGGAAGTCACACAATGACTTCCAAAAGTAATGGTCTTTCCTTTGCAGAATTATCTTTTCTGTTTTAAATTTCGTCAACACCTGCCAAATTCCTCAAGTAGGGAAAATGAAAATTAAAAAAAAAGTTTGATGCTAAATGATACTGCTGAATGATATTTCATTACCTTATAAGAATAATAAGCTCTGTGTTTAGGATGGTGTACTTAAGGCTTTGGCTATGTTAATTAACTTAATTGTGTATTCATGCGTCAGGCGCTTCAAATCAGCCTTAAAAGTTCACATTCTTCAAGACATTTTCATTTAATATCATAGTCACTTCTCTGCCTGTCAGTAGTACACAGGGACCACCTGTTTGTAGCAGGGTGATATGCTATTATCGGGAGCTGCCTGAAGCATTGTGGAAATACACTTACATTAATGTAAATACTTTTACAAGCAGTCTTTGACTTAAAGCACTTCGCCTTACAGACATTTGCATTTGAGGTGCTCAGCCAATTACACCCATGTTATTACTTAATGGCACTTAGGATGGATAGACAGCAAACAAATCAACTGACATCAGTCACTGTGCTTCCTGCTGTGCACACTCCACTTAAGCTTCCCTGGCCCCCAGCCTGTAAAGCTCGGCCCTCCCTGCCTCTTCCCCTGCATAGTCCCTGTCTGAGGGGCGGGTCCCTTGGCTCCCCCGGGGTTTCTCAAGGCTGCTGGCACTCTGTATTAGAAGGACAAAGAAGAGAAGGAACAGAACTAAGTAGCAAACTGGAACCAGAGGTAAAGGATAGGGATGGAGAGAATGGGAGTGGACCACGCGACACTGTCCAAAACTGCAAAGTGCTAAAATAACTTTTTTGTGGCTGGTGAATTGATCTGAAAGGCAAGTTCTAGTGTGTTTGGCCTCAGGTGAGAAGAGTGAGGCAGAGAAGAGACTTGTTTCTTTAAAGTATCAAGAAATACTTAATATTTAAAATGGCCTATAACAGGAAGAAGAAATCAACGCTTTTGGAATAACTTCAACCTCTCTGGTAAAGCTATGTGGAGAACTTGGAGATTATATAGGAAGGCTTGATTTTGTTGATTTCGCTTCAGATTCAGCTATGTACCTTTCAGTTTGACCATGATTGAAGCCACTGAAGCAACAAGATGTTGAGAAATTATAGCATGAATAATTCATTTCAAGTAAGAGTTGATTCATGCATTTTGAAATAGGCATTGCTTAACATCACTGCTGAGAGAATATCTCCACAAAGCCAAAAAAAGATTCTCTTCTTTTTGGGTGGAAAGAGGAGTGGAGGGCAGACCAGCAAGTATATCTGAAACTGCGGCAAGTCAGTCAACAGTGCGTAAAAGGAACAATTAAAGCAGATAAACCTTGATCCAGTCTCAAAACCATCATCATTGATTCCAAATCTCCTCCCAAATGACACCTGTCAGATCTTTTTTAGGAAATCTGGAGTCTTAACTGATGAAGGTATTTTTCAGCCTTCTTAATTGTTTACATGAAAATAAGACAGAATTATAAATGGCTCTATAAAAACAAATTAAATAGAATTTTATGATTGTGATTATTACTGTGTTTATGTACACTAAATGTTCTATAAATGTATACTACACATTAAACACAAGTAATTTACGGTACTTTTTCTCATAATATCCGCCATGAGGAAGAAAAGTGCCTATTTTAAAGCTTTTGTACGTGAGTGTTGTTTTTGGAGATCCCTACATGTCAGCAAGTGTGTAAACTATCTGGTTCCACCTCTAATAGTAATTAAACAGATTCTACCTAAAAATTATTCAGGAACTTGATAATTAAAACAAGAGAGACGTAACTATGAAATTCAATTATAAAAATTATTAAAAGTGACCCAAGTTGTAGCTATTGAATTTTCACAGTTTGTAGTATATAGAACTTAATATTGGAAGAAAGATTTCCTTTATTCCAATTACATCTTGTTTAAAATCATTTTAATTACTAATACTTTTATTAACCTGATTCTTTTTAGTAATATTTTTATATACAGGAGTTTAAATTTTTTTATTCTTTGTTCTTTCATGATTCTTCAATATATATTAATCAAAATAGAAGAAAAGTAATAGTTTATTTTAAAAATTAAACTTTATCAAATCAAAATTTTCTGAAAGTTTAAAAAAAAAGAACCAAAGCTTAATTATTAAATTATGTTTAATGGATAGTTAATTAACAAAAGGACCCTGTTTGATTTGGGGGGCCTATTTCTTCCATTATTTAGAAAAGACAACTTGAGAAATACAGGGAGAGGAAATATGTCAGTAGGAAATGTCCTTCTTTATTCTAAGGGGGTAGACAATACATAAATACAGAAAAAGAGTCAAACACTACTAAGAGGGTGATTGTGAAATGTGTCCTTTAAAGTATCATTTTTAGTTCAAAATAATAAAACTCTACTTAGTTTATAGACACCCAATTTACTGAAGTAACTTGATTTACATTCTAAATGTGTTGGAGAGAATTTTGGCGTGCATTTAAATGTACATATCTCAAAGATTTGTCCGTGTAAAAAACAATAAAATATTTTGTAACTACTATATATTTTTCTATCTGAGGAGCCTAAAATCCTTTACCAACTATGACTAATGCATCCAACCAGTGCTCCCCTCCCTACCCCACCTCCACTCCCAGGTCTTACTGGAAGGAGTACTGAGGAAACAGACCGAGCTGCGATTGGGCAACTGCAGACATCCAAATGAAAACTGAAGTTTTCTTGGTCAGAACTTTGGCTGGTTTAGAAGGCAGTTGGTAGTGGAATACCTTAGTCATTGGAGCACTTCTTCCAGTTGTAACTGTGCTATTTTTGTGCAGACTCCAGAAAATTAAGGTGTCCTTATTAGGTATTGTAAGAAGCTAGCTTTACCCACAATCAAATTCCAACTTCTAAGAGATTAAAGCACATAAATTTCCCTTAGCATATAAATTTTCCTAATGTAGACATAGCCTGTCTCTATTTGATCAATCATGTAAGAACAGAACACACGACTTTACTTTCTTCTATTGAATCTTTTGCAAAAATATGAAAGGTAATACTGATGTTTGAAATAGAAAGGTAATACTGAGACATTGTTGAAAAATGATATTAATAGTCCTTTCTTCTCGTATGAAAAGGAATGCACTATTTACATATGGAGGCTCCTGTCAAGGTGATTCACAGAGATCTCAAGTCAAGAAATGGTAATGTAGTCATATGTTTTTATTTTACCTATTTTATTATAAAATAAATGCACCTGTGTCTAGAAATAAGCATCATGCTTTCCATGTCTTTTGTAACTTGCTGTTTTGACCCATTGCTGATAACCATGAAAATCTTTCCATTGTCAATAAATGTTAGAATTCTCCATATGATTTCAAGAGGCTGCACAGTATTCCACTGTGTGAATAGCACAGAATGTGGACATTTGAGTTGTTTACATTTTTTTCTATGGTAAGAAATGATGACCTTAATACTTTTCAGCACAGTTTTTCAACACATCCTTAATTATTTCTCTAGAATCATATTCTAAAAGAAGTGTTGTTGGATCAAAGCGTGTGGTCGTGTAATTCTAGTCTCCTATTTTTGGATGTTTCTCTGGACCAGCAGTTTTGAGTTTTGTTCTTGTTACTTCTGAATTGTATGGTGTAAATTTTTTATATCAGTCCTATTACCTGGAATAGTACCCAAAAATGATTAGCACGTTTAGGAGTTTGGACAGTAAAGGCTTTGTTTTTCTTCTTTCACTTCTTCTGTTCTTTGTAAAGTTTATTTATGATCCTGTATTTTACCATTTGGAGAGTGAGCATTTTAAAATGACTTGCAGGATTAGATGTTACCTTCAAGTAGGAGTGGCAGCAGAATGCTTCTTCCATTATGTCACTTGAAAGTTAACAAGAAAGACAGTGGGACTATTTAGCTAGCCAGCACTAGCTAAAGTAAACATCGGAGTTTCCTATTTTTAAAAAAATCTTACTATCAATTCATTTTCATGCTTTAACTTAATTATTTACATGCTGTCTAAGTGATTCTTCTGAGTAAAGGAGGAGGACTATTTATTTCTAGAAAATCTTTAAATCACTGCAGTTAAAACGAGTATATACTAATAGTGCGATCCTTAGAATGAGTAGTCCCGGTAGGTGGAGTAGGAGGAGTAGGGAATAGGCCAGCTGCCCCTCGTCGTGCTCCAGGACTGTGAGGTTTGTGGACCTGGAGAGAGGGAAGTTGTTGATAGCTGCCACTCATCAGTAGTCCAGGGTGGACCACCAGCTTGGCCCTGCCAGTCAACTCTGGCTGATTGTTCTTTCCTTTTCTAGGTCATCACTTTTCCTTTGGCTCTTCCTAGGCATAAGCTTCCTGAGCTAAACACTACTGATATATAGTTGGCTAACAGGAAGTCGCTAGGAAATAATCTAGAATCTAATAAGAAGTAACAGAGTTTTATAACTTTGTAAACTTTCAGTTCTTGCTCATAATTTCAGTCTAAACAAGTTATTCGACTTCTCTCCTTTTAATCTACTTTGTCAGTATATTCCTATATCTCATGAGAGAAGAATGATTAAATTATGGGTATATTCTTGCTGTCATTATGAAAACTAAATAACAGTGGAGACTGCCCCCATTTTTCAAAATTACAAATTGTGTAGTTACTTGATGGGAAAACACATACATCCGTGAAACAATATAAACATAACTTTTAGCAGTTTTTCTTCTGGGAGAGGGAATGACAAGAATCTTTTATTTTCTATATTATATATTTTTATAATGTTAGATCTTTTTAACAAGCATTTGTTAATCTTATGAGAAAAAAGTAGTAGAGGTATTTTTTAAATAACTGAATATAGTATTAACAACATTTTTATTTGAAAATTTATAGCATATTATATACAGAATCACATTTACCCTTAGGCTATTTCATGCAAAGATTATTCTTCCCACTTATCAAGGTCATTAATAACAGCTAATAAATATTGATCATCTGCCATGTTCAAGGCACTGTATGGCTTTCCAAAGAAATGCCAGAAACAGTCCTTCAGGATTCTGTCCTTGGCCTCCTCTCCCCTTATGCTCGTACTCACCCACTCCCATGAAAGCCCCGTCTTCAAACGCTTTCCAACAGATCTCAACTTTAAAACTGTATCTGTCCGCTTGTTGGACATGGCCAGATAGGTATTTTGTATGACCCTAAAATGTATTGTGTCCACCTCGATCTTTCATCTTCTCTCCACCTCCTAAAAAGTTACTCCGGCATTCACTTTCTCAGTGAGTGGCAATACCAGAACTCCTGTTCTAACCATTACGTTATTGCCTCTGTATTTGACGTGTCCTTGAGTCCTCCTCCTTCTCACCCTCCATATCCAATTATTCAAGCCCAGTTGATTCTGCCTCCTAAATACCTCTTTCTTGGTCCACTCCTCTCCTGTCCTTTGCCGCAGCCTCAGTATAGGCATCCTCATCTCTCTCTCGGACTGTGGCTTGTGTGCACAGTGATCTCCTTGCCTCCAGTTCTGTTCTTCTCTGATATCCTCTCCCCTCTGCACATTTGACCATTTCATTCCTCCACTTAAAATTGTTCATTGGCTTTCTGTTTCTCACAAAGGCTCCTCTGGACCTGGCCCCTGCCTTCCAAAATCACATGCCTTTTCCTCTGCTCCTTTGCAAGGCTCACCTCTGCCTAGAAAACTGCTTTCCTCCCCCACCTCTCTTCTTTCTGGTTAATCCCAATTTGTCCTTCAGGGCTTAGCATTAGCACCGTTTCCTCCAGGAAACTTCCTCTGACCTCCTTAGACTTAGATATCCCTGCTCTTTGGTTCTGTGGCAATCTCTGTGTCTCTCATCGTGGAATTTATTTCACTTTACTACAGATGTTTGTCCATTGTCTCTCCCATGAGGCTGTAAGCTCCATGAGAGTCGAAACAGTGCCAGTCTTGCTCACCTTCCTCTTCCAGAGCATAGTACATGGCCTTGCACATAGTAGGTGCTCAGCAAATATTTAAGTAAGTGAATGGATGAATATTGTCCCTGCCTTCAAAAAAATTACTCTTCAATTGGGAAGAAAAACCATATATACCATGAAGTACTAATGCTAATGACTTCCTGTATATCATGTTGGCAGTCTAGTGGCAGAACCCAAGTAAAAATTTGGTTCTCTTGACTATGCTAATCTATGCCTTTCTTATTGGACAGTAGTACTACGTTTGATTTAAACAAATGTCTTGAAAGCCTTTTTAATCAACATCTCATGGAATTAGTTTTTTGTTTTAATGTTAGCTCGTTTTTGCAAAATCTTCAATGCAGTAAATACTTTGATTTTACCTTTCGTAATTCCATATGGAAGATTGAAATAGAAGTTTATGATTTTTTTCACTATAACTCGGACAAACTAGATAATTGTCATAATTTATCTTTTTTTCTTTTTAGTTGTTATAGCTGCTGATGGGGTATTGAAGGTAGGACTATTTTTAAAATTTTTTAAAAAAATATTTGTTAATTTCAGATGTAGGTTTTTATGACTGATAATTCTTTTATTCGTCAATTAGTAGAAAGTTGGTAACTGGTCCTCTTTTCTCAGATCTGTGATTTTGGCGCCTCTCGGTTCCATAACCATACAACGCACATGTCCTTGGTTGGAACTTTCCCTTGGATGGCTCCAGAAGTTATCCAGAGTCTCCCTGTGTCTGAAACTTGTGACACATATTCCTATGGTGTGGTGAGTTCATTTCTCACTTTTTGTTGCTAAAGGAAATACACAAAGCAAGCAACTTACAGAATCGGGATACAACAATATAAGTTTTAAGACAGTGATGCTGTTTTTGGTGGAATGCCCAGAGCAGTGGCAAGAGAGACAACTCTTTCTACTTGCTAGAATGTTTACTTTAATCACTTTTGCACACCTGAGTTACTTTCTCCTGTGTTGAGAAGAAACCAATGCCACTTCCAAGAAGCAAATTAGATGGAACCTAAAATACTGTTGGGCCTGATGCAGTCCTGTGCAGAGTGCTTGCCTTGGTGGGCCTGTGACTGCAGAATATCTCTGCAAGTCAGTGGAAACGTGAAGCATCTGGAACAGGACTTCATGGTAATGAGTTGTTCAAAAGCCGCCAATAAATCTGCCACGTGAGTTAATTAACCTCAAATTTTTTTTTTTTATTGAGTTATTGATAGGTTACAATCTTGTGAAATTTCAGTTGTACATTAATGTTTGTCAGTCATGTTGTAGGTGCACCACTTCACCCTTTGTGCCCACCCCCCACCCCACCTTTCCCCTGGTATCCACTAAACTGTTCTTGGTCCATAGTTTTAAATTCCTCATATGAGTGGAGTCATACACAGATTATCTTTCTCTTGCTGGCTTATTTCACTTAACATAATTCTCTCAAGGTCCATCCATGTTATTGCAAATGGAATGATTTTGTTCTGTTTTGCAGCTGAGTAGTATTCCATTGTATATATGTACCACGTCTTCTTTATCCATTCGTCTCTTGATGGGCACTTAGGTTGCTTCCATGTCTTGGCTATTGTAAACAGTGCTGCAATAAACATTGGGGTGCACAGGACTTTTGGGATTGCTGACTTCAAGCCCAGTAGTGGGATGGCTGGATCGTATGGTAGTTCTATTTTTAGTTTTTTGAGGAATCTCCATACTGTTTTCCATAGTGGCTGCACCAGTTTGCATTCCCACCAGCAGTGTATGAGGGTTCCTTTTTCTCCGCAACCTCTCCAACATTTGTTGCTATTAGTTTTAGATATTTTTGTCATTCTAACGGGTGTAAGGTGATATCTTAGTGTAGTTTTGATTTGCATTTCCCTGATGATCAGCGATGATGAGCATCTTTTCATGTGCCTATTTAACCTCAAATTTTTGAGTGTCAACTATTAAATTGATTAGTGAGTTTCTGGAGAGTACAGAAGAAAATGTACTTAGCCTTTAGCACATGGCCTTGCCCATGTCTCCTGCCAGTCTTATAAAGTAGTAGTGGCGCTCTGGAACGTGAATCTAAAGTACCATATAGGAATAACAACAGAACAACATAGCTACGAGACTAGGATAATGTGGGGGGAGGGGATACTCAAGGAATAGAGACCTCGGGGATGAATCAGGTAAGGAGCAGAAGCTTCTGCAGCAGTTGTTTTGCGACGGATCGTTCCTGAGGAATAAGTTCTATCTGAATTAGGAGAGAGAAAGGAGTGGGGGGAGTGGGAGGAGGAGTGGGGTGGGAGGGAAAGATGGGCAGGGCAGTTCTTCAATGGTGGAAGGAATTCATTTGTTGCTCTTTCTTTTTTAAGATTTTATTTTTCCTTTTTCTCCCCAAAGCCCCCGGTACATAGTTGTATATTTTTAGTTGTGGGTCCCTCTAGTTGTGGCATGTGGGATGCCGCCTCAGCATGGCTTGATGAGCAGTGCCATGTCCGCGTTCAGGATTCGAACCAAGGAACCCTGGGCCGCCAAAGCAGAGCGCATGAACTTAACTGCTCAGCCACGGGGCCAGCTCCTGTTGCTCTTTTTTGAGGATAAGTTTTTTTATCCCTAAAAATGCTGTATATCCTTTAAAAGTCCAAAATAGTATTTGGAACTCGCTGTCTTCATGTCTTATCTCCCAATCATACTGCCTCTCTATTTATATTATTACTCCTTAAAAGGACATTTTCATAATAATGGGAAAAGAAGCAGACTAATTTGGATCCAAATCAACATGCCTCTTCTTCCTAAACTTCTCATGTTTTCAACTGAAGGTGATAGCTGCTGGCACAAGAGGACACCAATGTTGTAAACCCATTCCTTTTTCTTTAGAGTTCATCAGTCTCTAGGTATTTACTGCTGGCTTCATTATTTAAGTTTTGGTCTTGTTTCAATTGGCTAGCTTTTTCTGAATCATAACACATCTTATGTCTACCAAATCAATTTAATATAATAGCGATGAATTTTGTTGACTATTGAAAAAAATCATTTTAAGAATGAAATATACACTTTTGGTGAGAGGCTCGAATTTTAAAGGTTGGAAGACAACCGTAGCATAAGGCTAAATATCTAATCTCCCTTAATTCTGTGTGTTTCTAAGAGTAAAGGTTATAAACTGTTATAGACAGTGATCAAATAATTCTCATTGAAAAAAGGGAAAAAAATCCGTAAGTTCCTGAAGGACTAGATTCTAAAGTTGGTCCTGTCTGTCAAAAGTTACTACATTCTAACCATCCCACAAATCATCTGCTGGGGATCCTGAAAATGGGGGGATTTGTTGTAATTTCAGACGTTTTGTGAGATTATTTTCTCTTATAAAGTTATGTTCCTTCATTTTTAAGCAAAAATCTATTTATTGTGTCAGGCACTGTTCTGGACACCAAGTTAGGGTAGTTTAAATTTTACTTTGCCTGCTTGTTGGGACCAGGGTCTCTTTTTATCCTGTGGGACAGGAGCCAGCAAACTTTTTCTGTAAAGGACCAGATGGTAAATATTTTAGACTTTGAGGGCCACTTATAGTCTCTATTGCATGTTCTTTTTACAACCCTTTAAAAACGTTGAAACCACTCTGCATTCTGCATTCATTCAGCCGTAGTCTGCAGACCCCTCTGTGGACAAGAGAGATGAGAAGACGAGCACATGGAGAACAGCTCACAGCGATCCGGCAAGGGACCACGGTTCCTGCTCCTTTTGCTTGCATGTGTGCATAAATATATAAACATACTTGGATGGTTATAGTTTATAAATTATTTTGGCCATTTATGTGAATTAGAAGACTTTTGAGGCTCATTTTAGCACTCTACCAGTTCTCATACAGCGCTTTTACTTTTTTTTTTTAAAGATTTTATTTTTTCCTTTTTCTCCCCAAACCCCCCCCCCCCCCCCCGGTATATAGTTGTATATTCTTCGTTGTGGGTCTGCGCCCAGGATTCGAACCAACGAAACACTGGGCCTCCTGCAGCGGAGCGCACAAACTTAACCACTTGGCCTTGGGGCCAGCCCCAGCACTTTTACTTTAAAATTTCTCCCTGTCTTGGAATTTCCCTATCTCAGAAATCTTTGACCTGGAAGATACAATTATGAGTTATATGTGGAGTGAACTTTTGGTTTCAATATTATCATTTATGAAAACAAACTTCGCACTGCCTTCTTCCAAAACCTTACAGTGACCAGGGACTTTTGAGCGACATGCACCCATCTGTGTTTCTGTAGCTGAAGTAGAATCTGCGTTCTAGTAACCAAGAACGAATCCTTTCCCACCTGTAGACTACAAAAGATGTTAGGAGGTGACCTCTGCTTGTGGAGCTGAGGACTTTTTCTGTATCTTTTTAAAATCCCTTTTACTCATTCCACATCGACCCCTCATGTTAAACAGTTTCCATCAACCTTTCTGAAGCTGCAGATGTTCGGTTTATTTTATTGAAAAGCTTTTCCTTCCAGTGACCATGTGCTACTTTTCAGTAGATGGGCCCGAACATTTCTTTTTGCGCATTAGGTGTTCTCTCTGCTTGTTTACTGGCCCTACCTTTGTTTTGCTTTGAGGGATTTAACAAACGCTTAACAAATCATCCCATCAAGTAATTTCACTGACTGCAGCAAACTTCACAGCCAGTCGCTGAACGTTTCCAGTGCCGCTCTATATTTATGCACCAGATGTTGCTCTTCAGAACCTGTTTGCCCCTGTCACACGCTTTTGAATATCAACTCTACATTGGTGTTAGAGGCTTTTTTTACCTGGTGAGAACAAAAATGACTTTTCAGTGAGTCTGTTTAGTTTAAAATAAGAGTTTATTTTAAAATCGAGTCTGCTATTGTATTATCTTAAAGAGAAAGGTTGACTCGGATGCTGGTTCTCCTAACCCCATGGCTGTTTCAGCAGAATTCCATGCAGAAAAGTGCCCATATGCTAATTTAGTTATAAGTGAGAATTCAGGATTTTATTTAATTCTGACCCCTTCCTTTCTGTTTTAGAAAATCACCATTAGTGAAAGAAAAAGTACCAGACATGCTTTCCAGAGCCTTTTTGTTTAAACAATCATAAATTTTTAAAAATTAAGAAAGCATTACATGTTCAAAGTAGGAGCAGGGGGAGACAGTTGTTAAGGTAGGGCCATGTTAGTTTTAGGAGTTTGTAGTCCATACTTTAAAAATGACACCTATCTGGGAAAGCAAGGTGGTTATGTAGACTTTCTGATGTCCTTTCAAAAACAGGTGAATAGGCAGGACTTTTTTGTCAGTAGGAGCATCTCTTTGCGTAACACATCTCACAGTTCGGGGCCAGGCCAGTGGCAGAGCAGTTGGGTTCATGCACTCTGCTTCAGCAGCCTGGGGTTTGCCGGTTCGGATCCTGGGTGTGGACCTATGCACTGCTTGTCAAGCCATGCTGTGGCAGGTGTCCCACATATAGAGTAGAGGAAGATGGGCATAGGTGTTAGCTCAGGGCCAATCTTCTTCAGCGAAAAGAGGAGGATTGGCAGATGTTAGCTCACGGCTAATCTTCCTCAAGAAAAAGGATCCCCTAGTTCACTAAAAGTCTATTCTGTTAATTGAGCCCCCACACATAGCAGTCACATACAAATGAATAAGACCATGAAAAAGAGTTACTCTTTTTTAAACCCACCCCCTCAAAAAGAACCAGTTTATTTTTTCCTTTTATTTTTCTGTTTTTTTCAGACTTGCTCTGAGAATTTAGCCCCTAATATTATCAAAGTCCCTAGCCCTCCCCAGCTTGATAAACCTGTGTTGCTTCTTAACACATGGCAAGACTAACCAGCCTTATAAAACCTTAAAATAAATGTGCTGCAAATGCCAGAAGTGGATCTTGTGATCCTTGCTTCTAAGCTGGTAAACTTTGCTAGGCAGACAACTGTTTCTCTCTCCATTTTATAAGAAAGGAGATTTTTCTACCCTCTTATGATAACTTCTCTTGAAGGGCCAAACCAGAGGAGTGATTAGTATGTTATCCACAAAAAAAAAAAACACTTAGGGAAAGCAAAAAGCATTGCAAGAATAAGCCTTCTGAGAACACAAGGCCTAGCCACTCTTTAAAAACAAAGCTATCCTAATGACAATGCAGAAAGGGTTACCTTCTTAGAAGCTCCTCAGCCAGAACCAGCTTTGGAAATAGAGTGGCTTAAGAGAGCGCATCACTGCCTCATGTGTCTGCGAGCCCCGTTCCAGAACGAGCCTGGCTCAGGTACTGGCTTTCCATTGTTTGTAAAAGAAAAGGCAGGAGAAGTACACAGGCTTGTCCAAGTTTCTCTTCTGTAAACTGAAAATAGAAATTTTCCTTGTGAGCACAGTTTAAATGTGAGGACATCTCAATATAAAATGAGTTGGAAAGTACTTTTAAGGTGAGAGATCACAATAATGTTTGGCCTGCATCCCCACAACGGATATTTTCAGGCATAGTTTAATATATTTTTAGACCTCCAAATGACTTCCTCAACGAAGTTATTTTTTTGTGCCAAATGTCATTGTGTTTAGTGTAGAAAAAGCTGTTGTCCAATCTCATACCACCTACTTTTTGATACATTCCTGAATCTGGCAAATTAATAATAGGAAATCATGAGATGTGCTGATGCTGGAATTAAACTGAAGACCTCATTTGGGCCTCGGAGCCCAGCGTTGATGACGCCATCCCAGACAGTTTTACAGCCATCAGACAGCTCGGGGCCCTCGGCTCTAGCAGCTCTTCAGAGACACAGAGAGGGAGCAAAATGAAACTGTCTCATTTCTCCAGGGTTGGAACTCTTAGAGAAATAAAGCTCGGGTCTTATTAGATTTGGGACATTTTCCAACGGAATATTTTGGAGTAAAGAATGACATAAATCTTTTTCTGGTGTTATTCCCCAAGCTCTTGGTTTTACATTTCACCTCACAAAACCCAGTCAGTCTTCGTGTGCACGTGTGTGCACTGTATTGTGCCTGCAGGCCAAACCCTGAAAGGAAGGGGCGCGAGGCTGCTGTCTGAACGGTCTGAGGGCTGGAGCACCTGATTTGTTTGAGGCTGAGTCACTGTGCCCATGCTCCTTAGGAACGCTGGATCATTCATCTGCTTGCTCTTCGTTTCCCAGCCCCTCCCCGGCCCCAACACCAGAGGAGTGGTCACTGCAGCAAATAGAGGGGCTTCATTCCGTGCCCAGCCCGCACGCCGCCCCTCCCCTTCCCTGGGCTGCGGAGTCGGGTGATCACATACCTGTTCTGGGGCCCACCCACCCTTTACGTGCGGTGTTCACTAGAGTCGGCCCCTTCTGGAGGCCCCTTCCCTCCCTAATCACTTCTGTGACTCCAACAGAATTATTCAGTAGCTCTTCTAAAGAAGTACCTTACACACTTGATTAAAAGCCCAAAGAGGCTTCAGTGAATTTTTTTGCTCCTGCTTGAGCAGCATCTGCCAATTTCCCTGATTTTCCTGCTAATTATCTTTGTATTCGCCAGAATTCATTTAACGTGTTATGGCTCGAATAAAACTGAGCACTGGCTGAGGAAATAGTGGCTACAGAATTAAAGGTTTATAGGATCTGCCTGAAGAGTATATGTCCTCAATCTACATTCTTATTTAGAAATTGTTTGTGTTTTTGTTTTTAGAGCAAGAGAAATCTAAATCTGAGTTTAGATTGCCAAGTTTGCTTCTCACTTCTGCCATGGCTCCATACCCAAAATATGCCATGTCGCATTCTCTTTCTACTGCCCTCGTCCTTCTCTAGAGTTACATGGGGTTAAGAGCTTGACCTTCAGGGTGAGACAGCAAGTTCGTCTTCTGGCTCTGCCGCTCGATAACTGAGTATCCTTGGGCAAGTTTATTAATTATCTTAAGTCTTAGTTTCCTCATCTATAAAATGAGGATACTCTTTATCTGATGGGATTGATATTAATCATGATAGCATGCGTAAAGAGTGTAACACAGTACCTGAAACATAATAAGCACTCAATAAATGACAGTGGTTGTTATGATTATTATTGATGATATTAGAATTGGTTTTGCACTTCACAAAGTATGGGTAGACTCAAATTTTTGATGCCATTTGTATAAATAAAGTAACTGGGTGCACAAATCTTCATTACTAAGTATTTAAAGAAAAAACAAAATCATTGACTGTTTTCAGCATTCCCAGCATCACTTTGCTTTCTTTGGGCATTCGGTGCAGATTTATTAATCATGCTGACCTCAGGGTTTGCAGAGAGGTGAACACACACATATCCTCACATACACACCTTCAGCCCATATGTACATAAAGTGTTTACTACATTTTAGAATATAGTATAATAAATGATGCTATAGGTGGATGAAAATGAATCCTGTAGACTGACTCATTTTGAGACAGATTTCTCCAAAACACAAACACTAAATGTTACAGTTTGGCAAGGACCTACCATTTTGGTGTAAGTGGTTTGGATTTGGGGCTCAATTTTTTTTTTTTGATGAGACTATTATTAAACCTTTAAAAATATTGTTGAATTCCCTGTTACTATCTTGCAGAGAAATTTATCAGAGATCGAATGTGGAAAGAGTTTGACTAACAAAATATAAAATTGAATTTATGGGAATATGTGAGAATTTTAATAGCTTATGAGCTAAAGTTAAATCATTTAGGCCCTTTTGGTTTCATAAAATGTGAAGTCTGGCTCTGGATGTTCTAATTTCTAAACCAGGTTTTTTCTTTATTAAAAAAAAACAAAAAGTGTATATGATATATGGGAGAAGTCCTGCTCATGAATATATATGTTTTGCCCATGTTTCTACAGATGGAGTTGGTTGTGTCTGATAATTGGATACAGTTAAATATTAGGTAAAGTTTCAGTAATATACCAAAAAAATAAAGTACAAGAATAAAAATTCCATTTTCTTTTTGTTCCAGGTTCTCTGGGAGATGCTAACAAGGGAGGTCCCCTTTAAAGGTTTGGAAGGATTACAAGTAGCTTGGCTTGTAGTGGAAAAAAACGAGGTAAGACTACGATTCTCCATTCAGGTACATAGATCAGAAAACAGTATTGGGGTTTTGCAAAAGACTTTTTCATCTTCTTCAAATTGAAAGTAAGTTCACGCTTATGGAAAGATTAGCAGTAGGAGCTAACACAAAGGGTCAAAGTGATGTTATTCCTCATGAATGGACCCTTTACATCTAATTGTTGCAGCTTCACGTCGTGATGCTGTAGATCAAAAATTGTACAAGTACTGTACTAGTTTCTCAGTCTCAATTGTAAAACCTAGGGGTTTGTTCTTAGTGATGAAAGAAGCCATTGCGTCCAAGGTAGGGGAACAGTTGAACTCCATCTCCTGCGTTTAGGACATCTTTTTTACTGGCCGGGAGTTGATATATCTGTAAGAGACCTTCAGCTACTTCAACTTACCTCTCCCAGCAGGAGTCACTATAGTACAAGAAACTGTCGCTTAGATGAGAATTTCAAAAATAAAAGAAGAAAAAATAGTTTCAAAAAAGGGAAAAATTACAGTTTTGCCACCTACGTTGAACACTACATTGAAGATGAGCTCCTCACTGGAATTGGCGAGGCAGTGGCATAACTGTTCGCTTCTTCATGCAGAGCCTTTCCATTTCAAAAGAACTTCAGTGGCGTAAACACCGTTTGTGCTGTGTCCCCAGCCTCGCTTTTCTTCTTCCCACAAATTGAGGCTTTCAGTTAGTTGGACCTATGAGCCTACATCAGAGAACATGGTCCATTCATATCAAAGAGAGCAACTACATTTTGAAAGGTTTAAAATTGTGACTGAAACGCACAGCCATGGAAATTCTCAGCATAAGGATGAAGCATCCAATATCAAGGTATTATGAGAACTTAGATCAAGTAATGGAAGCACGCAGTTGTCTTTGCAATGCAAAACAACTTTATTTCACAAAACTTCTTCATTTCCAAATCTTATCTGTGCCCTCCACAAAAGGTAAGAGTGCAACCTGAGGATAAATAATTTGTAAAAAAGGGGAATATATAGAGATATTCCCTTTTTAATGCTTTAAAAGAATTACATTGATCTGCTCCCCATGTGAGTGCAAGAACAAACTAGATTAATCAAAAAGCTGCTATTGACTAAGGGAAACCAAGTCTCCATATTTTAGATCATATAATCCAGAGTTACCTTATTAATATTTCCTCCTGAGCCACTGAGAATAGATGAAATGTTCATGATAGCTGAACTTGATGGGAGAGAGCTGGCAATTTAAGAAAAATGAAAAGGAGTTACATTCAAGAATGTGTCTTACTCATTGTTTCACAGGAGCTGTTCTGTTTTAATTAAATGTGATAGTTATTCCTGGTGTGCTATTAAATCAGACCTCACACACAGGATAACTGATATTTTCGTGCTATGAGAACCCACTTGTTTCTGTTCTGTTTCTTTTGCCAGTGAGATGATTAGATGTTTGGTTCTGAGTTTACAAATGAGAGTGGAGAAAATTATTGACCTTCTGTTGACTTTGGAGCAGAGCACTCAATGTAATTTTTTCCCTCCACCTCTCTTCAAGATGAACTAGAAGAAAGTTTTTTTAAAAGCTAACTGAACCCTCCCAATATGTATAAGAGAGTAATTAATGATTTAAAATAATATTTCATCTAAACGATGGAAGAATAGGTGTGAATCTAAAGCACTTTCAGAACATTGGCATATCCATCAAGGATTTTTAAAGCAGAAGAGAAAAATGAATTTAGAAACTGCCTTTGGATAGTTGACTTGAGGTTTGGGGATCCCCCATAAATAACCTTCAGAACCTCCTCAACATATATGTGAGTAGGCTATCTCCCCATTTCTCCCCAGGGATCCCCTAAAGTGCACTGTTTTATCCATGGTGTGATCTGATGATCAGCTAATAACTCATAGAGACTACTCAAATGCCTCCCATACTGTATCTGTTAAATATAATAGTAATTTGAAAGAAACCCATATGGTAAAATAAATTTTCTCAACTTTTTAATGAATTTAAGGAAAATTGGATATTACAAGGATATTTGTGTATTCTCATTCTTCACAATATTTATCTGTCAATAATATGGAAATTAGGTTTAAACGTATTGTCCATTGTCATCATTCAAGAAGGTGTCATTTCACCTCATAAATGGAGGTACTTATTACCAAAACAAATTCTTTTGACCAAACATTAAAATAAATTCCCAAGGATTTATTTCATTTCATAATAAAATTGATACTTTGACTTAAATATAGTTACAAGATCCCTTCAATTTCTAATTATTTTATGTTATTTATTTTTACTTTGAAATACTTGGGTTATTGAGTTGAAAGAGAAAGCTGTATTTTTTTTTAATAGGCTTCATTTAAATAAAGAATGATGTGTTTAAACTTTCAGGGAGACCTTTTAAATGTGAGCTTGTCACCCTAGAATGTACCTATATCCAAATATTAGGCTTACCTTTTCTCTTTAACATTTTATTCTGAAATAATTGTAGACTCACAGGAAGTTGCAAAAATTACAAAGAATTCTGTGCGCCCTTCACCCAGCTTCCCCCACTGGTGAGATACGGGTATAGTGTAATAACAGAAAGTTGACATTGACACATTACTCTTAACTAGACTCTAGACCTTGTTCAGTTTCACCATTTAGGATTGCTTTTTGCATCTATAGGAAGATCAATACTTTAAAAAAATTAAATCTGAGGGTCTTTGCTTCTAAAGCTATAATAATGAAATAAGACCTTCAAAGAATGCTTTTCCTAATATTAAATCCTATTAAAACTAGATCCATAAAGCCTTGTTAAACTTGACAAAGGAAACAATGAACCGTATAGAAGTCGTGAAACTAAGAGGGTATTACTAATAAATTTTTAAAATCTTACAGATAAGTATATCTGCCTTTGGAATTTCCTCAGAACTCAATTAGTGGTCTTTCAGACCATTCTGGCTGCATAATTTCTATCTTTATAAATACTTAGATTCTCATATAAAATGTGTTTTGTTCTAAGTAGCAAAACTACTATTCTTGATTAACATAGAAATCCTCAAAAAACTTAATCCATTTTTCTTGATGATGATTTAGAAAAAGATAATAAACTTGACTTAAAAATAATTTTTGCATCTTATGTAGAAAATGATGCAAAAAAGAATATGGTCTTTAAAAAATGTCATCACTAATTCAGTGGTTGTGAAATATTTTAATTTTAAATTTGAAACTGTTTTATTTTAAAATATTTAAGTTTTAAGTAGTGTTGCAAACATGATGCTAACATCTGTTATTTCAGAATGTTTTAATGCATTAGGAATGCCCATAGTTGTGTAATCGGGACTTAAATATTTTGGATTCTCTTTTAAAGTACTTTTTAATGCACCAAAATAATCCCTTACAAAAAGTGTCTGAGTCTGGATTTAACTGATATATGACCATGTCAGATAATTTAAAATAATTATGCCTCCTTTTATAATGTCTCAGACGTGATATCTAAAAAAAATCAACATCCATATTCATCTAGTTCACATGTTAGTTCTTGGAAAAATGTTGAGACAAAGTTATATTGAAAATGTTACCCTTTATGAAAAATTATTTTTCATTACGCATGGAGTACATTCAGTTGCATAATTGCAATTATTTTCTGTTTTTATTAGTTGCCACCCCCAACGATCTTATATTTTTTTTAGAAAGTAAACACCTAATTTTCCTTTTGATCATGAAAAGGTTTCCAGCTTACATTACAGGAAAATAATGGTACGGTTTACTACATCTTGTTCTGTTGTATGAAATCACGAGACTAGAAGTTAAAAAATGCTTAGCATAGCTTCCAACTTGGAGAGGGTTGTTTTGTTTTGTTTGTGTACTTTGTTTTAAGGTTTTATTTATTTTGGTTTGCTTTGATTTTAAAGTTATTTGTAATTCCAAGTATAGATTGTCTGTTTTCTTGCCAAGGAGACTATTTTTCTGGTTTTACACGTAGCCTCCCCCACAGTCCAACTAAGTTCAGCTTTAAGTTTTTTATTTGAAAAATTTCTTTGGCAAACAATACTGTAGAAGAAATCTCCCTCGTCCTTCTGAGTGTGGTGGTTGTCAGCTCTGTCTCACCCAGCGCTCTTTTCATAACAGCTGTGTTGACGCTCTCTCTTCCTCCCTGAAGTGAAATTTAGAGGGAGGACAACCTACCTACACACATTGTGTTTTAAGTCAACATAATGCTCCGACTGTAATAGAAAGAAGAAATAAATGAAATATGTATCGCAAGGTATAAACGCTCAGCATGACCACAGAGGAGATAACGGGACAGTTTTAGATGGATAAAAGGAAGTCACCAGCTACACATGCAGAGTAGAATGGGGTTGTAATAATGATTCCAGTACCATAGGCAACACTGTTGTAGGTGACATTTTCCAAAAATCTTGGTAAGGTTATGAATAATGTAAAAACCAATCTGCCCTTGATTTATTTTATTTGGTAGTTGCATTCTTAGAAAGTTCAGTGCATTTTAAAACTGTTCAAAAAATACTTTGTGTTTATTTATAAACCAGAGTTAAGTTCTAGGCTCAGAATATTATAAGCCTCATTGTTCCCTTGTTTTACTTACATGAATGCACATGGAGCATTTGAAGTTTGGTGGAATGCAAGAGAGTTCTTAATCAGGGCTTTCTGATACACTGAAGGATGTCTCACATTCTTGACCTGCTCCAGGTGCAACCCTCCAGTCTTTGAAACAAACACAAATGCCTCCGTAGATTTCTAAGCAGCCTCGAGGGGTACTGCGTGGTCTGCGAGAAACACTACTGTAGAGTGTTAGAACAGGACTGAGCCTCACGTTATAGTCTTTGTTGTACCAAGTCCTTACAGTTTATGAGTTTGACCAAAACTAAGCCATAGTGAGTCATACATTCAGAATGTCTTACTTGCCGATGAGAAAATGCACAGTTCTTTGAAATTATCTTTCTGATCGCCTGTACTGAAGATGTTCTCAGACTTGTACACCTACTGCCAACGCTGAACTCCTTTCCTAGTTGCCAGGCCTGTTTGTATATTTCAGAGTTGCCTATAAAAGCACAGTGGTAGATTTGTGGTTTTAGATTTAGTATTTAAGTTCCAACTTGCCCCTTTCCTACTGTAGTTTCTTTTAGAATTGCTTCTAGATTTTGTTCCATTTGCTGTGCTGAACCTGATTTCTCCACCACGGTGATTCCTCTTGGGAGGAAAAGTATATGTGTCTTTAGAGATCAGATATTACGAATCTAAGCAAAATTCTCACCTGTCATGTATTAATCAATGGAAGCTTTAAATTTAATGTCTCGTTTGTGCTCTTAAGTTAACTCTTTTATGACTTTTCAATTCGTATTTACTTACGGTCATGAGTAAATCCTTGTTTTATTTCGTTTTGGTGTGTCTTCTTTCTCTATTGTAGAGATTAACCATTCCAAGCAGTTGCCCGAGAAGCTTTGCTGAACTGTTGCGCCAGTGTTGGGAAGCTGATGCCAAGGTTTGTGCACATATGTTCTTCTTGTTGTTAGAATTCTTAATTTCACTTGTTTGTTTGGCTTTGAGTTTTTAAAATTTGGGGTAATAAAATTCATCCCAAAGCAAAGCCAGCCTGCTCCTCCCGTGAGCCCCAGACTGGCTGTTGAGGCTTTCTCTTGACATCTGCTTATCTTGATCCCGAGAAACTCACCATGGGCTTTTGTACAGCACTCTGGCGTTCTTGATTCAATAAAAAGAATTCTGTTCCTTGTTTTTAATCTTTAATAATAACTGTTGCACTTTCATGTTATAAAAATGGCTAGCACACAGTGCTTATATGCCAGGCACTGCTCCAAGCACTTTATGTACATTACCTCATTTATTCCTCAGACTTGAAATAGGTCTCTATATTCCTCTCTGTGAAATAGGTACTGGTATTATCCTCATTTTACAGATGAAGAACCAGGCACACGGAGGTTAAATAATGAGCTCAAGGCCACACAGCTAGTAAGTGGTGGGGCTGGAGAATGAACCCAAGCAGTGTGATATGTGTCCCTGCTGCTAACCACTACACTATATTGCCTTTCTGACCAAAGGTCAGGCAAAAGCGGCACTTCTGGAGAATCTTGCTATGTTCTCCCTGTCCACTTTCAGTGACGTTTTTTAAACTATGACAATAGAGTTGGAGAAATTCCAAAATTTAGGCTTTCATGTGGTTATCACATTCGAGCATGAATGGCCCATTTCCTTTCCCTGCAAAGATCATTTTAAAAGATCCTCACGTACATACAGAAATATTTATAGATAAAATGATAGGCGAGTCTTGGATTTGCTTTAAAATAAAGTGAAAGGAAACAGATGATAGTATAAACAAGATTGGCCATGACAGTTTTTGAAGCTGAGTGGTATTAGTATGTGGAGGTTCATTGTATTGTTCTCTCTACTTCTGTGAATCTTTGGAAATTTCCAAAATAAAAAGGTAAAAGATAAAGACGATCCTCAGATTCAGCATTAGAATAAGAGAGAGACACTCAAGAAAGGAACTAAAATTTTACACTTAGATTTGTCCAGCTTTTCGTGGAAATTGAGGGATTACAAACTGACCTTTTAAATAGAGATCTGAAAAGAAAGACTTAAGAATGGAATTTCATCCTTAATTTAAGCCCAGCTCCAACCTGACCCCCAAGAAGAAGGAATGATGATAACATATAGTCTGTTCTTCTACACGTTTCTCTAGTGGGAATAACTCAAAAACAATTGGTGAGTATGGGAATTGTGTTAATATAATACCGAATTCACACTGAACGATGCAGAATGTTTCCCAGCACGTCCTTCCGCACCACTAAGTGAGGGCAGCTGTGCACCCAGGACAGTAGTGTGCCCAGGAGTGCAGCAGGAGACCCCTCCATCCGCGGGCTCCCTGTCGGCCCCGCTGACCCGTGCTTTGTCTCGGAAGAGTTTATTCTTGCTTCTCCACAGCCTTGTGCGGTTCACCTTTGCCCTGATAACCAGCAGCCTCAATCTTTGCTTTCACTCCTGTTCATCTAACTACCTTCACCCTTTTTTAGAGAGTCCTATATTTACTTAGTATTGGTTTTTTATTAAAGAATTTTATATTGTTTTAAACTGCGTTAGTATTTTTATTTAGGTTTATTATTGTTTTTATTAGTATTCTATAACAGAGTTGCATAGGTTTTGAATGTTCTGCCCTGTCCCTGTTTATGCCCTATTATTTTAGTGTGTGATTTTGCAGAATATGGAGATTTTTAAGCATTAAGAGAAAAGCCTGCACTTTGTGACTAATCCAGTAGAAACTATAAGTGGCTATTTGTAAGCTTGCTCTAGAACATTTACTTTATACTGTTAAAATGATATCAGACTACCCTTTCCATACTCCTACCAGTTATATGTCCATTTGGCATATATAGTAATTTGGCAATGTTTTTCCCCTCTGATACTTAAATAGAAATTTCACCTGAAATTATTTGCATTGAATTAGATTAATGCAACTAGATCTCTCTAATTGTAATTATATTTTAGTATGTAAAGCAGGTTTTGAATTTCTTAATTGGAAACTGTACATTAATTAAAATTCTAAGAATATATATTTATGGTGCATTAAGTAAATGATAGTGTAAACACCTAACACAACATTAGGCCCAGCCGTGAAGGCGGTGTGTCTGTAACATGTAGTAAGGGGACCCTTCTTTAGGACCATAGGAAACTTGGGTTCTAGCCTGGTGAAGAATAAGAAAGTGTGATTTTTATTTCCTAGATTCATGGCATTTTATTCTGATACAAGTAACACATGCCCCTGTGTTTGATTTGACTATCCACCCAGCCACAGCCCCCATTCCAGCTCTCACGGTTGATCTCTAGACACACCTTACACACCTTCGTTCCCGGAATGCGCTCTCTTCCTGCTTTCCTCTCTCCCTGCATTACTTCGTCATCAAGCCTCTGCTGGTTATTCTGTTTATCCCAGCCCACACTTGGTACTCCTTTCCCTAAACTACAATCCGGGCTACTTCCTTACCTCGTACTGTTGTATTTTTTTAAATTATCTTTTCTTCATAGATGGGTTGCAGGCTTTCTGAGGGAAGAGAGCTAGTTTTTATATGTTTCTCTAGAGCACCCTACATAAATTTACTAAGTAGATGCCCAATTCGCTGTTGACTCAAGTAGCCAGTCCTGTGCACATATATAGAGCAACAGGTGGTGAAAACATTATATTTCTTTTTTTTTAGCCCTTAGACTTTAGAGTATTAACACATAGATTAAAATATTCAGCTCACCTGTAGAAATATGTTCTTTTGCAAGGAGGAGGGGAAATGTATACAAGAGAAAGCTGACATTAAGTAAATGTCAGGTCATTCCACTGGCACCCCCAGGTGCTCAAAATATTTTATTAAAGAAAAGGAAGTACAGATGGATATTGTTTCAAGTTCTAAAGTGACATTTTTAAATAAGGAAAAAAATAATAGTTAAAACCCTGAGTTTGATCAGAAGTAATATCTTACCCTCACGTGATAAAATATTTTGAAGGATTTAAGAACGTGGTCCCTGGTTCTGTGACTTGTTTCCTGTGTGATACTGGGCAATTTATACTTTTCTGAGACTGATTTTCCTTATCCATAAAATGAAGATAAGAAATAAAGAAATACTCTATGTAGAGGCTTAATAAATGGTCCTAGTTGTGACTTTTTACATAAGCGAAGCCTACATAACACCAAAGGGAGCCTAAGTCCCTCAGAGGAACTTACAGAAGATCCTAGACTAAATGTTGTATCCTGTGACCATAATACTCATAAAATATTATTACCACAAAACTCTGCCTTGTCATTGCTTTTTAATGTCCACTTTGATAATTTCCATCTGAGAGCATATTCTAACTATAAAATTAAGACTTTTCTAGGGATACTTGTCATCCAGTTGCAAAAGAATTTCATCTGTATTTCAAGAATGATTAAATGTTGGGAAAAAATGATTCTTTAAAAATTAATTAGCTCCTCCTGCTGCTTTTCCATGCAAAATGAAAATCCTATATTTGTTACATAATTAGTCCCTGTGAAAACAATTACATTTTTCCTTTTGCAGCCTGACAAATGGTGGGACAAATTAAAATGTGAACAAAGTCAAAAGAAGACAGCATCTTTTTCAAATATCCTACTTAAGGCATTTTCTTTGCTGATCAGAAGGCTTACTGTACGTCAGTGACATTCAGCTACTCGTGCGCTCTTCTTAAAACACACACACATGGGCACACACACTCCCATGTCCTTAAAATAGCACGGTAATGACAGAACTCAGAATTAATATCCCAGTTTTATATTCCTGAGAAATGAAAAATTTGCCCTTCTTAATGTAGGAAACACTCAAGTCCAGAGAGCAAACTACCTCGACATTCTTCCTTCTTGGTTTTCTTGCTCCTAAATTAAAATGCATGTTTTAATAGCTGCAACTGTAATTTATTCAGGAATGGTATAATTATGAGGCGTGTGAGGAGAGCCTGTGCATCATCCTTTTGTTATCTTTCTCCATTTTTAACCTTTTGTCTCGGCCTTGGCTAGAGCCTAAAGAGACAGACGAGTGTAGTTACTGCTAGCTAAAGAAATACACCTTAACCACTGCCTTGTCCATTTCTAGTAAACAGAACCTTAGGCTTTCCCAGCAACACAGCTAGTTATGACGTGGAATAAACATTGAGAACATGAGGTTATGATAGCTTTGTAATTGGGAATTTGTCTCTGAGCAACTGGTTCAGGAAATGGTATTAGTTCTGATAGATTGATAAGTAGATTTTCCCCCAACATTTTGTTGTAAAAATTTTCAAACATACAGAAGAGTTGACAGAATTTTACGGTGAAAACTGGCATACCTACCACCCAGCTCTACCAATAACTTTCACTAGACTTGTTTTATCACACAGATTTTTAAAGGACTTCACTTTTGCCTTTTAGGAGTTCTTAATCATACCCAAAAGAGAATTAGTACTTCCCTTACCTAGAGAAAAACTAATTATTCCAACCTTAGGCCACACGATAGAAAAATGACATCTGAGTCTATTCTTATGAATAGCTGGTTGAAAATACAGAATACAGTTCCCCAAACCTGAGCGGTCTGCCCATTGTAAAATAACTAAATCAGGACGTTGCATCATATTGTATTTTGTTATGGTGAGTTGAACTTATTACTATGTGGATTTTCTCTTAAAGTTCTACTTTCTTAAGTCCTAACAAGTGATTATTTATTTTCTCTTCTTCAGAAACGGCCATCTTTCAAGCAGATCATTTCGATTCTGGAGTCTATGTCAAATGACACTAAGCTTTCTGACCAGTGTAACTCCTTCTTGCACAACAAGGCAGAGTGGAGGTAGGTAGGCCTCGTCCCTGTGTCACATCCCCTGGCTTTTAAGGACCGTGACTGGCTTCAGCAAAGAGGAGAAGCAGAGAACCTGACGGCAGTCCTGATTCACAGCTTAGAAATTGGGGCTTTTGTTTTTGTTTTTGTGTGTGAAAAATTTCTGGAGATCTAATAAGTACCTCCATTTCATATGCGAGAAAAAAGAGTGTTCCTTTAAGCTTGTTGTTTTATCATATGTCCAAGTATTTGGAAAGAATATTGAAATCCTATCTTCTGAGACAAAAGACAGTTACCAGACGTTTCTCTGCGTGCACTCTGTGTTAGGAAGCTTTGGCCTCTGTCCAGTGAGAAATAAAGATACTGTTTGCCTAGAAATTTGCAGAGCACTGTATCTGTTGATGGAGGTGGTAGGGAGACTAAAAACACTTTTTAAAGAAAACTTTTGATGTTATAAAGCTTATTAAATTTTGTCAAGTGTAAAGCAAATTTAGTAATGAGAAAATTGCATTGTGTGAGTGGAAGAAGTAAGCCGGGGTGAGACATTTCAGCCAGGTCACATGATGCACGAATATAAATAGCATGTTTGGGAGCTCACATTATTCCTCCCTGACTCAGCAGAGAGCTAAGTAACTTCATCTCTCCTCCTGATAGCCAGGGCCGTTACGTGACGCCTTACGCCACCTGCTGATGCCGGAGGAACACTGCATGCACTCTGAAAATGACGGAGTTGTTTACGCCTATAGACATTTCTTTGGGCTTTCTGGTTGACTGGTGTTTTACCATAACCTTATTTATTTTTATTCTTTTGAAATCTCTATCTAGGGCCAGAGAGTTAAGTGAATTTTTATTTAGGGATACAAAAGTAATACTGTCTGCTCAGGTCTAGGTGTGAGGGACTTTGTTCTGGGCTGAAATGATAGAAAACCAAACATGTAAGTGATATTTGTTTCCTACAGTAAGAGATCAGCACCAATCTAATCAGATCACTCCCCTTTAAAATCCATTTAAGGGGTTCTTATTACTCAAAGACAAAGACCCATGAGACCCTCTGGACATCTTAAGATGCACCCTTTACATCTTAAGAGCATCACTCTGCCCCATAATTTCTGGCTCTCAGTCCCTCAACAAATGCTTATTTCCTCCTCATTCAGAGTCCTTGCAAATGTAGTTTCTTCTGTTTAAATCTCATCCCATTTCAGCAGTGTACCACCCCTGACACCCACACCCGGCTACTGGTTATTCAGCTAGCAGCTGAAGCATGTCTCCAAGTGTTTCCTGGCCCCAGTCTAGGTGCGGTCCCATTTTATGTGCTTGGAGAGCTTCTCTCTCGTAGCCGGTACTGCTATTGGAATTAATAAGTAATTCTGCAGTTTGTTTACTGTGTGTCTCACTGGCTAAAATGTAAGAGGGTCAGATAATCTCTTTTTTTCATCACTGTACCTATGGCATCTAGAATGTGCCTTGACCACAGCAATTGCTCAATAAATATTTGGGGAAGGAAATACCATGGGGGTGATACTGTAAAAAGACAATATGATATTATACAAGAGAATATAAATATGTAAGTTAATTTGTTTGCATGACAAGTGTCCTTCTTACATTCATTCACTCAGATATTCATTGAACCTCTGCCCGGGCGAGGTGCCCTTCTAGGCATTGGGGTGTGGTGATGAGCAGAGCAGTCCCGCTTCACAAGGATTGTCCGGTATTAAACTACTAAATATAAACATGCAAATAACTATTTCATTACTATTTTGATAAGTATTATGACAGAGAAGTACTGGACATCTGAGAGTATGTAACCATGAAATCTAATCTTGTCTGAGGATATAATAAAAGGATTCCCTGAGGAAATGCTGTTTGATCTGTTATCTGAAGGATTAGTAGGATTTTAACACTCCTAATAATACCCTCGAGATAGGGAGTCCTTAAAAGTATGTCAGCAAAATCAGGAAACGGGGAAAGTTGATAAATTTTCTATATACAAATGTAAAACCTCCATATGGCCAAAAGCAATACCTATCATAAATAAATTTCCAAAACAAATGCCATACCGCTAGAACTTTTTCTTTTCCCTGTATGACAGATCAGCAGTTTGAAAAGTTTTTGCTCTCAGGACTCCATTACACTCTGAAAATTATTGAGGACTCCAAAGAGCTTCTGTTTAATGAGTTATATCTGTCAATATTTGTCACATTCAAAATTAGAACTGAGAAAAAATTTAAATATGTATTTATTGTTGATTTAAAAATAATAAATCCTGCTTCTGCATTCAGCCTATGGCACTATCACGTGTCATGAAGCCTCTAGAAAAGTCTGTACACTTGTGAGAGAATGAGAGAAGAGAAGGCAAATCATGTCTTAATGTTATTCTGAAAACCAGCTTAACCTCCTCAGTCGTTTGAAAGCTCTCGTGGGTCCCCAGACCACACTTTGAAAACCGTCATGGTAGACAGAGTTACTGTCTTTAAAATATCATTTTAATTAAAATATCATACTAAAGGACATGAAAAGGCATTTCACAAAAGGAGAAATAAAATGGCCAGTAAACATATGAAACATACTCAGCCTCACTTAGCAATCAAATAAATATAAGGGAACATAATTCTTTTATCAGATTGGCAAAAATTTGTATTATGAAAATATCCAGTGTTATAAACTTCCTCCCATGTTGCTAGTGGGAAAATACTAGCTTTCCAGAGGACAGTTTGGCAATAAACATCAGACACCTCTACCACGACCACCTCATTCCTAAGAAAATAAATGAGAAGGTTGTGCAAGAATGTGTGGACACGTGTTTATCACAGCAGTGTTTAGAATTTTAAAGCTGGAAATGGCATAAAGTGTAATAAAAGATTTATTTTTGTTTTTGTTTTTATGGTTTTAAAAAATTATATCTTCATTTACAGAATGATATAGAGCCATTCAGGATAATGCAGATCTGATGAATGATTTAAAAAGAGGCTACAGTCCAGTATGTTTAGAATGATTGCATTTTTTGTAAAATAAACATTTATTTGTGTGTACATCTATGTGTACATAGAGAAAAGTATCAAAAGGTCACTGTTATCATTGGGTAATGAAATTACGGGAGAGTGCTTTATATTTGTATATCTTTATTTTCTACAATAAACCTGGATTGGTTGAATAATTAATTTATTAAATGCTTCAAGATGAAAAGATATGGGGAATAAAATTGGTACTACATTAATGTATTTTAGTAAAAGGCGCACGGTTGCCCTGGGGGCTCCCTCATTGTCTCTCTTTCAGGAACTAATGAATCCTGAGGGCTGGAGAGAGAATATAGATCTTTGCCTGAACCACTAAACCACAGTTGGAGAAGCCTCAGAACTGTTTTAACTGAACTTGGCAATTGGTTAAAAACATGGAGAATAATATTAATTAGAATAACAATAATACACAGCTGTCATGTATTACATTCTTACCAAATGCTTGTGCTTTATTTGGATTGTCTTTTTTAATCCACATAGCAACCCTAATTTATATCACAGATGAAAAAACCGAGGCCTGGACAGGTTGGGGAACCTGCCCAAGATGATACTGTGCGAGACAGAGCCAGCAGTGGAACCCAGGTGGTCCGATCCCACAGGCCTGCTGTGACACGCATGCTGTGCCGTGCTGTTCCTGGACTTGTGGCCAGTGTCACAATGTCATGCCTTCCACTCGTTAGCATCCCGTGCTCACTTGACTAGATTTCTTTTTAGCAAAGAGAAGTATTACGGGGCATCATCATTTTAGGTTATGATTAAGGCAAAACAACTGTCTCACTCCATATACCAAGTGCCAAAAAGAATTAAATGTTCTGTCAGATCACCTGAGTATGTCAAACGACAACACATTGAGACCACCCTTCCCTTCCCCCAACTTCTGTCTGGGGCCTGAGACCATGTGACTAGAGTCCAAAGCGCGTGTAGTAAATTCGAGTCACAGTGAAGTCTGATTCCAGTCCTACTCTGGTGTTTCTGGCAAATGCCTGTTTTCTGGTAGAACTCCCTCTACACAGAGAGCGGATGGAACTCTAGTTTCAGAATATTAAGTGATTATTCTGAAAATTCTTTTTAAAACTAGGTTAATAAAAACCACATAAAGTATCTTCTTTCCTTTGACCTAATAAGAAAGAAATCTAGTGTCAGACGTTGCCTCTTCATCACATCTTCAGCTTGTTTCTCCTCCCATTGACTTATTAGCAATAATGGCAGTGAGCCTTAAGAACAGAAAATGTGGCATCCAGTTGGTCATGTTTTCAGCTTTCCTTACCCCATAGGAGTGTCCACAGACCCATGGGAACCTGCACTGAGCAAACTTTGTGGTGCTGTGATGGAGCATTCGGATCTGTGTCTCTTGGCAAAACCCTTAGGCGGTTGTCTTCTTCCTTGATGATCAGAATACTCTCACTGTGGCACACTGTCTTAAAAAGAAAAGACAGAGAGCAAAAAAATTTAATCTTTGCCATTTGGATATTAGCACAAATCATTTAACACATAACACTAAATTTAATATACATCTTGTATATTTATCATGTAATAAATATAATACTGCTGTTTTGACAAATTGACCTTTTATTTCAAAATAAGTTTCTGTCTAATAAAAGAAGTTGATTACAGTTCACTGCCTGTTTTTGGCATATGGAGAATTGATACTAGCTGAAGTCAACCTTAGTTGGATTTGGTTTAGGAGAAAAACCATAATTTTCATCAACTGAAACACTTAAACTATATTTTTAGAACAGGAAGGTTACATAAGGGCATCAGCAGATGCATTTAGCACAAAACAACGCAGCAGCAAAAACAAAGCGGACAGCCAGGGCAGCAGCTGTTTTTACGCAGCCCTCTGGGTTTGGGGACTCTCATGGCATAACCTCCACCACTGCTGTCAGATCCCTGGGTCTGGGGGAGCAGCGCTGGGAAGCCGGGCCTGAAGAGAGAGACTGAGCAAGCCTATTTACCCCGGCAGTGTTTGTTTTCCTGTGTCGGCCTTCAGCTTACTTAGCTGTTGACCTGTTGTCCAGAAGGGCTCAGACTCACAGTGGGCTTCCAGAACTGGAACTTGAGATGAATCGTTGGCCTAAATTACAAGTGCTATTGAACGTGTTGGCCGTTTACCCTGATCAGAAAGAACATCGGTGAGATTGGCCTCCCTGGCAGGAGAGCTGGGACTGGCTTGGCAGAAGCACTGCAGAGACAACAGCCCAGGCCTCTGCCATCTGGCCACTGAGCGTGCCCAGCCCTGCTGCCTCCTTGTCACCCTCTGACTCTCTCATTTACTGAAGAAGGCTCAGTCTTTCTTTTTTGTTATAAAAGTTTAACCTGAGGTTTTTCCATATTAATTTTTTTCTTCATCCTCCATTTGAAAAATAAACTTATTTACAAATGGGCATAATATTTTTGCCAGAAATAGCAGGAATAAAATTTGGATTTTATGATACAGTCATAATTCTGAAAGATTGCTGATTTGGTGCCTTTCTTTAGGGACTTTAGAGTGATTTTGTTTATATTGTTTTATAATTTTCAAATGGTACCAGTGAAAGGGACAGTTGACAGCAGATGCTTTTCCATTTGATTGCTCCCCTCCTTGCTCTGAGGTACTTTTCAGATAACCAGAAAAGGAAAGTGTTGGGCCCAAATCCAGACCCACCTCAGTGGCTGTTCCCTGGGCTGGGTTTTGCCAATTAATCCCCAGAACCTTTTTGTTTCCCTTCACTTAGTTCTCATCTAAAAGGACCTTAGAATAAGCTGTCCGCTTAACTGATTTTCCCTGGAAATAAAAAAGACAGATTTTGGTTGCATATATTCACTCACTGAGATCTGGGGGCTCCTACCTTCCATGGTCAAGGTCTCAACCAGGATTACAGTCTGTAATACAGGTTTGTCCCGGTGGCATCTGGAAGCAGCTGTTGGCAGCACTCAACAGCGAATTGACAGTAGTCACCGATTTCCAGTCTCTTCCTTCTGCATCCTCCGCTCTGTGTACCTTTTCCAGCCCTTCCTTCACTTGCGCTCTCCTTCCCTCCCTCCTTCTTTCTCGCATTACTGTTGCTTTGCTCACAGGCTCTTTCGAAACTCAAGGGAAAGAGCTTCCAGCTCTCAGAGCGTAAATGTGGACTTGAACATTCTGATAGCCCTGAAGGAGAAAACAGTTTGCACTGAGCCATCTTCCCAGTCTCGGTTTCTGTAAAGGACAGGTTTCTGTAACTGGACATATTGTTCCAAGTGGTGGGGTTGGTCAGCCGTTAGAGCCTAAGGAGGGAACTTTCTTTTAAAATTATAAAGATTAAAAAGAACCTCAGAGTTCATCTGGTCCAGGATTTCCCATACTTGCCTGATTGTAAAAATTACCTGGCTTTTTTATTAAATAATGGAAATTCCTAGGCCCCACCAAGCCCTATTAAATCATGAGCTCTTAAGGAATCTGTGTTTTGTTGTTTTTTTTTTTTTAACAAGCTGCCCAGGTAAATTATTAGGATGAGGCAAGTTGGGAAGCCTTGATGTAATATAACCACCACCACTCACAACAGGGAAACTGAGTCAGGTGAATCAGTCGATTGTTCGAGTTCCTCAGCCCAGTGAATAGGCTAACCTGAGTATCATTTTCCCATCTCTCTATGAGATTAGTACCTGTTTCTTGGAGCTGTTATGAGAATAAGATGAAATAATATATAACAGTGCTTTGTAAAGAGCTAGATGAACATAAGCATTTATTAAATGGCTAAACCAGGACACCAGTTCCATAGCTTGGTCCTGGTCCCAGTGGTTCTTCAATGCTTTGTTGAAGTATTTTGAGCTTATTGTTCCAAACTAGAAACTACCTGTTGATTTTGAAAGATATGAAAGATTTCTTATTCTCTAATAGTTTACTGTTTGGTTCAAAAGCACAAGTTTTACCAAACTTACAGAAAAATGGATCAGATCTGTGGTTACTGAAGACAGGGATTGGGGAGGGGTGGGATAGGAGAAAGGTGGTTAAAAGGTACAAACTTCCAGTTAAAAAAGTACTAAAGATGTAATGTATAGCATGATGACGATAGTTAACACTGCTGTATGGTACATAAGAAAATTGTTGAGAGTAAATCCTAAGAGTTTTCATCTCAAGGAAAAAAACTTTTTCCTTTTCTTTCTTTGCTTTCTCTTCTTATTGTAACTATTTGAGATGATGGATGATAACTAAACCTAATGTGGGTATCATTTCACAATATATATGTCAAACCATCATCCTGTACACCATAAACTTATATAGTGATGTATATCAATTATATCTCAATAAAACTGGAGCATAAATAAGCACAAGTTTTAGCCTTTTACTTTGATGAGCATTCTGATGGGCCCACTAAGCATTTAATACCTTTGGGCAAAGTTGAGACTTGAACCAGTTCTCCCTGTGCAGGTGCGAAATTGAAGCAACTCTTGAGAGGCTGAAGAAACTAGAGCGGGATCTCAGCTTTAAAGAGCAGGAGCTCAAAGAGCGAGAGAGACGCCTGAAGATGTGGGAGCAAAAGCTGACGGAGCAGTCCAACACCCCGGTGAGTGTTCCCCGCAGGGCCAGCGATCCCCCCACGGAGAAGGCTGGGCTGAGCATGGCAGCATGGCGACTCTCCTCCCCCCTCGCTCCTCCCTCCCTGCCTGCCTTGCGCCTGGATGTTAAAGGACCCGCATGTGCGCCAAGTAGTGCTCAGATCTCATTTCAATTAACAAAACACCAGACATTTAGAAGAAAAGCTTGTTCCATTTCTGGTTCTTTCCCTAAGAACTGTTATCCTGTCAGTGTGTTTGTATATAAGAATTACAAAAGTAAAATCCATTATATTTTCACATCATCTGTTAGAACCCCAGAACATGAGCCTAAATGCTGATTAACTCTTTAGAGTCCAGCAGTAATTAATAAATGTAACCCCAGGGCAGCTAGCTGTCTAAGAAAGGCTTTGATGTCTCAGAACTTAACTGAGTTTTCCTTCTAAAAGAGAGCTAACTTAATGACATACAAGTAACAAGCCCCTTACTCAATTCAGTATTATGAAAGGACGTCTCCCAGGACAAGCTTCCAATATTTACTGCCCCTAGGAAATATCTTGGGTTTTTTCCCCAAGTCTTATATTTAAAGTAAGATAAAAATTATTCTTAAGGGTTTCGCTATTTATACACTTACCTTGAGCTTATGCTGATATGATATATTGAGATCTAATTAAATTTCAGCATTCTTCCCTATTTTGAATGATTTATCATTCGGGAATTAAGTATAAATTTATCATTGCTTTTTCCAGGGTTTTTAACGGGTAATATTTGTCCACTTTAAAATCACAGGTAATAATAAGATTAAAAGTAAACTTGTAATATATTTTAAATTCATTTTTGACAGTTGCTACGGCAATTCTATAAAAAAGAAAATACTTAAATGCCCTTCACTTTGTCTTCAAAAAGCTTTCCAACTTTTAAAAGTCTTCATCTCCCCTGAGCAACCAATGCCCAATTGCAAAGTATTTTCCAGTATCTGAAGAATAAATTACTTTGCCTCTTTTCCAGTTTATGTGGAGAAGCAACCTGATATCCAAAAAAAGGGAAATATAGTGAAGTTAGATATTTATGATCGGATTTACCTTTTCCAAAAGTGACTTAGGTCATCCAGGGATCTCAAAGAAGAACTGAATTGCTATATGTAAGGCTATCATGGGACATTAAAAAGGTACCACATTTTCTAAGTTCAGTGAATTTAGCTTGACTCTCCAGAAAGACGTTGATGGGAAGTTTCCTGTTCTGATTCCAACAGGCAGACTCAGAATGCATTACCTTACGGGTCTGCAAGGGAACACTGATTCTCCCAGAGCTGATGAGAGGCAAAAATATAACCAGCTTCTGAAGTCAGAGAGTTTTTTGTTTTTTTTTTTTAAGCACACTGAAATCTTAAGCTCTAAAGCACTGCATGACTTGACTCTTTGTAAATGTAGCATTGTAGGAAAAACTTTAAACGACCTAGTGGAGTATGTATGCTTTAGAACCTTTCTTTGGTTTAGTGGCATTAGTTTTGCTACAAAATTATGGGCTGCCTTGCACACATTATTGCTGTTAGTAACACAGTTGTGTAATAAATAATGAAACCCTCTGAGTGCTCAGTAGGTTGTATGCTTGCGTTTTAACTCCAGAAAACTTTCTGTAAAGGAACTGCTCTGAGGGCTCCCATCTAACAATGGACAGCATGAAGCATGATCTCAATGAGATTTTCTTGCTTTTTCTGCTTATGAGGCCTAAGTTTTCTTTCTTTACAGTACTAGCTTTTCATGTCTCCTCTGCTTAGAGCTCGTTTTTCTGAAGGAAAGAAAGTTTGTGCTCAGGTATTTTCTAAGTCGGTGTTTGCTTTTATCCTCACATCAGTTTCTAGTTGACTTTAAATGAGTTTTCTGAGAGAAAGATAAAATAAACCTTTTTAAAAGGAAGTGGCTGAAGGTTTAGGTTTTCTGTATGTAGCCTCATCTTAATTATAAAAGTCTAACATTTATGTAACTTCATAGAAAATGGTATTATTGGATTTGTTTCAAGGAAGGACACTATTTTCTTTCCTGAAATTAAAACGTTAGTTAAAGATATTTGGCAAGATGAATTCTCCGTACATGTAAATGGACAGTGTTTATTTTTTAATTAATGTTGTAGCTTCATGTAAAATTGTATTTCTTTTAAAAATAAAAGCTTATTTGAGAGACATTTGTTGAGATCTGAACATAATGTGAGGAAGGACCCATGACATAATAAAATCAATAAGCAGCAGAGTTCCCCCACAGTACCTACCAACTGAAAACAAATTTGAGAAGCTGGGAAATTTGACTGCAAGGAAAATGATACCTGTTTCCAGTGGTAAAGGATCTAAAGTAATTTTTTTCTTCCATATGACTGGTACTTTTTAGCTGAATTATGTGAAGTTCTTACTGAACTAACAACTCCAGAAGTCTTTTACTAATAGATTAAAACTACGTAATTTTTTAAACTTGGCTCCAGTTTCAATTTAAAAATTAGGAAATTGGCCCTAAAAGGTACCTTTACACCCAGATTGTAAAGGTCATCCCAGTTATATTATTTGTACATCGTTCATCATAAATTTACTCATATTTAAACAACACCAAAAATATAAGCCTTAATTTGCTTATTTCTCAAAAGAAGAGCCACAAACACTTTGCAGATCCTAATGGTTTTACCCCTGAAACGAATATGACCAACATTTATGGGACTAGGTTGGCTGTTCAAAATAATTACATAAGGCAGAAAATAAATGTCTGTATCCACTGTGAGAAGAATTTGTAGGAAAAAATTCTGCTAAAAGACGGAAAGTTTTATCATAGAGAATAGAGAAAGGTAACGATCTAAATTAATAATTTTCCTTCCTCAATTTTCATATTTCACAATTTCATATGTCCTTGTTTATAACTTAAATGATGGAATCTAGAATTTGTTGACAAGTGAATTACTTCATAAATTGAATAACTAGTATTATATCTGGCTGTAATAAATCATAAATGGAAACAAGTGAATTCTAGACTCAGTTTATAGTCAGATACTAACCTAGCTAGAAAGGTAGTTAATGACCCCAGTTTCTCCAGAGCTATACTGACTGCTGAACTGTTTTTGCTCTTCCTCTAAGCTTTTCTTCTTTTGTACAAGCTTTCTTGATTTTTACTTGAGATTTAATCTCTACTTAATTTCTTTTTAAATATAATAGTTAACTAAATGTTTCTATGTGAAAGTGAAATTGGGAAAAATTAAGAGAAATCCTAAAAATATTTTGTTTTAAGCAAAATGAGGGCTTAAAACTTGTGACTTCCCTCCCATTTGAAATTTGGCTTGCTCTGGTGCTTTGCAAATTTTGGTTGTGATTTACTCTGTTATTTATCAATTATGGCATATATGCTGGAGCTATAACAACCATTAAGTAAATTCTCACATAATGCCCTGCCTTCATTTATTTCACTAATCATTTACCTTCTGTGCAGCACCCACTAATTTTGTGGTATCTGTTTCCTTTATTTAAATTGGTCCTAATTTCTCTTTTTACTTCTGTCCTCTCTTCCCTTGTGATAGCTTCTCTTGCCTCTTGCTGCAAGAATGTCTGAGGAGTCTTACTTTGAATCTAAGACAGAGGAGTCAAAAAGTGCAGAGATGTCATGTCAGATCACAGCAGCAAGTAACGGGGAGGGCCATGGCATGAACCAGAGTCTGCGGGCCATGATGCTGATGGGCTTTGGGGATATCTTCTCAATGAACAAAGCAGGAGCTGTGCTGCATTCGGGGATGCAGATAAGCATGCAAGCCAAGCAGAATTCTTCCAAAACCACATCTAAGAGAAAGGGGAAGAGGGTCAACATGGCCTTGGGGTTCAGTGATTTGTCAGAAGGTGACGATGATGATGATGATGACGGTGATGAGGAGGAAAATGACATGGATAATAATAGTGAATGAAAGCAGAAAGCAAAGTAATAAAATTGAAAATGTTTGGAAAAACAAACTTGTTATCTCAGTCTGTACGAAAACCAGTAAGGAAGTAGGAAACCAAGCACTGCATTTTTAGGCCGATCACATTTGTATGGCAGTCATTTCTTGATCGATTTTACTTTTGATTTGTTTTTGCTTACAGAAAAATGGGGGGAAAATTAAGCCAGAAAGGTATATTTAATGAACCAGCAAATATGGTGCCTGATTATAGAAATTTGTGATTCTCTATACAATGTGGTATTTTTTAACCAATGACATTCTGGCTTTTTTTTAAGTGAATACTTTATATTTGATTTGATTTCGTTTATTCAATTTCTTAAGAAAACTTACATTTTGAACAAGCACTCTTAACTCCTAAATCTCTAACACTTGATTTTCTCGTAACATACTACATTTTTTTTTCTTATGGCAATACACTGTACTGTCAGAAATAATTGATAGTGACTACAAAATCCAACAGTAAAAAAACTGAGATGACAGAAGGTTATAACAAATACTTCTTCAGAAATACCTAAATGCCAAGAATTGTCAATACTTAAATAGCACAACTACTCAAAATAAAGCCTGAGAGAGGTTGTCAGTGGTGCGTTTGAAGGAGAAAGACTCTAATTTGAAACCAAAAGCAGACGTGGCGGGCTTTCCGACCAGTGCTAGCCGTGGAAGTTTCTCAACAACACACTGTCATCCAAGGCTCAGCTTACACTTCATACAAAGAGAAAGAGATGGTCTTCAAGGGACCCTTCCAGGCAGTGGGAGTGGAACCCGGGCCTGCTTCCACTGAGAGGGTACGCGTATTCGTTTGTTTTCTAGAGGGGCGTGATAATCCTGGGTTCCAAACATATGTACAGAGATTTTAAAGAGAGAACTAAATATTATAAAAGGAATAGCAAAGATAAGTTATCTTTATTTAAGCAGAAGTGCAGGATGAAGGGTCCTTTTTGTATCAAATCTGGCCTTCCAGAGCTGTCCTTTTTCTAACCCTGACTCAGCCACGTTGGTGTTAAAGAAGAAGTAAATGTAGGTGCTGCTGGGGAAACCTACTAGCCAGAGAGAGATTCCCAGAATGTTACCACATATTTGTCAAAACTTGTTTAAACATAGAACACTGTTAAAAAAAAAAAAACTGCAGAACACTTGTTACATACATACAGAAAGGCAAAAGAATAAAGACTCTTTTTCAGCCTAAATTAGAAAGCAGGACCGTTCATTTGACTATTAAACGAAAGTACTTTTGGTGGTGGTTTTTATGGAGGATTAAGAAAGGATGTCATCATAGATATTATCCAATACTACTTCCAAGTATATTTAACATGGGAATGAGAATGGCACCTCCTTCACAGGACTGTCGTGAGGATTAAAGGAAACAGTACGTGTAAAGGACTTGGCTCAGCACCAGGCGGGCCAGTGAACGTTAACTCTAGTCATTATGCCCTTGAAAAGACACTGAAAAAGAAGTGCTTCCAGTAACCTTCTGGAAGACTAAATTATCAGTTTCAAATGATATCTGTTGAGTAGTATGAGATGAAAGTTAAAGTGAATAGCCTTCAGGAACGCTAAAGAGAACATTCTTAGAGTGTAAGCTCTTCAGACATTTAATCTGTTGCTCTTTGAAGCCTGCACAGGGGCTGGGTTTGCCTGGTCTGAGGTGTTTGCAGGCCCTGCTACCACCCACAGACTCAGTAAACACAGAAAGAACAGGTAAACCATTCACCAAGAGGACAAGTTCCCCACCCATCCACTCTGATGCACTTTCTAGTTCTGTGCAAACACGGATACAGATAGATACACGCCCACCATCACAGAGTGCTGGTGACAGACGGGCACAAATAGCGGCACATCCTGTCTGCGCCCAGACACACAGAAGTGCTCCTTGAGCCCAGCCTCTCAAGCACAAACAAGATCTTGCCCTGGGGCACAAGGGACGGTTTTCAACTCTGGGCTTCCCAGCACGCCCTGGGGCCCCGCGGCCTATGCGCCTGAAGGAGAGAGCCCGAGAGGGCAGTAGAAAAGCCTCTTGCCATCTTCCCAGGCAAAGGTCAGGTCATCCATCCCACAGCTGTTCACTGAGCCCCTCCTCTGTGCCAGGGTGTGTTCTAGGGAACAGCTAGACAAAAAGCCCTTGCGCTCGCGGGGCTTACGTGCCAGCAGTGGAGATGGACAGGGAACACACACCCATCCCTGGTATGTAAGCGTTTGGTGAGAATGAAGCTGGGGAGGGATAAGGCACGTGGGAGCGCTGCGATTTTTAACGTGTCCTCAGGAAAGGCCTCCCTGATACAGGATTTCTGTGGGCTAATTTTGGGATCTGTGCGGTTTATGTAAGAATAGAAACCTTGCCTCTCATTGAAGAATAATCAACAATACATTTAGAACATATGAACTGAATGAAACTGATATTTTTTTCTAAATTTACATATCAGTCTGTTAGGATTATACATAAAGTTTTGGCGCATTAATAAACGCAGCTAAATAGGGTCCAAAGAGAAAGGTAATCAGACTGTATACCCAGACGTAGGATTGTTATTAATTAGGTAATATTGCTCTCACTCTCAACTGCTGCCTTTCCTTCCCTGTTTCCAGAGCTGGTCATAGCTCACAGTGCTTGATCATTAAACAACTGCAGAGATTCAGGACACAGCAGAATTGATGAGCTCAGGGATAACTTGATGTTGTTCTCCACCTAGAATTGGACTGCGGATAATTATCATATGGCATCGGCTGTTGTACTTTCTGTTCCAAATCAGTGTCTTTCTGGGGTTTTGAACATCCCTGAAATCTGAATCATATAAACAAAATTTTAAAATGGTCTCCCTCTATCTGTGAAGATTATTTAGAAGACTTTAGATTCTATTCGTTTTATTAATTTTAAAAAGAAACATTTATTAGCTATATGCAGAATTCCTAACGATGATGTTAATTGTGCAGTTTCTAATTCACTTTTCAGATCAGTTTTTGAAAAGGCCAGTTATTGGTGTTGGGTTGGTTTCCACTTCCTTGACTTACAAAAAACTTCGTTATAAAGAGTTAAAGAAACACTGAGAAATTTAAAGATTCAGAATGAGAATTGAAAGTGAATTGTGGTAATAATTCTCACAGCTATACAACTGAAAATATAACTCCTCTTTCATCCTTTTTCCTTTGTTCATGAAGTTGATCATGTGGAATTTGATGGCAGCCTACTAGTGGTTCTCAACTGAGTAGTGCTGTCACCCAATGGTGTCTCAGAGTGCTGGGCATATTTTTGGTTGTCATGGTGACTGGGGATGTATTTAGTGGCCGGTGCCAAAAATGGTACATCCCATATGTCAGGGACAGTCCCACCTGATAAAGAATCCCACCCAAAGTACCCACAGCATTGTCTCTTCCCTCCTTGAGAAACTTGCTAAACCTGGCAGTTTTAGAGTTCTAATGTTTTTTCCCTAAACAAAATCACATAAGTCAAAAGATGTATTTTCAGAATTATAACTACTACACAATCTGAATTTTGTAGGTCTGTGACATTTATCTCAAATCCCCAGTTGTGGAAATGGTTTCTTTCTCACTCAAGAATGCTGATAGAAACTTCATGAAACAGCTAAATTTACCCAGGGGGTAGCTCTCCTATTACACTGATTCCACAATAGATATAAAAGAAAAACTTCATTGAGGCAGCTGCAATTCTGCAAAGTGGCCAGGTTAATTTAAAAGGACTCTTTTCCTAACAGTCTTTTTTTTTTTGCAAAACCACATTTTAATCATTTACGTAAATAGCCAATGGGAAGAGGTTGAAGGCACATAGCATGCTTCTTTTGGATGCTCTGGAAATGTTGAGGGTCAGGTGTTTTCACATGCAGTAGATTTGTTACTTTAACACCAGCGGATGTATTCAAACTTGATCTCCATTAAAACCAAGGAATTAGGGGTGGGGGAAGATTCGAGAGAGATCCAGAATGACTTCTGTGAGCACTATGATGCAAATAACTTTATTTTTGGGGGTTTTCATAGGAGTGATAAGAATTTCATGAAAGATAATTTTAAAACTTATTCTGAGTTAAATATTGATACTTTTTAAAAATTTTTGATACACTAGACTTGCAGCCTTTTGAAACTAGCAGAGTCCCACCATACCATATATATAATGGAGCATAATTTTTCTATAATCAGGCACCTTTCGCTGCTTTTGAGTAAGACTGTTTTCCTGTTGCGATTTTAAGTGTTGCCAGGGAGAAGAACCTGTTCTCTTCTTTTGGTTGTAGCACAGCCTGATAGCTCTAGATGTAGCATTTCTGTGATGAAATGAGTGTCTACAGGAAATCTGGAGGACTAGCCATGATTCCTCAGATCCCAACTTAGTTCTCACTCTATTGCCTGTGACAAGCTTTCTGGCATGTGGTTAGTTACTTCAAAACTAGAGTTTCAAGCACCTACATTAATAATTTTATATCGTGTGCAGAACAGCATATCTTTTAATGTCAGATACATACACTGCACAAATTGCTTCTGCACTTTTAAAAAATTTTTGTACTAAATAATAGAAAATATTTATATTCTTTGAGTGTGAGCTTTGAATAGATGGCATTATCACTTTGTTTTTTTTTTAACAAAAACTTTTTCTCAACTATTCTATTGCAATGTTATTCTGAGCAAGTCCTATGCCAAATATCTTGTATAATGTTTGTATGGAAGATTAAATTTTACTCTTGTGTGGTAAGACTACTAGTTATTGACTTCATCGTTGGAATTTGATATTCCAGCACAAAGTGCACAATGTATTCAGAAATCCAAGTTGGTGTCATACATTTCATTTTGATGTGAACTTTTCTTTGCTTTCCTTTGTTCTAAGACTCCATTTTGCAATAAACGTTTTGACAGTAAATCCCTTTGTTATGTGTTGCTGTGTATATCAGATCCTTGTTAGATTGGATTCCCACCATCCTTTGAAGGAATCATTGTCACACGCATGCACATGAGTGTGAGCTTTTCTCTCCTGAAGTCAGTTGGAGTGTAAATAATGAATTTCTGAAGTGATGGGGCAGCCACAAGGTAGATTTTTTTTTTTAATCCCCAAAGACAGAAAGACTTAGAACTTACCCTACAGCAGATACACTGATATGTTAACAAGGGACAGAAAACATAAGGAAGTGGTAAGCTGCTCTGTGGCTGGAGATCATTAACTCTTATCCCCTGTCTTGCCAAATTCAAACCGTCTCGAAGCAGTGCCTGGCTCCAGCCTTCCTCTCACTGATCTTTGCAAGCATCCTGCAAGAATCCTGCGCGAACGGCTATCAAACTGAGTCCAGTGCTTCCCTTGGCGTCATCTTGATGAGCCATCCTCAGAGCATGAGAGAACTCTTCTCTCCTTTTGACATTAAAACCAAAGATGCTGGTTTTGATTAGTTGTTTCACTTACGACCTTTATTCTATGCAAGAATTACTTATTTATCAATTTTGGTAGGCACAACATTTTGGAAGTGTCTAAAAATCAAAACGCTATGCATCCCCCTACTCGCCATAAAAACCAGCCTTGATGCAGGGAGATATTTCTGTAGCTCAGTCTATTATTTCTTGAACTAGTCAAAAAAGTTCCCTATTTCACATTTGTTTTTGTGATGGGAAAAGGGAATGACATGTTTCTGCAGCTGTAGCCAGCTGTCCTGTGAAGAAATAAAGCTTGTCATGTATTTTCTCTGATCAAGTTCAGTTTTAGATTCTATTCCTCAAGTCATTCTCCTCTCTGCATTATTAAAGCAGGTGAGTGCATGTGACGATTCCTACATACCTCAGGCATTTCACAGGAGGGAAGGGACAATCCTCAGGGACTGGAGCACATGGGGTAGCAGAGTTTATGTAGAATAGTGGTGATTTATGCCCTTGCAACTTATCTATAATACTCAAACACAATCAAATTTATTGTAACAATGCGTTTTTAAAAAATTCTGCTTGGCCCCCTAGAGTAGGCCTCATTTCCCTTTATCCATGGACATGCACACGCTGCATATAGTACTCCAGTTAGGCCACCGTGCCATGCCCATCCCTCTGTCGTCTCCCCGCCCCTGCCCAATGCCGGTGTTTTGCCTTGTTGCTTCTCCTCACCCAGAATCACTTCTCTTCTCCTTGCCCTGCAGTACCCAGCTCTTCCCCCATCTTAATCTTTCATAGACTAAGAAGAGTTTCATAGAAACCCTTCCTTCTCCCTGGTATACCCATAGACATTGAACTCTACCAGAGAATTTAGCATTTTAGTAAATGTACCCTTCAATTGTATTCATTCAATAAATTGTTGAACAAAAATTTATTGCAAGGTGTTGTGTACCAGGACTCTGCTGGTCACTGAGTAAACCAAGATAAAGATGGCCTCAAACTCCTCCATTTATAATCCATATCTGTTTCACCCCCAATTAAATTAAAAGCTCCTTCAAGTCAGGGGCGTGCCTTTCCTAGCAGGGTTTTGAGCATGTGAGTTCAAAATACCCGCAGATTGGAAGGATTAATTCACCCACCCTCTGATTTTACACTCAACAGAAAAAGCAACCAAATTCAGCTTCAGTTTTTCAACTCATACACGAAAAAATATTGTTTGTAACAGAGGTTGAATGACATTTTGCCACGTTACCTCATGAGCAATCTAACCATTTTGTCAAGTTAAGTTATTTAAAGCTAACGGATTTAACCAACCAATGGCTTTGGTATAAGGGTTATACCAAATTCCGATTCAACTCACAGGACACACAGATTTTTTCCAAGTACGTAGGCATTTGTCATTTGGTCTGTGGCTGTGGGGCATATTCTGAAGTGAGGAGTCCTTTGGCTGTGACAGTGCTGCAGGCTGAAGTCCTCTTGCAAAGTCGTCTTTCATGCCATGTACCTGACAGGGAGGGAGCTTAGTTTAGTTTAGTTTTAGTTAGAGCAACTCAGCAACCTGGACAGTTCCTTAGGACAGTTCCCATTTCCCTTGTCCTGCATCCATGGGTCCTAATATTTGGTTTTAAAAACATAATGCAAGTGAGTCATTTAGTTAAACACTTAGACATACTCCTGTAAGAATAAGCATGTAAGTCATCCGGTTACCGAGTGGTTGCTGTGGAATTTTCATTAATAACCAAAGGATCCTCATGTTGACTGAGAATTCTGAGGAAGGTTCCGGGATCTGACAAATGTCAGAAATTCCTTGACCGCCAAGCCCTGTTGTGGAATGGAAAACTACTCTTGGTGCCAAAGACCAAGAGAAGACAATCCCAAGATGTGCAGAGTCCCGCTCACAAAGAGCAGTGAATGGTTACTGAGAGGCTGATGCATGTCACTGGCTTCTGGGGGCCGAATCCTTGGAACACTGAGAAATTCCTCTTAAGGTCAGGAGAATTGTTTTCCATTCAACCTAACCTGCAGGGGGAACCAAGCCAGAGCAGCAGCCAAGAGCTAAAATGGTGAGACAAGGGGATAAACCAAAAAGACAATGATAATATTCCTTTTTTTTTTTTTCATTTTATTCATATTTCCCATGCAGCTGCTGCCTTCTTTTGAGATTGGCTCATGGACTGAAGATGACGTGGTAAGCTGCTTCTGTTAATGCCTGATTTGACCTGGGCAGGTATTTCCTAAATTTGTTTACAAGTTAAAAATGATGCTAGAGGGGTTTGGGCCTTAGGAAAGTCTAACTAGGAGAAGTTGACAAATTCCATGTTTTTCTATTTTTAATGCAGTAATGATTTAAAATAAGGCCTCAAGAACAAAGCAAGTATCTCTTCAAATCTTAGAATAGGATTCCACCCCCTCTTTGCTCTGAAAGGTATTCTAGAATACAATAATGAATACCAGTGAGAAAATTAAAGAGGTGATCCAGGGTACAAAATGAATACACTTCAAAAAAAAAATGATCTTAAGTTCTCCTTAAATACCAGAGATGGACTTGAACCACAGTAGAGAAAGATCTGGTACAGGCAGTGCTAGGCTGGGACTCCGCTAAACTGGGCTCCCTTCCCACCTTAGGCCTGTTCAAAAGTGACAGTGCATATTTGCCATCTCTACTCTGGCCTCCCAAGGAGGAATGGATATGAGCTCCCAGACGGTCTCTGCCGCTGGAGCCTGAGAAGCCCCAGGTTTTTAAGAGGATGGAGACAGACTTTAAGTCCTACACCCTTCTCTCTGGGTAGAGACCCTGCGGAACAATCCTGCTCAGGCTGTTGCATCTCTCTATCTGTTTCCTTAGTGAGAAGCAGGTCTGAGAATTCTTGATTAGAGACCTGTCCAGGTCCATTTGATAAGCTCAAATATCATTTAAATGAAAAAGAATAAAAAGCTGTAATGCCAGCCTTAGCAGGTCCCCACCCCAGGGAACAGACCAGGTGCCACAAGGTCCAAACTCAGTACTAGAAACTCTTGGGAAGGTCTGTTTACCTACCTCACCCTGGTTTCTGGGCCAGGGCATCTCCGTCCCTGCTCTTTGTATTCTGGTGAAGTCAAACCGCCTGCAACATTAGCTGACCTCTTCGGCTTCTCCAGGGTAAGGAAACTTGGCACCGGTTGCCTCTGCTGCTTCTCATTCACTGAGCCCCGGTGATTCTAAATTTCCTGCCAGCCCTGCTTAACAGGGAAAAAGGACTTAGGATCTCCTTTATTCACAGGCCTGGATATAAATCCTTTTATCCCTGGCTCCAAAGTTGGCTCATCTCATTGAAGAAGAAATTTTTTAAAAGACACTCAGCTCTAACAGCTATTTTTAGTCTTTCCTCAGAGATTGAGTGGTTTTCAAGCTATTTAAATAAAATTCCAGGGTCAAGGGCTCCCCAGAGAATTGGTGGGACTGGATCTGGCCTCCCTTCCCCCGGGGAATGTGAGAGGCTAGCAGTAAACATGGGCCAAGGGAAATTCAAGGACTGAGAGTCACTGGGTGCGACCTCATGCTATAGAGGAGGCTCCATGCTGTAACTTATCTTTGGCCACATAGCTACTTCACAACCAAGCCTAGAACAGAGGATGCGGTGCACCCATTTCTCCGTCCACCACTGTGTGCTCCCTGTTCCTCATACAGCTCCTGGGTAAGCCAGTGGCCCTCAAGAACCCAGGGGACCACCGGCTCATAACTGGAAAAATCATTATAAGAAACTTCTTGAAAGGATTTTTAAGTATCTCCCAAATAAGGAGGAAAACCGATGGTTCCTCAAGTGTCCCAGACCCCCAAAGGGAGGGATAGCTCCAATTTGAAAGCTTGAAGTTTTAAAACTATAAAGAGGAAATCTTCCACTTGTGGTTGAGCCAAGAATTAAAGATATTTTAATCTATTAAAATGTTTATTGTTAAGTCTGGCCACTGACCATGTATGAATCTTCAAAACCATATATGTCCTCTCTTTCACAGTATTTTTGGGTTCAGCAGCTCGTCAGAAAAGGCAAGTGGAATAACTTAGCTTCTTAATTCATGGAGTTAACTTTGCTTTGGATATGATTTAGCCTAATTTTATTCTGCCTTCTAATCCCTTCCTTCAGGTGACTCTTCAGCAGAGATGAGCGTATATGCAAGCTTGTTTAAGGAAAACAACATTACAGGAAAGCGACTGCTTCTTCTGGAGGAAGAAGACTTGAAAGACATGGGCATTGTCTCCAAGGGGCACATCATTCATTTAAAGGTACCTCCGAAAGGGAGAACATTCAGTCAACAAATCTGTATTGAGCACTTACTATGTAGCAGATATCACTGCTGTATCTGCTGCCCCCATGGGCACACCCCCTACTCCCTCCTCATAACCCAACATCCAAAGTGTTAATACCTGGCACAGCAGGTGGCACCTGGATACACCTGAGAATCACCCCCATGCCCTCAGGAAGTCTCTTGTCTAGTGGAGAAGACAGATATTAATCAGACCATAATGGTAAAATGACAGTTGTAAGAAACGCCACAAAGGAGAGGTGAGGTTGGGGTGAGAAAAGGCTTCTGTGAAGAAGTTATGAAGGAACTGGGAGCTGAAGGACAAGTAGGTGTTGACCAGGTGAAGGGTCGGGGGATGAGGTATTCCAAGGGGGGACTGCCCCTGGAAAGGCCTTGGGGTGGGACAAAGCTTAGTTTGCCAGAGACCTAGATATAAGGCCGTGCGTGTGGCACCTGGAGAACTGCCATCCAAGCCAGGAATAGCAGGAGGGGACCGGAGAGGCTAGATGTTCGTTAGGAATCTCGAAGGATGTCAGAACTGGTCCATGGCTTGAGTGCACCCTGAGCCCCTGCAGTCCCACAATCGTGGGAATGTGTTGAATTTGGAGTCTTCGTAATTGTGACCTGGGACAGACACCACCATGTGTGTATTCTAATCCCCCATATTCTCAGGAAATCCTAACATTTCCCCCAAAATTTCAGTCTTGAACAGCTTCAAAGCTAAACCTCTGTTTTTGTTGTTGTCGTTTTTTCTGCATTTTAGCAACCAGATCGGTTTTTTGTTTGTTTGTTTAAAGATTAAAGATTTTAAAGATTGGCTCCTGAGCTAACAACTGTTGCCAATCTTTTTTTTTTTTCTGCTTTTTCTCCCCAAATCCCCCCAGTATATAGTTGTATATTTTAGTTGTGGGTCCTTCTAGTTGTGGCATATAGGACACCACTTCAGCATGGCTTGATGAGCAGTGCCATGTCCGCGCCCAGGATCCGAACCGGCGAAACCCTGGGCTGCCAAGCAGAGCGCGTGAACTTAACCACTCAGCCACTGGGCCGGCCCCCGTTTTGTTTTTTAGTTACTCAAACTAAGTAAGAATTGCTGGCATCTGTGTGAACATTGTTATTAATCAGAGGTCCGTTTCAAGAGAGATCTTAGGATAAAATCAAGTTTGCTCCCCAAACCTCCTCAACCCCAGTCTGGGTGGATGGAGGAGTGGGCACAGATTAGAAAGAAGAGAAACAGAATAATGAAGGAAATGTAGGAAAGGCAGCTTCCTATCAAAATCCACAGCTTCACAAAGACTCTGCCAGTATGCCAGCTGCTTTTCCCTTCATTTCAGTTAGAGCCACTGGCACTTGCCTTTCTAGGGAAATTCCCCGAGATCCAGAGAACCAGTCCACTTCTGTGGGCCCTGGATCCATGTAAGGAGCATCCTTACAGCCCCTCAGCACTCCTTGGATGATGACTTAGCCTTAACCCACTAGACACCATCTCCAAGACAGACATTATCTTTGCCTCACCATCTTTTCCCTCTCAAAAGATGGATAGGAAACCTCATGCATAAACATTCATCTCAAAGGCAGACAAAGAATTTAATCTTGACCTCTGGGTGTGGGCAAGTCCATGAGAAGCTATGCTGCTTTAGATGGGCAACAGTAGGAAACATTATTTTCTCTAGTATAGAGAAATTTCAGAGTCCCAAGAGAGAAATTTGCTAAATCTTGTCCTATTTGGCAGATGCCAAATAAGATACTCCCACCTCCCCTTCCTCTGCTGTCTTTGATAAAGGACCCACATTCCTTACAGAGCAGTCGAGAAAAGGGTGATCCCTCCCCAAAAGCCATAGCGACTTAAATATTCCCAGACTTTGGCTGGGACAAGGTGCCCCCTGTATGCTGGCTGGTATCAGTAAGGCAAGAGCGTTCAAATTGGTTGATCATTGTCCAGCAAATTCAGTGAATGCGTACAAATTGCAAGACTGGGCCTGTGACAATACCAAAAAGAATCCTGCCCTTAAGGAATTTATGTCCCAGAGAAGACAGAAAACATGCACATACAACTTCACATAATAGAGAGTCTTGGCAGTTCAGAGGAAAGGAGCTATTCATCACCTCTGCTTGAGGGGGTGGAGGAGGAGACTGGGAGGGAACCCTTCATGGAGCGGGTGGCTCTTGAGCTAGATATTGGAGGAAGCACAGAATTTGGAATGTAGCCAGGAGCTGGAAAGGAAAGAACATTAATCTAGACAGAGAATAAGGAGTTAAGAGAGAAAGAGAAGAGAATGTAAAGGAACAGAAAAAAATGGTCCTGATACAAGGAACAGTAAGTAGCTCCGTATGATGGGAACACAGGCGGGAGCGGACTTCGTGATGCACAAAGCAGAAGGGAGGTGGGGCCAGATCCTGATGGCTTACACCTTCCCGTGAACCGACAGCTGGAACCTGACCAGCTGTAGGGAGTTCTGGAAGTTCTGAGAATTAACATGTTTAAAACTTTGCTGCTGGAAGTTCTCAAGTAGATTAGAAAGGAGAGGCTGGATTTTGAAAGAACAGTTCAGAGGTTATAATAAGGGAGTAATAAGGCCGAGCTGGTGTGAAATGTGAACGGAGAGAAGGGGAGGGTACCACGGGTGAGAGAGCTGTCTGCAGGTTCAAGAAGGAAAGCACAGTGAAGACACGCTACAACACAGACGAACCTTGAGAACATCCTGCTAAGTGAAAGAAACCAGACACGAAAGGTCACAGATCATATGATTCTATTTATATGAAATGTCCAGAATCGGTAAATCTAGAGAGACAGAAAACAGATTAGCGGTTGCCAGGAGCTGAGGGAGGAGGGAATGGGGAGTTACCATGAATTCACAGGGTCCCCTCTGAGGGTGATGAAAATATTTTGGAAGTAGATAGAGGCAGCGATTGCACGACACTGTGAGGGTGCTAAATGCCCCTGAATTGCATGCTTTAAAATGGTTAATTTTATGGGATGTGAATTTCGTCTCAATAAATAAATAAAAAGAAAGAAAGCACAGCTACGTGCACGTGCCTGACCACGAGCAGTCTTCTTCCAGCTGGGAAGCTTTCTCTCTTTGATGGATGAGGTGCCTTCAGAAAAGATGCATGAGGCCAGGAGAGGTCAGAGAGCCCGGGCAGGAGACAGAGGAGGAAGAGAGGAGTGCCCACCCAGGAAGGAGGAAAAGGGGGAGAGAATGGTCTCACAGAAGCCAGAGGTTGAAAAAGCTGTATAAAAACTGGGTCTAATGCTGCAGAGAAGCCAAGAAACACATGCACCAAGAAAAAGCCTTTGCTGGAAGTAGCCAGTTGGGAGCGGCCAGTGCAGTGTCCTCTGCTCCTGATGCAGAGCATCTGCCCTGAGCTCCAAAAGAGGCTAGTAGCCAGGGTCTGGTGGGGCGGGGGGCGATGGGGGGTACCCAAGACTTCCCTGACACTCCTGGATGAGTCTGCGTGTGCTCACAAAGACGGTTCCCAGAGGGGCAAGTCTCAAAAGTCAGGGCTGTGGACCCTCCACCTGACTGTCAGAGCCAGGGCTGAATCAGTGACACCTGGGGGGTTCGGCCGGCAGGTGACACTCTCTTAAACTCAACTGGGTCATGGGTATTTCTAACAAATAAGCTAATGTGAGAGGGAAAGATGAAGGGGAAAGGGTCATGGAAACTGGCTCTGGGAGGGTCCTGCATGCACTCTTGGGGCAGTGAGGATAAATAATGCTTCAAGCTGGGCGTTTCAGGGCGGAACCTCCAGACCAGAGGAGCCCTCCTGGAACTTGTCAGAAGTGTTTCACTCACACACACACACATCCTGATGGTGAGAATGTGCCCTCCATTCTCTGCTCTTCGCTGAGGAAGGCACCATCATTGTTGTATACCTTCTCAAAGAGTCTCTCAGCCCTTAAATGATAGGTCATAAATCTGGAAACTGGAGCCGTCTTTCCAGCTACCCTTTTGCTCCTCAGTTGTCCCTTTAAGCCTGTCTTGGTTCCTTTTCCTGCGTGCCTGGAAGCCCTCATGTGGAGGGGCCGTGTAGAAGGAATAGGGCCAAACATCCATAAGTGTTCATTATATTGTCAAGTGTCAGCAGCTTTTATTTCACTTTAAAAAAATGCATCTAATTTTTCTCGCATTGGCACTTTTTTACTCTCTACGTGATACGTTCAGTTCACAGAAAAGCTGGATTATACCTGATGAGTATTAAAAAAATCATAATTTAAATTGTCCTCCTTTCCTTTCAGCGTTTCTTTGTGCTTCCTTGGGGGGGAGTGTTGGACACATACCCACAGAAAAGCCGTTACAATGCAATAAACCCTTTAGTGAGATTTCAGCCTTAATGAAAGTCTCTGGTGATATATTCATGTTCTTTGATGTTTTTCCCACGGTTACTCAGGGTGACAACTGCATTCTGTACACTAGAACATTAACTTGTCACTACTCTGCTCTACCGGTGTTTGAAAAATGGTTTTATTTATTGTTTGCTCTGAGATTTAATGTCTTTAAAATATCTTCCTGTTCCATTAAATAATTAAAAACTACCTATAATACTTTGAACAATAGAGTTTATTCTCAATAGATGTTGGATGTTAACATCCCCAAGATATTTTATGAACTCACTAAAGAATGCCTTGATATGTGCACAATAATTTTAATCCTCTCTTGGCATTATGGGATCATTAATAAAGTCATGTGATTTTTTTTTTACAGTTAGCCATTGAGAAATTAACCTATGATTACCTAAACCTGTTTCACTTCCCACCACTAATTAAGGTAAGTAAGCGTTTTTCTTACTGAGAATACACTACTTTTATTGACGTATGCACCTGCCACATCCACACCTAAATTTGCCCATGTCGGGAACTGCTGTTTGAAGTAAAGAATAACCATATCTGTTCAACAAAAGGCTCTTTGAGTGAAGCTTAGGATGTGCATAAATTGAACACCCTTGTTCCCTGCAAGTTGAAATATTAACAATATATTCATGATAAGAACACATGTCACTGTGGTCGCTAGGGGATGTAAGTGCTAACATTGCAGGTGAGGGCCTCTGGCCTCCACCTGGCCCTGGAGACCTTTGTCCGACACATAAGCCACTGAAGGAATTCACACACAAGAGCTCTGGATTAGCCCCTGCATTGGGGGATGGGAGATCAACTGTTTGATTAATATATTAGTATATTTAACATGTTATTTTGAAAATAGTCTAACGGTATATGGCATACTTTGTTATAAAATTAGTAGATGCTTGCAGTTAATACACAGGACTCTTATTCACTAACAACCGTGGTTTTCCATCTTTAAGCCCTTGAAGGTTCGTTTTGTTTCTCTGCTTGGTCCTCCTTCCACATCCACTCTAGGAACTGCATAATTCCTCTTTGGGAACAGCTTGTAAATATCTTGAGTGCTGTGAAATTCTCAAGGGGAAGTCTCACAGTGCATCTCCGGGGCTCAGTGCATTTCTGGGGTAAAACGGCACAATGCAGGATGCATTGTGAAAAATGTGAGACCGTGAGATTTAATTTGTGGTGCATAAGATGAACCATTGGGAAAAGTTCTGAAAGGCTTAAGATGTCATTTCTCTTGCTTTAAATAATTGCAATTTGTAGTTTAATCCAAAATAACCAGAAGTTAAACAATAGATTAGAATAGAAAAACTAGTGCTGAGAAATCATCTCCCCTAGATGAGAAGTAAGAGTACAAACTCTATCTAGAATAAATGGCGTTTGGTTTTCTGTTTTAGGACTCAGGAGGTGAACCTGAAGAAAATGAGGAAAAAATAGTGAACCTTGAACTCGTTTTTGGTTTTCACTTGAAACCAGGAACTGGCCCACAGGTAAATCACATTTTAAAGTCTTTGGAGAAATTTCAATCTAATTTGCTCTTTTTCTCTCCTGGAACTCCATGGTTTTATACACCCCCCTACCAGCTGGTAACTCGATTCTGAGTAAATTTATAGACTTTATAAAATAGAATTTAGTTGAAAGGCTGCCAGCTGCCTCCATAATCCAATCTAGGAATCTTACTCTTGAAGAGTCCTGGGCGAGGCCACCCAAACGCTCAAGGAAGCTCACCGTAAACCACGGACAGGGTTGGGGGTGGCAGGCGCTGGATACCCAAGTGATCGTTCGTGCTGCTGGCGTCACAGCTTCCTGGTTCCTGTTTCTTGAGGGGGATCAGGGTTATAATACGGGGTGTAAAACAGCACCGAGAATGGAACTGCAGGCAACGTGGAAACCCAAATTAACAGCTCTGAACAGGACGGCAGGGCATTGACCAGCACTCCTTCCATCAGGCTTTCACTTTATGTTATTTTTAGAGGACGGAGAAGTGATTTGACCTAGGTGGCATATGAATTGGAATCCTAATAAGTTGTGTTACTTTGGATTACTGTAAATAGCTAGTGATAATGATAACTTCTATTAATTGCCCACTTATTGTGTTCCAGGCGTACAGGATTGAGGTGTAGATGCTATTTTCCCCCATTTTACAAGTGAGGAAGCTGAGGCTCGGAAAGGTTAAGTAACTTGCCCAAGGGTTACATGGCTGGCAGGTAGCAGAGTAAGGATTTGAGCGCAGGCCTCTCTGACCCCAGAACCAAGCTCCTAACTGCTGCACTATTTGGACCTTTCCTTTCAGGCAGCCAGGAGACCTGGTAAACACAGCTCCTCACAACCTGCAGCCAGTAGCTCTGAAGGGCTGGTGTAGACTCAGCTGGCCCACCGGCCCTTCACTAATTAAACCCTGCTTACCCCAGGGTGTTCCTGGAACCAGAGCTTTGGAATGACTAGAAATTGTTGCAAGGGGTTGAGTTTCACCTGGGGCTAGAAAGATGCTCTTTCTAGGCACCGGACAGAGGGTCCCGCCTGTGCCGCTGCAGGAATGTCGGTTCTTTTGCTGAAAGGAAATCTTTACCTCCCTTGTTTTGGCTGCATAACTTGGTTGAGTGAAAGCTGTTCTGACTCGAGGTTTCTAGTGTATGCATACTCTTCTTTTCCCTCTGCAAATGGTCACAGTCTATTCGTTCCTGTTGTTAGAAGCAGCTACAGAAAGGGAGCGAGAGTATAAGTTCCTCTCTCTCCAACAACAACCAAGGGCCCTTCTAACCCTGAGATTCTGCGGCTGTGGGCACCCCCAAGTCCATCTGATGGTAAACAAATTGAATATTTTCACTTGCCTTGTTTAGTATCCTGGACTCTATGACACTTAATTTATGAGTACCCTGTGTTTAAACTTTTTCATGGCTTGTGGGTGGTAAAAGAGGGAAGAATTTCCTGGAAAGAGTAGTTTCCACCAAGAAAATAATTTTCAGTTAAAAAATACATGATTTAATGTGGAAAACTGAAAAATATATTTTTTAATAAAAATCAGAAACTATAAATGATATTTGATAACAAATACTGGTCGTTTTTCTTTTTACTATAATTGTGTAGACTTCTTGAATCATTGGCTATCCGCAAGGCCTAAAGTCATCATTTTTGATATTCTGCTCATCCTTAGTCACCCATGCAAAGTAATAATTTCATCCATTCATTCAGCAAACATTTACGAAGGACCTACTGTGTGCCCAGCTCTATGCCAGATACTCAGAATACAGAGTCAAAAAGCAGTCCCTGCTTGCAAGGGACCCATAGCTTATCAGGAGAAATAGATAAGATCAGTGAACAGTTATAATACGGAATGATGCATTTTTACAGCATCATGCACATCGTTCACTGGAAGCATACTGGATGAGCATTGCAAGCAGATGCAGAAAGGGGTCAGAGGAGGATCTTGAAGTGTTCTTGGTAGAAGTGATACTTGAACTAAAATTTGAAAACCTTTAGCAATTATTAGGTAGGGAGAGGACATTGAAGGCAACAGGAACAGCATGTGCAAAAGCTCAGAAGCATGAAGCCAGGAAAACACAGGGAGCTCCTCCTTGGGCATGTTTCTATGAGACCTCACAACTCAACTCAAGCATTACTCTCTGTGGGATGACTTAGCATGGAGCAGGTGGAACAGTGTCATGAGACTTAAGGCCAGGGAGGTGACTGGCGACCAGAAAAAGAACTGTCTTATGTGCTAAGCTAAGGAGTTTGAAGAGTTTTAAGGAGGGAGTGGATAGGACCCGATTTATGTTTTTCAAAGATCTTTCAAAGCACAGAGGAGGATGAATTAGAAAGGGGCTGAGCTAGAGTAAGAAAGACCTGTGAGCAGGTAGTACAGACAACCAGGTGAAAAGGGACTCGGAGCTGAGGCTGTGGCAGTGCCATGAGAGTGCCAGTAGGTCCAAAGACACTCTGAGATGGAACTGATCACCTGTGTCACAAGCTGGAGATGGGGTGAGTGAGAGGGAGGAGCCAGGATGGTGCTGAGTCTCTAGTGTAGGCAGTTGGATAGACGATGTTATAATGTAATAGATCAAGAGTGAAACATGCAATGGGGATGTAAGGCCAAGGAGCTAAAAGTATAAAGAAGTGACTGGAATGGGTGAAGTTAATCAGAAAAAGCTTTTTTAGAAGGAATGAGTTTTGAAATGGGGCTTGAAGAGGTTCGTGGTCATTTGCAAATAATTTTCCAAATGTAAAATTTAAAGCTTATGCTTAGAGGGTACTTCTTTCTAAAGAGCTCAAGTTATTTCATAAATGTCATCTGATTTATCTCCTTGGCATTTCTGGGAGATGCATGAGGCACAGTATTATCATCCCTGATTAGGAAACAGATAGCAAGAGAAAGTGTGTCATCAGTCTAGGGTGAGGCGAGGACAGAACTGAGACCAGAAATTACATCTTTATTATTGCCTTTGTATTAACATGTGCCAGCGCGCATACCTGACCCAAGATTTTTGAGCCATCTGTAAACGTTCATAAAATAATCCTAGAATAAATTACTATCCAGTTCTAAAGAAGTTATGCCAGCCTATACACCTTTGCCTTATGAAATGTTTTCTCACAAATGTCCTTCAAATTGCTGTTCCAGTTCCCCTCATGAACACCTTGTTACCTTGACCCTTAAAGGTACAACCCAAGAGAAAAAGACTTCCTCAAAATTCCAATGAACTGAGTTCTCATAAACCCATCTTCACGGAAAAGGTGACGCCTTTACCCCGTCTCCATGACCAGAATGACTTACGAAAACATGCTGGAGCTTTGGAAGTTGCCTCCAGACCTGAGTTTGCATGGCGGGGAGATTTGCCTGACCACTTCACCTTTTCCATAACAAATAAAATGAAGGATGTGTTCTAATGGTAGCCATTGAGAATAATGTGTGACAGTGACTTTATGATGAAAATAGTAGCTACATTTTCCCATTGCTACTGAGAAGGACCACCAGCTCACTGCCACTTACGATTGGTATGCCATTTCACTCACTGGCCTACTAAGAGGAAACAATGAAATTATGACCTTATATACAAATATATGTGGAGGAAAAAGCCTCTCATCACAAGACCTGTCAACCTTTTGGGCTTAAGAACTCAGATTAAATTCTTTTTTTTTAGCCTCATTTACAGCCAGATGGATTATGGCACAAAAGTGAGGTTGATTCACCCGAGTGAGGAAAGCCATTCACGTTTGAGAGCCAGTGCCTGCTACCGTGGTCAAGAGCCGTTGCCTGACGCCTTGCCCGGGAACTTAGTCTTACCGCCACACGCCTCTGGATAACCAGGCCCCACCAGGCTCTAGTATGACATACACTTTGAGAATTCTTCCACTAATGAAGTGTCCTTTTTCCTTCCCTTTTTTGAGACACACTGGCAGGGAAAATGATTGGACCAAAGGCTTCACTGACATTTCAATTAATAATAAGTGAGAATGGGTTTTACCTGTTTATTTGACCTAGTTCTAAAGAGTAAAATTAATTATTAATTTAAATAACGTATGTTGAGGCAGCTTTGAAATTATGACACTGGAATTGCAGAAATTGGGTCTTTCTCAGCTCAAAATTTTCCCATGCTGGGGCTTGAAATGATTATGATAATTATTATTATTTCATACCTCTGCCAGACACTGTAGTAAGTACGTTGCAAGCATTTTTCTTATGTTATTCTTAGAATCCACCATCGTAGGGGGCATTCTCCCTGTGTCATCAACAAGAAGAAAGGGGGGAGGGGAGAGGTATAGTTCTGTACCCCGACTCCCCACCTAGTAAGGCACAGATCCGGTCCAAGGCCCCAGTGATGGTGTCACACTGCCTCTTTTTGAAAGTATCATCATCCCCCAAGATAGGTATATTGGTAATAAAAAAGGCAAATTTTTTTGGTCAGTTAGTACTAAATTACCACTATTTTTGTTTTGTGTAGAAAGTGCCTAGTGTTTTGTAATCTAAGGCCTTTGACTTGGCACAAAAGAAAGGGGCTTCCAGCATCTCAGGCAGCTTCATGCACTCCCCAGGGTGGCAACCACCCTTTTTAATTGAAATATTCAGTCACATAGGGTTTATTATTATATCTCTTATAAACTCACCAGTTAGGAATATTGATTCTCAAATTGCCAAGGAATAAACTATCAAATCACCCAGCAGTTTTCTCATAAAAACCTTTGAGACTTTGTGACCTAAAAATTCAAAAGCAGAGTGATGAAGGAACTATTTGGGAGGCCATCCTTTCCTCGTGAGTGCTGGACAGCCACATACTTTGTCCCTCGCGTCCTTATTCCTGCCTCTCCCCAATGAGGCAAGGAACCCTGATTGCAGCTGGGCTCCTGTGGGACTAAGTTGATTTCCTGTGGTCAAGAAGAGACTGGGGTTAGAGAGAAGCCTCGGAAACTGCTCCCTGGCTCCCCCAGCGCCCTGGCTACAGTGGACCCTTAATAGAGACTGGCTTCTGGACTCTAGTACCTCCCTCCAGATCACCATCACTTCCGATTGCCTTTTGAGAGGGATTTTGAAGGGGCAAGCGAACCAGGAAGAGAAAATAAGAGGAATGTTTTGAAGAGGTGGGAGCAGAACTAACTGCTCCCATCAGAGCGGAAAGCTTTTCCTGTCCACCTTCTCTCTCCTCCTTCCACCCGTCATTGTTGGCACCTGGCCCCCTTCTGCCACTCCCCACCGCAAGAAATTCAGTCAAGAGGTCTGCTTCTCCAGTTGTTTCATCTATAGGTTAAAAACGCTGCTTTTTACAATTACTTCCCACTTATTATTGTGCTTTTAGGCCTTTATTAGACTGCTTATAAAATGTTGCATTTAATAAATTTAATTGAATCTCCAGGCCCTTTCTCAGAGCACTATAAATATCAAAAACTGTCAAATAGGGCTTTTTTTCCTTTTGTGTAATTTTATGAATGGATAGATAAACATGAATAAAATAACAGGGCACAAAGAAAGGGATTTTGTAAGGAAGTAAAAAGCCAATACCTTTTGTAAATTTCAGAACAGCTAAAAGCAGCACTTTTCTTTACTTTGATAAAGTGTCTTTATGTCTTGTGTTTATTAAAAACAGTGTAGGGAAGTTTATTTCCCATGATCAACTATTTTTCGGGGGAACAATCCATGTACATACACATGTGTTTTTGTGTGCCTAAGTATATGAGCTTGCAGGGATAGTGTTCTATAAGAAATACAAGTTTTAGCTGACAGCAAAGGAGCAGATGCAGTGCAGAGTTTGACTTCAAGACTTGCCGCTCATTTCTAATTGGAAGGTGACAATGGACTTTGCCTAGCAGGTTGGGCAACCTCCTATAGAATGAGAGCAAAACTGGGAGAGGTGTTCAGTACGTACTTGCTGATGGATTGATAGTCATGTGTAGAAATGGCTTGCTAGAAAATGGCTAACAACTGCTGAAAACCCCCCTAACTTGCCGTGTTTGCAGATTTCCATGGTATAAATACTCCCACCATGGCTGGTTTCAAGTTACCCATTGACATCACTGAACTTAAAGTTGGAAAGAGATGCGAGCAATCACCCCATGGGAGCTGGTTCCAGCACACTATTGGGTCACTCTTAATCTCCTTAATCAAGATTATGAATTCCTTTTAAAACAATGGAGAGTGACGAAGTATACATGATAAAACATAGGTTTGAATAAGTTCTAAACACATTACTGCTAGTTTCCAGCTATTATGATACGTGTAGTCAGCTCAAAGAGAGCTCCAGTCTCCCAATGCATCCATTGTTGGCTTAGATCTCCTTGGGTCACCACTGGCTCGTATAGACACACTGACCATATCGTATGAATCAAAAATTAGGATTTGAGTTTATAAAAAGTAAGAATATACTTATGAAATAGAGAAACAAAATTTAAATTTGTGACTGTCTTTTAAAAATGTTGGAACAGTCATAGTTGTTGACTCCATGATGACAGGCACAGTTGTTGATAATAATAGAAAAGATGGTTGCTTTTAGAAACAGATTTTTGCAAGCCTCTGGGGATCACTGTGAGTTTTGCAGAGAGAAGACCTTGATAACCCACAGTGACTTGTGTTTTCTGAACCAAAAATTAGGTCTTGAGAATAATTAATTATAAAAGGGACAGATTATTTGAAATGAAATTAAAATCACTATGTTAGAAAAGCAATGTTTGATGCCATATCAATCCTGGACATTAGGATTTGGACTGAAACAGCTTACCTGGTAAACAGTGCCTACTAACTAGGCAGTCTTTTTTCAAAAATCATATTTCTTGGAGACATGGGAGGTGGGAGGAGAACTTAGTAGGTACAAGAGCTGTTTTCATATTTTGAGGGTCCTGGGTAAAAGTTTATTTGCAGCCCATTTCTCAGTATTAGAAAAATTGTAAGCAGTAATTCGGCAAGCCAAACCACCTTCCCTATTGGTTAAGAAGCCCAGTCTGTGATAGAATAGGTTCGTGGTTATTTGGAAATCAATAGCAAGACTTACTATTCTTTTTTACCAGGATGAATACCTAGTACCTTCCAATTTCAAATGCAGTTTTAAAGAAATGAAGAAGCACTTTCCAGACATGTCAGCTAACACCTGAACCATCTCAGGTAGTCAAGGGTGTAACGCATCACACGAAAGTGTGTCTCACTTGATTTGTTGCACTTTATTTTAACATCATCCCTAAAGTCCCTTTTTCATACATAACTCAAATAACAACCCCAAAAAAGGCAACATAACAACCTTATCTCCACTGGTGTCTCGTTGGCACCAATCTGCCCTGACCTTAGACACAAGCCATTGTTAAGGGTATAACGCATTTACATATTTTGCAATAAAACATCAGTTATTTGCATTACTGTGTCAAGTTTTATTTGATTCTTTCACCTAAAAATGACTCATTTTCCTTTCTTGTATTTTAAAAACCAACTACTCTAAGCTTGTTTGAGAATAATCAAAAATTGCCCATTTAGCTAGAAGTCATTTTCTTTTCAAAAGGCAAATGTTATTTAATCTTTCAGCTGTTCATTGTGCCATCATAAATACTTTCTTTTCAGCACAGTTGTGGGGACTGAAATGAGCCCACTAATTGCCTCCCATTTCGACTGACATGTGGTGGTTTAGTGGAAAGAGAACACAGCAGGAGAAGGAAATAGGAGGCTGAGAAAATGAGAGCTAATTATTTTCACTGCCTCATGTCAGGCTCTGTGTCAGCCTTGTTTTTACAAACTGGAAGGTTTAGCACTAAATAAAACAAACTGGCGTCATGTTTTTATATACTGGCAGTGTCACGGAAGCAGCTGCACATCTCAAAGACAATATAATGCCTGCGTTCGCATGGACACCATCTGACAGACACTGTGAGCCACGGCTAATGAGGACATCACAGTGGTGCCAAGTGAAAGGTGCTGAATTATGTATGATTCTTCATCAGTACAGCAATAGTCCTGTACATCATTATGAGACATTGTTTTGCTGAAGAGATTAAAACATTCTTAGTTCCAGACCCTGCAACCTATATGCGCTGAAAGAGGTTATTAATGGAATTTTTAGGGAGAGTTTCTTGTGGATTTCTTTTTGGTTGAAAAACAAATCTCACGGGACAAAGCCGCGATGGGTCACGACACTGTGTAGATAAAGAAGAGAAGCAAATTAACCATACTTGCATTATCTTCCTTTTAAAGGCAGCATAATAAAATAGAGTGTAGCGGGGTTAGACATAATGATAAATAACCCAGGTGCTGTCACGGGATGTTCCACTCTCCTGCCTTTAAAACAGCAGGTTCCAGCAGCTTGAGCTAGATAATAGCAACGCACGCAAAGGAGCCTTCGGAGGCCTAAATCAACATCTTACTAGTTTGAATACCAGCATGACCAGCGTTTCTATCGTACTTTTATTTCATCTCGCGTTACTTCTTACATTTCACAACAGTCGCCTGGTATGAGACTGTGTCCCTCTTTTCCCCCTCTTCAATCTTAAAAAGTTTATTCCGACCTCTATTTCGTATTTTAAAATGTTTCCTCAGTACAGGCCATTTTGAGGTGGAGGGGCCTCTATGCTAGAATCCTGAGGTTCTCTGGTGATTTTCCCTTTTCTCTATTCATGGGGTAGGGTGGTGCTGGGCATTTTGAAAACTAGTGTCTCTCTCAGTAGACTGGGCACGCCCAGGGTTTAAATTCCAGTCCCAGCGCAGCTAAGTGAACTGGCTGCAAATCTCAACATTTGCCGAGCCTCAGTCTGCTCATCTGTAAGATGGGGCCAGTGCTATCCATAACAGGGTAAGGCTGTGAGCATTAAGTAATGTGGATTAATCTCAAAAACATTATGCTGAGTGAAAGGAGCTGAACATACACAAACACCTGCTGTAAAATTCCAATTCTGTGAAGTTCTAGAGCAGGCAAAATTAATCTATGGTCATGGACATTGGAACCGTGGGTGCCTCTGGTTGTGCAGGGAGATCAACTGGGAAAGAGGAGGAAGGAACTTTCTAAAGTAGTGGAAATATCTTGCTTGTTTGGGTGGTTACGCTGGTATATACATTTGTCAAAATTCACTGAACTGTGCGCTTAAAAATCTGTGCATTTTATTATATCCAAATTATACCTCAAAAAAAGTTTTGTCTGCAGCCTTCAGGTAAAGGTGTTGTGTAGGAGCTTGAAAGCCTAATCTGGGGGTTTTTCCCTCTGAAATGTCCTGAATAAGCTTAGCCCTAGATTTTTAAAGATTTATCTGTAGTGTTCATATTTGCAATGAACTTTGGTAGGAAAAAAAGTAGACAGGCAGAGATTGTTGTCTCTGAATTGCCCAGAACTTAAAATGATATTTAAAGTTTAATTTCTGTGCTACCTTCAATCTGTTTTTCTATTTGGAAAATTTACCTCTGTCTTGATTATTTCTTTTTATTCCCTCTCTCTCTCCTTCCCTTCCTTCCCTCTTTCCTCTCTTCCATCCTTTTTGCAGAAGGGAGACAGGATATCTATGTTTGGTGTCACTTGTATCAGCTCAGAACTCCAAAGAATTTTAAACAGCTTGCAAAGAATGTAATAGTGATTTCTCACAAAGAGATACTTAATTTAGCATTAACTGAGTGTTGTTTAGGATTTTATCTTCACAGTGTTAACAGTTTCTGTTTTAGTTGGCTGGTAATCTTAATTCAGAAAATTTTTTCACATAATTGGCGATGCTGGAGCAGATCACAGGAATGCCTTCTCACCCTCCATTAACCACACACTTGCTCCTAAAATTATCCAGGTATTTCTGTGGCTGCCCAGATAGAAAGTACATATCCTGGGCACCCAACAGAATTGTTGTTTTCCTCACTTTCAAATGCAAAAATTCCCCTCTCCCCAGTACAATTCCATCCATTTCTTTTTTTTTTTTTTTTTTTTGAGGAAGATTAGCCCTGAGCTAACTGCTGCCAATCCTCCTCTTTTTGCTGAGGAAGACTGGCCCTGAGCTAACATCCATGCCCATCTTCCTCTACTTTATAAGTGGAATGCATACCACAGCATGGCTTCTGCCAATCGGTGCCATGTCCACACCTGGGATCCGAACCGGTGAACCCCGGGCCACCGAAGTGGAATGTGCTCACTTAACTACTGTGCCACCGGGCCGGCCCCTCCATCCGTTTCTTATAGATTTGCACTGAGAGGCAGAATTGCTAGTAGTAAGGTTTGGATAACTGTTTTTTGCTTTTCAAAGCTCTAACAAAGAACTTTCCAGTGACCCGCTCTGCTCCTGTGTCAGTGGCTTTTGCTTATTGATTAGTAATTGCACACCCTAGAAATGTGCCTCAAGATACAAATTTGAACAGTGGGAATGTCCTCCTGGGTGAGAATCTAGTTATGAAATAAAAACCCGTGGTAGTCAGGACCTGTCCTATGATTTGCTTGCACAACTAGGTGGGAGCGGGCTGTTTCTCGTTTGGAAAGTGGAAGTTGTGCCTAGCCACAAAGCCTAAGCCAGGGCCAGAGGAAAGTGTTTGTGATTCCAGATCCTGGCCAGATCAGTCAAGAAAAGGAGCATACAGAAAGTGTGAGCCATATGATTTAACAATGATCTTTTTCAACAAAGGAGGGAAAGATTGGCTATGTTGGACTTGTTAGAGACTCAGTATTTCAATCTCTGCCATGGAGACATATAAAGGAATTCACCAAGATAATTTGGACCATTTGCTGACTTTGGAAGATGGGACTTCTCTGTAGTGTAATTCTTTTGTTAACCCATAACAAGGAACAGTTCAGGATTCAGAAAAGACTGTGGGGACCCTGCTCTTCATAGCACGAATGGACCACCTTGATTCAGTTCTGAACTCCACCACATGCTGTGTGATCTTGATCAAATTACCTCATCTCTCTATGCTTCAGTTTCCTCATCCAAGACAAGGCTTTCTGGCTGTCAGTCACATTTCATAGCCATTGTATCTCCAGACTTCTGATGGTTCCTATTGGTAGGGCCGCATCAGGATCTGTGGAAGCAGGAAAGGGCAGAATTGGTGTTAGGTAATCCATCTATGTAAGAAGATACAAGTTTATTCCTTCTATTTATTTCATAAAACCAGTTGTTGTTATGTTGCCACTTGGCTGCACCTTCTTTTTATCAACCCTGGTCATTCCCTGGCACCAGAGTTATTCAGTGCCCTCTGGATCCCCAAACTCCTGCCACGTGAGATGCTCTGACGCAGACTGCCTGCTCTGGCCAGATCCTACTCTAGATACTCTTTGTACCTTCCTGCCTGTCAGAGCTCCCTCACCTTCTGACCCATTCCTTGGATCGCTGCTAGATGATGGGCCCTTAGTCTAATGGGAGCTGTGTTGGTGACCAGTATTGGTAACAATAATAATTTCTCCTTTTTGAGCTCCTAATTTGACTCTGGCACAGAGCTGGGTACTTTATTTACGTTATCTCATTTAATCCTCACACAACACAACAACCCATTCGTGAAGAAGGAACAATGAGGTTCAGGCAGGTTACATAACTTGGCTGAGGTTGAGGGGAAAGAGAAAACTGAGATTCAAGCTCGGGCAGTTGGACCTTAAACTTGTGATCTTTCCCTCGCCCCCTGCTGCTCCCCCAGTAATGGCTTAATGTGTGCTCCTTGTCTATATTGTTTTCATTTTACAGGACTCATCAGTGCCTTAAGCCAAATGAGGGAATGACAGGGCCCTTTCAGACTGCCAGGGGTGAAGCGGTTTTGGAAAAAGAATCCTTTGAGGCCGCCATGAACTCTCAGAATACAGAGTTGTCTGCTTTTGAATTCTGCCCATCAGGATTGAGAATTGGTCACAGACATCCAAAGTGACTCTTGAATGTTTCCGATTCAAAAATCAATACCCACATTTCTGTCACTCATATCAAGCCAAGATCAATAGTTCACCCTGGGAAAAGTAAATGGTTTTTAAATCAGAGCCCACATTCCCACTACCTGGTCCTCATCCTACCAAGAAACTGAAAAGGTACAATTGTGGATGTAAAATTTTATGTGAGGCTCATAAACATGTGCAGTTGTTACTTTTAGTGATATTATTGATGATTTAATTCAACTTCTTTGTTATGAAAATCTTTCCAATGATCAGTTGGTTAGGAACTCGTTACCCATCTGCAGTTGGGTCCTGAGGATTTCAATAACTTGTTTAAATCCTGGTAGTTGTGAACGATGCCCACTGACAACTTATGACTCCTTGTGTAGCAAAAACGCCAGGGTGTCACCTCAGGGTAATTTGAAGTTGAGCAGAATTTAAAGAATTCCATGACTTTATTTGTGGATTACTTTTGTTAACTAGGCAACAATGAAATCATAGATGCCCTGAAAATTCCTAGGAGGTATGTCAGGGCATTGACAGATTAAGTTAACAATTTAGGTGAACGCTGCATATTCTCTTTCTCACTCAGCTTTGTAACAACCAGTACCTACGTTTTAATGAATGGATAATGCCCCCTTTGTCTTATAACTTCTTTGATTATGGTTTTATTGCTTCTATAGCTATCTTCTTTTATGGTTCAGGTAAAAGGATTTCTTTCAGATAAGAGAAAAAGAGAATTTAAAAAGTAAAAGGTCTGGGGGCCAGCCCAGTGGCACAGCAATTAAGTTCACACGTTCTGCTTTGGTGACCCAGGGTTCACCCGTTTGGATCCCAGGTGTGGACCTACGCACCGCTTGGCAAGCCATGCTGTGGCAGGCATCCCACATATAAGGCAGAGGAATATGGCCACGGATGTTAGCTCAGGGCCAGTCTTCCTCAGCAAAAAGAGGAGGATTGGTGGCAGATGTTAGCTCAGGGCTAATCTTCCTCAAAAAAAAAAAAAAAAAAGTAAAAGGTCTGTAACCCTATCATGTATATACTTGTTTCTCCAAGTTGAACTTTGGGGAACAAAGAAGCAGTTGCTGCAGGAGACGACCTTTGGCCACTTGATTTTTGGTTATAGGAGCAAAATCTTCTCTGGCCCTTCTCCCTCCTGCCTGTTGTCAATAGCTGGTCCCATTATGGAGCTCTAAAAACCATCCAGTGAGTCCATCCTGCCACCCCTCCCAATCTCCCTTCCTGATTGGTATCTCCTCCAACTTTGGAGCCAGGCAGCCTTCTGCTGTACAATCCCACCTCCACCACTTATTGGCCAGAAACCCTAGGAAAATTCCTTAATCCATCTGAGCTTCATTTTTCTCACTCTCCTAATGAGAAAAATAAACATAACTTGCAAGTTTATTATGAATATCAAATAAAATAGCATAGTGGAAGTACCCAGCAACATGCCCAGAGCCCAGTAAGCACTCCACAGGCGTGAATTCTCTCCTGCAGCAGCCCCTTCTCAACATAGAGCTCCTCTGAGCATGCGCAGCGTAGCTGCTCCGAGCACGTGCACCAGATCGCATCTGAGCATGCGCATAGGAGGGTCTGCTTCCAGGACGTGAGGTCATGGAGGAGAGCTCAGCGTTGTGAGATGGGAGAGCAAAGCAGAGGGAATCAGGCATATGCCCAATGCTCAAGGTCTTTTAACTGTTCTTTTGACTAACTTAATTCTAAAACTTGACAGGCCAAAGAAACAGAACTAAGTAAACTCGTGTTTTCTAAGGTTTTTTATTCCAGCCGCTGCCTTGAGGAGGCTCTTGCAGTTTCGGAGAAGAGCAATCGTGACTCCAAACGGTCGTTATCCTGCCCAGTTATCTCAGGCCCATGTTGCCAGGGTAGCAGTGGCTGCCAAACAAAGAAATACTGAGAGATTTGTCAGTTCTGAGCCACTAATTTGACTTCCGTTAGCCAAGAGCTAGGTTTTCACCTTATTGAATAGACCTTTTCCTCACTAATTGGCTCTCTGTCTTGGGAATGTGGCTGGGCGAAGAGGGTCAGTCCCCTCAGGCATGGGCCCTGCCTGGTTCTACAGTTCGTCATGACGCCCTCCTAAGACATCAGGCTCCCCCAGCTTCCTGTTGCAGCCAACAGGTTTTCAACAGCCTCTTTGTTAGTGCTCTTCCATAATAATTTTGTCTGAGCTTGCTCAGGAAGCGTTCCAGGTCCCCTCCTATGACAGCATTTTCTAGTTTCTGCATGTAGGTGCTCAGTACATTATTTAATCTCTCAACATCCTTCATTCTTCAAATAACGTAAGAGAGAAGGTGAATTTATGGTCCAAGGGTCAAATTTGGTACAAAGACCTGCCTTTCTTTTTCCTTTTAATTGTAAACACAGTGTTTATCCCTCAACATTTTTATTATTAAATTTTTCATACAGCAAAGTTAAAAAATTTTAGAGTGAACCCTCGTATACTCACCTCCTGGGTTTGACCATTAATATTTGCTCTACTTGCCTTATCACATATCTGTCCATCTATGTAGCCCATTAGCCATCTATCAATCCCTGTTTTTTTATGCATTTCAAAGTCATTTGCAGACATCAGTACACTTCCTCCTGAATACTTCAGTGTGTTAGAGTTCAGTAAGAAATGCACACATCTCAGCATACATTCGCTGAGTCTTGACAAATGCATACACCTGTGTAACCCAAACCCCTACCTACCAATAGAGGATTAGCACTCCCAGAAAGTCCCCTCACGCCCCTTCCCAGTCAATCCCCATCGGCAGAAGCAACCACTCTTCTGAATTTTTTCCACCATCGATTAGTTTTGTCTGTTCTAGAATATCATATAAATGGAATCCTTAGATTGTTCTTTTTTGTGAGTTTATCCATGTTGCTGCATGCATCACTAATTTTTTCCTTTTTATTGCTGACTGACATTCCATTCTATGAATACACCACAGTTCTTCCATTCTGTTGATGAACTCTTGGCCTGTTTCCAGTTTTTTGGCTAATATGATAAATCTGCTACAAACATTTCTGTATAAGTCTTTTTTTCATTTCTCTTGGGTAAATACCTAGGAATAGGTGTATGTTTAGTTTTATAATCAATTGTCAAAAGTTTTCCCAAAGCGATTGTACTATTTACACTCCCACCAACAATCCAGTGGCTCCAAATCCTGGCCAACATTTGATGTTATCAGCCTTAGCCATCTGATGGGCATAGAGTGGTATCTCATTTTGGTTTTAATTGACATCCCCCTGATGACTAATGGTGTAGAGCACTTTTTTATTACATGGTGGTTTCACTGAAAATTTAATTAGCGTGCCATTGTTTAAAAAATCAAAAAGTTTCACATAAGAATCCAGATATCCAGCTTTTCATGAAACATTAAAGGACCTAGCAAGACTGGGCTCATATTCCCACATGGGTACAATCAACAGAAGCTGAATGGTGGCTGTCCCTTTAGGTCCGTTACCCTTTAGATCTCCAGAGTCCCCAGTACTCTCCCCATAACTCCCCAGTACTTAAGCCAATTATCAATTGCCATACATTCACATTTGCAGTGTCGTTTTCCTTCCTGTTAAGAGGAAAGTGAGCTATTTCTTGAACCCATGTCATTATCAATACTGGAAAAGTGAAAGGTAGGTCAAGAGGGCCTTATATTTCAAAAAAAGTGAGAAGACCGTATTTCTTTGTGTCATTGAAAAAATCTTTCTACAATGTTTAATGTGTAAATTAAGCATGTCTATTTTGAAAGATTACAATTTACGGCTCTGTAATGAAACTGCCTGGCTTTTCTCCTTTTTAGTATCTGCCTGGCCCCTTTCGGAGTTTGAGTTTGCAAGGCCTATAATAGAACACTTAAACTGATCACTTATGTCTGAAGACTGCGCTAACTGGGAGTTATTTAGATACATAAAGAGATCTAATTTTGTGTCCTTTTATTGAAAAAAGGAAAAAAAAAAACCCACTGCAATAATACTTCATTTAGAATACTTCATGTGTTATAAAACATTGAGACTAAAAAAATTTGTTTCGCTGTCTCAAATTCTACAATTTTGCTTTTAATTCCAGGATTGTAAGTGGAAAATGTATATGGAGATGGATGGGGATGAAGTTGCAATAACCTACATCAAAGATGTGACATTCAACACTAACCTACCTGATGTGGAGATGTTAAAGATGACAAAGGTAGGGTTCTATTTATGGCTTAAAAGCTTTTTTGAATTCACGGATATCAAACAAAGACATTAAAATACCCCAGCAGTGTGCTTTTGTGCTTGTCGGTGTTCACATCAGCTCAGCCTCAAACTGGCTGTTGGAAGGCACATTTTATTTAGCAGATTGAGATCATAATAGTTTTTTGTTAAAATTCCTCTCATGTTGTGTGAACTAAAAAGTACTACAGAAAAAGTGTCGTTTAATTTTTTTTATTTTCTTCCATATTTCTTTTATGCTTAGTCTGTCATTTATTAAAGGAAAGAAAATGCTAAGGATGAGAATATTTACCTCGAATTTTGGGTCATTTTAAACTTTGAAAAATTTGTAAGGAGGAAGGCTTCGTTGGTTGTGTTCAATTTCTTGAAGGACTGAGATAAGGTTATCCATGAGGCACATGTTGAAGTCTTGATGGCTTCCTTGAGGTCACGCCTCTGAATTCCTGGAGTGGCCAGAGGACATGTTGCTACTTTCAGGTCAATGGTAGAAGCATGTCCATTAAAACACTGAAGAAAGAGTTAGAGAAATGCTTAGCTTCTCCTCAAAATGGAAAAAAAGTCAATTCTGTTCCAATCATACTGAAAAAATACATATGAGACTTCAGTTGTGGAAGGTCAACAACTCAAGTAAATAACCACGATGTCAATAGGACAGTCACCCTAAACTTCACATAAGCCATTAACTCTAGTACACTATTAATGGTGTATTTGGTTTCATTGAAGAAGATGGGGCTGGTAGCAAAGAAGAAGCAGGGGACATTCACAAGTGGGGAAGTAAAGAGTCTTCAAAGCCACAGTATTAGAGTTGCAAATATGTTCCCTTCCCAGGCATAACATTGCTCAGCACCCAAGTCCTTTTCATTTACAAGTATATTCATCAGGTAGATAGAGTTGATATTCATTGTTGGAGTCCCCTGAGTAACTGGGAGTTATTTCAGTGGGGTTACTTATCTGTAAAGGTTATGATCTAGTTTCAACTTTCCTTTATTTTGTGGGGACATACTATGTTTTGATGTCTTGAAGACTGGACAGATACTTTGTCTTTCCTCCATACCTGTGCTGTCATGGGTTGCAGGTGTTCATTGCTTCAGTGTCATTTAGAAGCAAGATCCAAGTCATTGCTTGCTGACAGAAGGAAGTTCCTCACAGCACAAATAACAGGGTGGAGTTGTAAAACCGAATACAGGTGTTTCTGCTATGATGCCGTATACGCATTCCTGAGGAACTGCATCTTCTGCAAAATCATGCAGCTCCATTAACGGGGCCTTTAGGAAAGCTGGATTGGGGCAGACCACTCAAAATCTGCAGAACTTTATAGCACCAACAGAAACAATAACAGTCCTAATTAAAAAAAAAAAAGCCCAGTTAAATCTCTACTGCATTTGCTTTGTACCCATCTCACGGTCAGTCAGTCGTTTGCAGCCTTAAACCTGGAAGGAAGGGTGAGGGGTGGGAAGAGAGTGGAGAATCACTTCTAATAAACACCATTTTCATCCGAGTTAAAGTAGGATCCAAGGCATAGTCTTTTTAATTCATCCTTTGTTTTAATATAGTGGGGAAATGTCACCACAGTTTCATTTGCACGCACAGCTTTGCTGATAGCCCTTCGTAGTGGAAAGCAAAATGGTGTTGAAGCCACTAAACCAACCACTGCTTGCACTCAAGGAAGGCACTTCTGGGTCTTCTTATATTGTTAAAACTTCCTCTTAATTATGAGAAAGCTTTCTGCTGATACTTAAAAATATTAGCATGAATTAATGACTTGATAGGATTGAGTGATATATGAGAAAAGAGAAGATTGTGGGAGAGCGGGGCTAGCTGTTTACAAATATATGAAAGGATGTATTATGAAAACGAAAACCCCAAACATTAGCATGTTGTGAGTCGTCACATGTGAACCAACATGCCTTTCACGATAATCTGACATCGTGTCCTGTTTGCCAATTGTGTATGGGGCACTGGCCTCCAAGAATCATGCGGTGTAGCAGGTCAGGCTGTGTAATGGCTCTCCGCCATCCTGACTTTTGTTTTTCAGCCCCCATTTGTAATGGAGAGGTGGATTGTAGGAATAATGGAAGATCAGACTGTAGAATGCACTGTCACATACGAGGTAAGCTGGGACAGGGGCTGGTGGTGGCTTCACCATCAGTTACTCAGTAGTGATTTATTTGTTTAAAAATTGTTGGAAGAGAAACTATTTAACCAACATGAATATGGGAAGATCAATAATAATAATTGTTCTAACAAAGTGTTGGGAAGGAAAGAGACTAGGATACACTTACCTGGATAAAGATTGAGGTAGTGATTCATTCATTCATCAGTTAATGGTTGAGCACTTTCTGCATGCCACGTACGTAATGTGTTCGGTACTGGGGATACCAAACAGTGATGAAAGCAGAGCTTTCCTTCTTGGTGCTAAGGGTTTAGGGGTAAAGGTACATCAGTGATTCTCCACCAGGACAGAGCGCACCTTCTATTACGTGGCGGGGGGGGGGGGGGGGGGGGGGGGGGGGTGCTTTCTATCATCAAAAACATATTCCATGTATTTTATATATGGAAAAATAGAAAAACTTACACTTTAAAAAATATGCTATTCAAATTCATTCATTTAGCAAATACCTATTGACAGGTACTGTGCTGTGATTGGGATAGACTAAATCTGTGCTCTCTTGAGGCTGATATCCTAATGGGGGGGAGATAGATAACTAATAGGTGACAAATAAGTAATGTCAGAGAATGAGAAGTGGTAACTAGAAAATAGTGCTACTGGGATGTTAGATTGGGTGGTCAGCCAAGGCCTGTCTCTGGGGAGGAGGCAGCAAGAAATGGCAGAGGAAAGTCAGATGCTAGTTCCTGAGGCACAGAGAACAATGACAAGCCTAGGGAGGTGGGCGGGGCCAGATCAGAGAGCCTCATGGCCACCGTGAGGAGTTTGGATTTACGGTAAGCACAATGGGAAGGAAGCCAATGGGGTGTTTCACACAGTCTTGTAAAAAGCGCTCTTTTTAGTAACTGGACAGTTGGAACAGCCAGTTTTCATCTCTGCCCGCCTTAGTTCTGGACACACACCACCCCAAATTCTTTTCTTCTTCTCCTTCTCTTTCCCCTTCCTCTTCCTCCATTTCCTGCCCCTCCTTCTCCTTGGACTCCATGATGATATGCTACTTGTGTCTGTAATGGTCACTTCAGGGTTTTTAAAACATATTTTCATAACCTTATTGAATCCTGAAAGGCTCTTTAATCTGATTTGTGACACCTGGTGATGAAGGGGTTTCGGGACAAGAAGGTGGGGTGTCTCAATCTGGTGCCTTCTCCTCTCTCTAATCCTTATTCTTAACTCTCTAGCCCATCTCGCTGTGGCATCTGTGCCCCTGCACCCTCCGTGGGGTAATTAGTCCCACCAAGCTACGCACACTCACCCTGATGGGCAGAGGTAGTCCTGAGCGGAACAGCGGTCAGATTTTTATTTATTCACCAAAGTATCTGTTTTCAAGTACTATAAACAGAAGAAATTGGTTTTCATTTCTTATTAAACAAAGAGTTAAGCTGATATTTGCCAAGTATAATAACTGCTGAGAGAAGACAACCACATTTTTTACTACTATAATTCACTAAGGAATAAAGTGATTAAAATTTTCCTTTTAGTCAAATTACCATATTTAAATCTCTACTGCAAACTGTACACATATTTCACCTAATGCGCATGATAGTGTTCTAAGGAGTCAAATTGAAGTGACATGAGAACCTGGTTTTCTTTCCTTCCTATTTTATAAACGTGTATGTTTGGTCCTGGGTTTGTCTTTTTTCTTTTTTTACAGAGTGATGTTAGAGCTCCAAAAAGCACTAAACATGTCCATTCAATTCAGTGGAGTAGAACGAAACCTCAGGATGAAGTGAAAGCCGTCCAACTTGCCATTCAGACGTTGTTCCTCAACTCAGAGGGCAACCCTCGGAGCAGGTCTGACTCAAGTAAGTGAGATGTGTGCAGACTAGGTTCCAAGAATTCTCATACCAGGGGTGTGTGCCAGTCTGGGAATAGACGTGGATTTCTAGTAGAATGCGTCCTTCTATTTTTAGAATATTGGTTTTATAAACAGATTATATGGAGAGGAGTATTTATGGATTTATAAATATGAGCATATTATAATAAATTTCAATATTTGGAAAACTGATTAAAGATGAAAATTAATAATTATGTTATATTGGTAAATAAAAATATATATGTATATTTATACACATATATATTTAATTTCAAAAATTGTAGATTAAGATATGAGTCTTCTTCTGTGTCCAGCAAACATTCCTGTGAAGCCACTGCTACACTGGGGCAACTTCTTGGGTCCTGAACACCACGGATACATCAGAGCATAGGAGTGATAGGGGAGGGGAGAGGGAAGGAGAGGGGAAAGAAAGAGAAAATGTGAAATACATATGATGGCTGGCGGTGATAGTGATTACAGATGACATACAGAAACAACTTAGAAGTAACACAGAGGAAGGCCAGCTGACTGACTGTTAAATCGCCATTATGTAGAAGCTTCAGGGAAGAGGTTCTGACATTCACCTTCGCAGATCCGCTCTAACAGCACCCACAGTTGGACTCTGCGGGACTGCGACAAGCTGGGAAACACATGGTTGATGGATGCGTAAATCCCCATGCAACTCACTTTTTACCATGAGAAATATACCTGCCAAATAAACCAAAACGCGTGTTTTCTGATCAGTGCATTTTCTTTCTCAATAAAAAAATACACCTGAGAAGCCACATCAGGAGGTTCTTTGGTGGCATGGAAACAAAGTACCCTGATGGCTAGTGTCACGGAGTTATGAGAGGCTAGCTTAGATGTCCTCCATTGTGAGGACTGGCTTGCCAAGCAGACCAGATGTTTTTAAATGTCCACCACCCCAGGGGCCCAGAATCCTGAGTGGTACTGAAAGCCCACCAGCAAATTCTTTGACAGCATGCTGGACCTGCCTTCCTGTGTCAACACAGTTGATTTGGTTATTTTCTTTCACAGTCATGAGAAGACATTCTGACCATCAAGATTGGGCTTGAGTTTTTACCATGTCTTCTCAGCCACAAACACATTTTCAAACATCTCTTAGAACGTGCTGTTTCTGCACAGGGCTAACCGTATAATAGATGTTGATTCTCACTAGCTTCCCTCTCAGAAGGCACTCTCTTCAGTTCTTTTATTTGCTAATTCAACAGTCTTGTCTTGCGTGCATACTGGCATGCCTTTAAGAACTTCCTACTATAGTAATTTTTGCCCTCCTAAATAATTAATGTTTATAGGGCACATTTTACTTCTGTAGGGCTTTCGTAGCCATGATCCCATTTGATCCCTGTAACACCCTCGTGATATCTGTGGGAGTCTTCTCTTTCCACTTCTGCTGTATTTTTCTCTTTTACTAAAAATTAGTTTTCTTTCTTTTTTTTCTGCTTTTGTTAATTCTATTTTATTTTGGTTTTTATTGAGGTAACGTTGATTTATAACATCGTATACATTTCAGTTGTACATCATTATATTTCAACTTGTGTATAGATTACATCGTGTTCACCACTGAAAGTCTAGTTGCCATCTGTCACCATATACATGTGCCCGTTTGCCCCTTTTGCCTTCCTCGACCCCTTTCCCCTCTGGTAACCACCAATCTGTTCTCTGTATCTATGTGTTTGTTTGTTGTTGTTATTTTATCTTCCACGTATGAGTGAAATCATACAGTATTTGGCTTTTCCCCTCTTACTTATTTCACTTAGCATAATACCCTCAAGGTCCATCTGTGTTGTCACAAAAAAGTTTGTTTTCTGTTTCCCAACCCATATGACATAAAACAGCTGCCACCCACTTCCAAGTTTTATATAGTTCAAATTCCAGCACTTTGAGAATCATCAAATACATAGGCACATTATCAGTCCTAATTCCGGATTCCCTGGGGTAAGACTTTTCGGTGCTATTTTTTTCAAGTGTTCTCCTCTAGACCAGTTAACTGTATCAAGAGGGGGAGGTGGTGGTGGGTGGCAGTGCCCATGAGGTGAGGTTGGTGGTGAGGACATACTGTGTGGCATACTGTAACCACACGTGTGGAGACAGGCTAAAGACGTCCCCAAAAGAGGGCAACAGGCAGACATCTAATAGTTGTCCTCTGCTTCTCTTAAATCTAAATATTTGGGGAGAAAACAAATTATTTTCTCTTTCTCTAAGAGTGTACGCAGGTATAGTCAGCACCCTTCGATCTCCCACTTGAATGGCTCTGGATAAACCTTTCCTTCTGGAAGGTTGACTTTAACTGGAGAGGTTGCAGGCTAGGAGGAATTGACCTCCCTTTGGCTTACTCCAGTTTTAGCTACTTTGCCTCCATTCTTTCCTCCTTGTCTTTCTCTTTCCCTTTCCACGTGAAAGCTCAGAGGATACCGCCTGAATCAGGATATATTTTTCTGATGCAAGTAACAGCAAATCCAACTTCAGCTGGCTTCCTCCCAATGGACCAAAGTGTGGTCTCAGGACCAGCAGCCTCAGGACCACCTGGCAACCTGATAGAAATGCAAATTCAGTCCTGCTGAATCAGAAACTGGCAGTGGGAACCAGCAGTCTGCATTTTAATAAGCACTCCAGGTGATTCAGAGGCATTCTAAAGTTCTCAAACCATGGGTTTTAACTATAATAAAATTTATTATCTTCCAAAATGAGCAGTCCAGAGGCAGGCCAGGCTCCAGGTGCAGTAAGATGAGCCAGCTCAACCACTCTAAAGACAGGGAATGAAGGTTTCCTTCTCTCCTTTGCCCCCACTGTGTTTCCATCATCACATAAAGACCAGGCAATGTGCAGGGGAAACGGGAGGTCAATCTCCTCCCTGTTCTCATGCTTAGGAGTGACAAAGACCTGCCCAGAAACCCCCAGCAGACTAACCCTCAGGTTTCTTTGGCCAGACCTTAGCAACTTGCCCATTTCTAAACCTGCCATCCCTCCGTCTGGCTTGGACTAATGAAAGTCTGTCCCTGGTGCCAGAATGTGGTCATCTTCCCCCGACGCACATGGCTCCACGGAGGGGGTTGGACACCAAACAAAATCAGGGCTCTGTTGAAAGCTAAAATTTCAGAGAAGTCAGGGTGAAGGAAAGGTGGCATTGTGGTTGAATGAAGCCTGTGAGGAGTGTCTGGATGCAAGAGGTCACCTGTACCATGAAGAGTCACTCGCCTCAGAGGTGTGGCTCACCTGTGCAGAGCAGTGATGAGGGCTGCTCGCTGGCAGAGAGAAGGGAGCACGCTCTGTCCCTCTCCAGAAGTGCCGTCTGACAAGCAGGGCCGGATAGCTCAGAGAGGACCACCAGGGAACCGGACTGTGGGCAACATGGGTCAGGCCTGGGGGAAGACAGGAAAGTTCCAAGGCCTGGGGAACTGCTTAGTCACCGAATTATAGTTTACTAAATGGTTCTTGTTGTTGTTTACTTTTACCTTAACTTCTTCCTGTTTGACATGAAGCTTCATTTTTCATGCAGAAAATGCTTCTTATTCCTGAACCTCAGGAATCTCTCCTCTGGAAATATGAACTGTCTTTCTTCCAAACAGTCTCGGGCTGTCCCAGCCATTGGAAGCCGATTTCTTTTATCTGCATTTAGGGATCTTGAGGATTTAAAAGTGCTGGTTGACAGAAAGACTTTTGTTTACTAAACATGCCCCTGCCATCCAAACACACCTAAACAGCAATTTCTAGAAGTAACAACACCGCTAAGTGGGAAGAAGATGGGATTTAGGTGCAGAGGGACCTGGGATTATTAGCTGAGTAACCTAGGCAAGTTACTTGACCTCCCAAGCTGCAGCCTCCTCATTTATAGAGTCAGGTTATTAGTATGTACCTGAGAGGGTTATTGGGAGGATTAAATGAGATGATGTAAGTAAACCCTATGGAACAATGCCAAGCACAGGGCATGTACTCAGTAAGTGCAAATGCCCTTATTTTTTTTAAAAAAAGTGTTTATAATAATAAAGGAAATGTCCTTATACCTAGACTAGAATTTCTATGAATGGGAAAGCTTACAGCATCCCAAACAGGCTTGAATTATCTGGGGATAGGCTTATTAATTAGGCATGCAGCTTTGCTGTGGCTTAAAAGATGCTCACTTCCATTTCTTCTGCAGGTGCTGATTGCCAGTGGTTGGATACTCTCAGGATGCGACAGATTGCATCCAACACCTCTTTACAGCGCTCCCAGAGCAATCCTATCCTGGGGTCGCAATTCTTCCCATACTTCAACGACCAGGATTCCTACGCTGCTGCTGTGAGGCGGACCCCGGTGCCCATTAAGTATCAACAGATTACACCTATAAACCAATCCAGAAGCTCCTCTCCTACTCAGTACGGACTGACCAAAAACTTCTCTTCCCTACATCTCAACTCCAGGGACAGTGGCTTTTCCAGTCTCACTACTGACAACTCTTCAGAGAGGGGTCGATACTCAGGTCGAAACAGGGACAAATACGGTCGTGGTAGTGTCTCACTCAATTCTTCTCCTAGAGGAAGATACTGTGGAAAAAGTCAGCATTCCACTCCTTCAAGAGAAAGATATTCTGGAAAATTCTACAGGGTTTCTCAGTCAGCACTCAATAGTTACCAGTCACCTGACTTCAAGAGAAGCCCGAATGACCGCCATCAACCCAGGACCATACCAGGAATGCCTTTGCACACTGACACTAACTCAAGAGCCAGTGAAGAGGAGAGCAAAGGCAGCGAAGGAGGATGGACCAAAGTGGAATACCGTAAGAAGCCCCACAGGCCCTCTCCTGCCAAGACCAACCGAGAAAGAGCCAGAGGGAACTACCGTGGAAGGAGGACCGTTTGAGAAATTGAACTAGATGACTTTTTCTAAGCAGGCTTTTGTGTTTTTTTTAATGCAGTGAATTTTGACAGTATGATGCCTTCAGAAAGAATTAACAGGACAACTTTTCTATTTTTGGATTTTGGGAATACCTTTTAATTGAGACTTCAGCCAAACCAGGGCCAAAATTATGGATGTTGGTTGCCCAATGATGGTAACTGGACTTCAACATAAGTATCCATATTTCCCCCCCTGAATTAACGTTTTTAGAGGAGGGGATATGCCATCTTTTTACCCTAACCGCTGACGTTCTGGTTAGCAGGGCCTGGACGAGGGTGAGGTGATGTGGAGCATGTGTTTTGGGTACAAAATGTAAGGGGGCACCAAAACCCTCAGTAATCAAGGTAAATAATATTCTAATGCAATATTTAAATAAATGAAAATTAATGCAAAAGATTTTGTGATAAACAAAAAATCAAAATTCTCGATAAAGACAGGATCAATGTTACTGATTTTTCTTTTTGCCTAAAGCTTCACTATGGCTTGGCAAGGCACTGTTACTGATCCTGTCTTTATTTAAAATTTTAATATTTTGTTCGTCATAAATTTTTGCATTGATTTTCTCTTTTAAAATATTGCATTAAGGGGCTGGCCTCATAGCTGAGTGGTTAAAGTTCTGCACGCCCCACTTCGGCGGCCCAGGTTCGCGGGTTTAGATCCTGGCGCAGACCTACTCCACTCATGCTGAGGAGGCATCCCACATACAAAAGCTGGAGGAGGATTGGCACAGATGTTAGTTCAGGGCCGATCCTCCTCAAGCAAAAAATGAGGAGGATTGGCAACAGGTGTTAGTTCAGGGAAAATCTTTCTCAAAAAAAATTGCATTAAAATATCATTTATCTTGATTAACTGCGGTGGTGTTTTTGTTTGTTTGTTTGTTTTTTGATGCTTCCTTAAATTGTGTGCTCATGGCCAGTGCCTCACCTGCCTTTTTCTAGTCTCAACGCTGCTGGTTAGTATTTATCTTAGTAAGATATTTGGGTTTTTATCATAGTCCAAGCTGAACTGATTTGACTTGTCGTTTTTAGGCAATAAAAAAGATTATTGAACTTAATGTGGATTATGATGCATATCTCATTTATTAACACTCATCAGAAACCAAAGATCTAAATTGCCTAGGAGATTTGTGGTTATTTCTTTCCCAAAGCTCCCAGGGACTGCCTTTGAATATTATTTTCCACATTTTACCAAAGGAGGAGCAAAGAGGGGAAATCAACAGTGCATAAGGACTTCCTGGGATGGCAGAAATCTAAAATCTAAAAGAAAACAGACACAGAGCAGAATATAAACATCACAAGCTAAAAGCCAGAGAAGCTTAAAATTACCAACATCCTTGTTAGAGCCAGACAGTAAATACCATCTTTGCAGCAAGAAAGCTCTAAGCAGCTGGGGTAAAGAGGTAAATGGTGCGGGTGGGAGGACAGGCGTTGTGGGATCCAGCTTGTGAAATCCTTCCTATTTTACAAATCAAAAAGTCTATGTCCAATAAACAAATGTTGCTTTCAATAGAGTCTGAGATTCTGTTCAAGTTTCACTGACCCTGAATGTCCTGTGTCCTTTGCCCTGCATAGGATTCTCAGGGTTCTGGGGAAACCCAAGTGGCACCTGAATTCTGTGAGGTTGAGTTGTCTTTTAATAGAAACCGGTCATCGAGTACATGTGTGTGTCCCCAGAGTAGCTGCCCTGCTGTCATCAAGCACTCGGGATCTGTTGGGGAAAACTGCATTTGGGGAGCATTAAAGTCAAGTTTATAGGGAATAACCTTCTTATATGAGAGAAGACGTAACCTAACATCGTGGATTCAACGAGCCTTATTGTCTGCCATCTGCATTTACAAGCAAAAGCAATGGGAAATGGTGAAATCAGGGCGGGAGGGGGAATCTTTTCCATCACAGATAACTGACTCCTCTAAGGTGTTAAGCCCCACTGTGACCCTTTTCCACGAAGCTCATCATTCACAGTCTGTTTTCAAGTGCTTTTTCCCCCTGTCCTTTGTTCATGTTTAATTTGAGAGAAAAGTGGACTATTACAGTCTGCTGTCTTGATACCATGCTGCTTGCAAATGAGCATTGACGTATTCTCTTTGGTTAGAATTTTTGGACAAGTAGCTGAACAGGGAGTCTTAACTGAGTCACTCTGAAGGGAACACTAAGGATGGCTTTAATTATTAAAAAAAAAGTGTACATTCTGGGGAATTATTTAAGACACTCGTTTAAAAAGTGTTTTGCAAATGATTGTTCATTTCATGCTATCTTCCCCTTCTGGTTTTCTTGGGCCGTGGGTTAGAGAATCCAAGCTGGTAGTAAATTAACTTAATGACTTCAGCCCTATTTAGTAGAGTAGCTGATCACAAAGAGGTTATTCCAACAGTCCACAAAACTGACCACTTGGTAATATCTCATGGGAAAATACTTGTCAGCATCAATGCTACCAGTCAAAACCAAAATGAGAACATCTGGAGTCTGCTTCTTGGTTGTAAAGAAATAGTAAGAGTTGGATGTTCTTTTTTTTTTTTCCCCTAATTATGCTTATTCACCAAAAGTTGGTTGCCAGATTGAAAGATGAATGTAAGTCAAGAACAGAGCAAGGATTAACAGGATGGTTTTTTCCATCAAGCTAAATCAGTTGCCAACAAGAGGAACTATTTAACCTGGAGGAGACTGGGGTTAATACCAAAAAAAAAAAAAAGGATATTTTAGGAGAAAAAAATTATGCAGTCATGCATCACTTAGCAGGGATACATTCTGAGAAATGCATTGTTAGGCGATTTTGTCATTGTGCAAACATCATAAAGCATACCAAAGGGGAACAAAATTTGACACCCCAAAATGTGTCTCTTTAACATGAGAATTACTTTAGCATGATTATTTTTAAAAAACAACAGACTCAAAAAGTTTTTCTGGTTACCTCTCTCGTAACTGCCTGAAAGAATTCAAATAAAAAAAAAACTGTCTCAGGAAGCAAGCTATCACCTTAGCATGACATGAACTAGGTACTGGGGGGCGGGGGGGGGGGGGGGGTGCCTAGAAAAGCCTGTTTGTTGGGCTCCCTTCTGTGTTCTTCTGTTTCTTTTTTTTAAGATTGGCACCTGGCCTAATATCTATTGACAATCTTTTTTTTCCCTTTCTCCCCAAAGCCCCCCAGTACATAGTTGTATATTCTAGTTGTGAGTGCCTCTGGTTGTGCTATGTGGGACGCTGCCTCAGCGTGGCCTGACGAGCAGTGCCATCTCTGGGCCCAGGATCCGAACTGGCAAAACCCCGGGCCACCAAAGCAGAGCGTGCAAACTTAACCACTCGGCCACAGGGCTAGCCCCCTGTTCTTCTGTTTCTGTGTGGCCAAACACTTGTTTTCCAAACATGTGCTCCTTTTCACCTACCTGTGAGAACTGCCTTCCCCTTCCCTCTGAGGTCCCTGACTATCCCTACCCCCCACATCTTCTTCTGTCTTTAGCTGAGGATGGCATTTAAGGTGAGGGCTTTGGCCGTTTTGGCAAATTACTCAGTTTTCCTAGGTCTCTCCCAGGTATGCATATTATTAAACTTGTGTTTGTTTTTCTCTTGTTAATCTGTCTCATGTCAATTTAATTCTTAGACCAGCCAGAAGAACCTAGAAGGGTAGAGGAAAATTTCTTCCTCCCCTACAATACTTACACAAACCCAGATGGTATAGCCTGCTACACACCTAGGCATGTGGTACTGATCTTATGGGACCACCATCACATATGTGGTCCATTGTTGACCGAAACATCATTATGCAGTGCATGACTGTAGTAGGAACAAATTAAGAAAGAATACCTTGGGTTGGGCCCCTCCAAATGTGGGGATTTGGTGGACCCTAAGTAGGCTTCTGATCCAGTCTGGAACTGCTAAATCTACATAGGATGCTACCATGGAGGCAGTCATTATTCCAGGCATAGCCCAGACAAAGCAAGATGTTCTGCTCCTTGCACGAAGTCCCTGGATTAGCAATTCTATAGAACTAACCTGAATAATCTAATAACCCCAAATATGTAAAGGAGAACTGAAGATAATTTATCAAGGACTACTTTAGAAATAAATATAAACTGCCAATTGTTTTCAACCAATTTATGAACATAGTTCATAAAAATAATAAAAATTAAACTGTAATGTTTAAAACTACTTAAAGTAGGGGGCTGGCCCCGTGGCTAAGTGGTTAGGTTTGTGCGCTCCACTTCAGCAGCCCAGGGTTTTGCTGGTTTGAATCCTGGGCGTGGACATGGCACCACTCATCAAGCCATGCTGAGGTGGTGTCCCACATGCCCCAAATGGAAGGACCCACAACTAAAGATACACAACTATGTACTGGGGGGGCTTTGGGGAGAAAAAGGAAAAAATAAAATCTTTAAAAAAAAAATCTATTTGTAGTAAAATTTGAACTGGGAAAATTAAGAAACAATGGCCACAAAAGAAAATTCGAAGTGGCGAAAGCAATGATTGGTAAAATTTGATATGAACAAAACAAAAAATTGATATATAAAATCTTCAGTGTAAAATTTAGATTGAAAAGAACTCATCCTATGGAAAGAAAATCAGTACAATAAATTTAATACAAAAATGGGAAACAATTTTATGATGTTGGATTTTTGATTAGGAAATTAAATCGACATAATGACGTTCACTCTGTAAATTCTCTCTTGACAAAAACACTTCTCAATAGTTATATGGTTCTGACCAAAATATTTTATCCATAAATATAGAGTCAAAATGTTTTAGGGTCTGGGGCCGGCCTGGTGGTGTGGTGGTTGGGTTCGTGTGCTCCACTTCGGCAGCCTGGGGTCCGTGGGTTTGGATCTTAGGTGTGGACCTATATACCGCTCATCAAGCCATGCTGCAGTGGCATCCCACATACAAAATAGAGGAAGATTGGCACAGATGTTAGCTCAGGGCCAATCTTCCTCACCAAAAAAAAAAAAAAGTTTTAGGGTCAAAGCAGCAAGATCAGAATGTCTCGTAGTTCAAAATAGCAGGGTCAAAACATTCTGGATGCAGCTCAGAGCGTTCTGACTTGACTGCAGTTCAGAAGTACCTAATATTTTATAAACCTTGTAAGTACCTTCTCTGTGATTTATCATCTCCCCTCGACAAGTCGGTACAGATATGGCATGCTCCTAAAACTGGCTTTCAGAAGCTGCTCAGTTACAAGATGCCATGATTTGGTTGTGCCAAACTGTTTAGGGTGCAGCATCATTGAAATTTTAAATTATGGACAGTGTATTTAGGAGGCTTATAAAATCTCTTGTCATCACTGGATGTAAGAAGCTCCTGTTAAGCCAGGATGCCCTGCAGAAGTCAGAGCTTAAGACTTGGGCCCAGCTCTGTCTGTTTGCTATTACTGGAACTGGTTTAGGAGACTCTCCAAGGTGGAGAAAGTGCCAGATCCACGGTTGAAATGGTCCAGGCTTTAGTGTGGCAGGCACCAGTGACTTCTTCCTCAACTGCCCTTTCCTTTTGACTAGCCAGCTGGCCAAATAATGCATGAGCAAATCAAGAAAGCCAAAAAGTGAAGATGACTTGTGACTCATAGTTCATTCAAAACTGAAATCAAGATTTACTCTCCATAACCATGTTCCATTTACTCTGCTCTCCCACAGAAATTCCTTGCCTAGACCTGGAGAAAACTCAGCCCTCAGGTCCTGCTTCCCCAAGGCCTCCCTGCACAGTTCCTTCCACTTTCCCATTCTGTGCTCCCCTTGGGGGCCTTTCCTCACACCCTCCCTTGCACCACATGCAGCGCGCACGCAGTGCTGCTCCCCTGAAGGTGCTCTGGGAGGACGGCACAGCGCTATCCCAGGACTTGACGATGGGGACATGAGACTGACCTGGGAGAATTAATCCCTGGGATGGCCACAAATGTAACACCTCCCAGGCCTGGAAAATGTGTTCCTAAACCAGATGGCGGCATGAAGAATCCAAAGACAGCGTGAGTCTTTCAGAGGCGGTGGGAGGGTTAGGAGGCGGGTGTGGGGACAGCCAGAGGCGGTCAGCCTTGGGAACACGGAACAAGGTGATCCACAAAGGGAAAGCTGAGCTGTGCTGTCCACGCCAGGCCTTCGTGCGGGGCACAGCCGGCCCGGTCACTCGTGCAGGCCCATGAGAAGGGCAGTATTGTCCAGCGGAGTCCCTCCCAAACTGACTTGTGGAGATGGTCATTCAGTTAGGCTCCTGCCGACCTTTTCTGCATCACCATTTGCCTCTCCACACAGCAATCAAATACCACACTACTGCTACACTGAATTGCCGCCATGCTCTCTCTTGTCTTCAAAACTTGTCCTGCCTCCGTCCAGCCTCCCCTGCACTGTCCAGCTGAATCCTTCAGCTCTCTGCTGATACATCACCACCTCCAGGAAGCCCTCCCTGGTGCCCAGGTCTGGGTCGGGCCCTTCCTTATGTGTTCACAAAGGACCATTTGGGTATTCAGTCATTTTTATCCCCCTTTGTTATAATTGCCCCCAAATTTGCTTGTCTGTCTTCCTCACTAGACTATCTGCTCTTTGAAGGCAGGGCTGTGCCTGTCTTGATCACCGGTGTATCTCTAACACATAGTTGGTACTCAACCTATTTGCTGAATGAATGCATTGATTGATTAATTTATTAATCAGGCTAAGAAACCATCAAATCATCTAAATTCTTGTTCTGATCTCATGCTCATTAAGTGACCTTAACAGAAGTCTCCAATCCACTTTACTGTTTTATTTCTACTGTCAGAATAATTGTCGTTCTGATTTTATACAAGTCTCTTGTGAGCTTTGCCACTGTGAATTGGCCCCCGAGCACAACTCTGAGACACAGATTAAGTTTTTGGTCTTATCACTGACAGCAGATTCTGGGTGTGCCAAGGCCCCTCAAGGGAAAGGCCAGTCTGTTTTTCCCAAGAAGCAACCCGTTGCATCACAGTGAACTGTGTTCATTTTCCGTTTTGAGTTTCTACACCTAGTATGGCACTGCAAATGGAGGCTCTCAATAAACACTTGTGACAGGAATAAAAAAGAATAGAAATACTATGTATATTCAAGAAATTCACACAGAGACGTTGTCCTTTCAGATGTTTATAGAATCTCACTATATGGCTTTCCTTTCCAGAGGCCCAAAGTACTGTGTTTTTTATGAATATGTGGGAGGAGGAAAAATAATTTTCCCTCTACCCATCTAGGTTCTTGGCTGAACCCTGGCTGTAAGAAAGGACAGAGTAACAGGAAAAAAACAGAAGTTTAATAACATGCATACCTCCTGTATACAGGGGATTTACCCAGGAAAACTGAGTAACTCCTGAAATGGCCTAAGCCATCACCTTAAATACTATCTCCTGCTAAAGACAGAAGAAGATGTTGGGGGTGAGGAGAGTCAGTTATGGGAGGTTTATCAGGAAAAGCACAGTGAACAAGGGTAAGGTTGTTATATGGATTTTAGTCGGTGTCCTCTCCATTGACAAGAGTTTGTAGAGATTTGGTCATCCTCCTCTTCCTGGCACAGAGAAGGAGACACTCTCACAAATGGAGAGTTCACTTATAAATGTAAATATCTCTTACAAAAGGGTAGCTTTTACTCATTTTCAGAGCTTAACCTGTATCTGAAGTTTCTTAAAAATAATCAGCCTACAAAAACATAATCCACCAATTGGGAAAAAATATTTACAAATCATATATCTGACAAAGGCTTAATCTCCATCATATATAAAGAACTCACACAATTCAACAACAAAAAATCAAACAACCCAATCAAAAAAATGGGCAGGGGATATGAACAGACATTTCTCCAAAGAAGATATACAGATGGCCAACAGTCACATGAAAAGATGCTCATCATCACTGATCACCAGGGAAATGCAAACCAAAACTACACTAAGATATCACCTTATACCCATTAGAATATCTAAAATAACCAAAACAAAAAATAACAAATATTGGAGAGGTTGTGGAGAAAAGGGAACCCTCATACACTGCTAGTAGGAATGCAAACTGGTGCAGCCACTATGGAAAACAGTACGGAGATTTCTGAAAAAATTAAAAATAGAGATACCATATGACCCAGCCATCCCACTACTGGGTATTTATCCAAAGAACTTGAAATCAACAATGTGAAGTGCCTTATGCACCCCAATGTTCATTGCAGCATTATTTACAATAGCCAAGACATGGAAGCAACCCAAGTGCCCATCAACTGATGATTAGATAAAGAAGATATGGTGTATATACACAATGGAATACTACTCAGCCATAAAAAAGGATAAAATCATCCCATTCACAACAACATGGACGGTTCTTGAGGGTATTATGTTAAGCGAAATAAGCCAGATAGAGAAAGACAAACTCTGTATGACTCCACTCATAGGTGGAAGATAAACAAACACTTGGACAAAGAGAACAGATTAGTGGTTACCAGGGGAAAGGGGGGTGGGAGGTGGGCACAAAGGGTGAAGTGGTGCACCTACAATATGACTGACAAATAATGATGTACAACTGAAATTTCACAAGGTTGTAAACTATCATAACCTCAATAAAAAAAAAATAATCAGCCTAAAATAATCCTTATGCCAAAGGTTCATATTTCGGGGTGACGAATTTTCCCCTTTGAGTATCAACTGTTCCCAATCCTTGGCCTCTGCAGTCCTGCTGTGACTGCTCCACGAGCGCACAGAGCTTTACTGGAAGCCTGACCTGGTAGTCTTCCTTCCTAGTGCCCAAGGCACCAGGCATGCTCCCAATGCCAGATGATGCCATGCTGGCTGAGACTGGGGGAGGCTCAGTGTTGGCGCAGGGACAATTCAAGATTTGTCAGCTGGTTCTGGCTGATTATCAAGATGTCCAAACTGACTCCTCTGCTATGTGTAAGCAATTTAATTTTGTGCCTAATTTTAATCTGCAGTGTACTGTATGTCTGCATCTGCTGTGTTAAAGCATTCATTAGCATTTAAAGGGGGAGCTGATGGTATTGATCAGTCTTATAAAACCAAAAACAATCATGCAGCAGTAACTGATGAGCATTCTCTTCCACTGCTGAAGTCACAGCCAAAGTTTACATACTCAAAACACTGGCAGAAAAGAAAATGCGATATTAAAGCAGGGATATCAAATTGGCATCTGTTCTAAGCATTTACCCACGCTGCCCCCAGCTTCCCAGACTATGAGCTTCTTGAAGATATGAACTTTATGTTCTTCCTGAATTTCTACCACCTGGCACATGTTTAGCACAGAATAGGTGTTCTCAAAACACTTTCTGATGAGTCACTAAATTAAGAAATGAAGGTGAAACAACCAGTGCATAGGTTATACAAACACTCTACAAGAATTATATTTTTCTTATAGACATTGTAACAGCTACGTATTGCCATGTAACAAATCACCCAAAACTTACTGGCTTAAAATAAGAATAAATATTTGTTACCTCACACAGTTTCTGTGGTTCAGGAAGACGGGAATGGCTTCGCAGGCCGGCTCTGGCTTGGGTTTCTGATGACGTGTCAGTCAAGGTGTTCACTGGAGCTGTATTCATCTGAAGGCTTGACTGGTGCCGGAGGGTCTGCTCCCCAGACAGTTCTTTCACATGGTGCTGGTTGTTGGCAGGAGGCCTCAGTTCCTCCTCATATGGATCTTTCCACATGCTTAAGTATCCTCACGACATGGGGGCTGGATTCCCCCAGAGAGAGTGATCCAAGAAGATAAGGTGAAAGCCACAATGTCTTTTATGATCTAGCCTCAGAAGTCACTCACAATCACTTCTATATTATCCTATAGTCTACACAGTCAGCCCTATTCGGAACGGGAGGGGATTACCCAAGGGGGTGAATACCAGGGGGTGAGAATTACTGGGGGGTCATCTTGTAGGCTGGTTACCACAGACACCATTAAAATCTCTGTACCCCTGAATTGTCATTTGGAGTCTTCTATCCTGAGCTTTGCATTTTCCGCTTGTTTGACATTTTCCCACAATCTGGATTTTGAACCTGAGTGTACTTCAGTTGAGTGTTAGAGCCAGAAGCGATCTTGAAGACCATGTCCAGAAGTTCATTGTCCTCATTTTACAGATGAAGAAGCCAAAGCCTGTGTGGGTGCAGTACCTGCCCAGTCACTCAGCCAGCTACCAGCAAAGGCGGAGCTGAAGGCCACCCAGCCCAGTCTCTTCCCTACGCCGTTCTCACGGAGCCCGCGCTTTGTGAAATGTTCAATCACATGTGAAATTGGTGTTCATGAGGTCCAGCAGCTCTAAATTAACGCTTATTTTATTTTGGTACAGTTGAGCCTTCTTGGGTCTCCATAGAGATTGGGAGAGTCTTTGTGGCTTAGTGGGTGTGACTAAATGCTTCTAAAAAGAAAACATTAAGGCAATTACATTTCCTCTTTCTTTCATCAGGCCTGTGTTGGTTTCCTCTGGATTTTGTGGTGCTTTAGAGAGAACATTTGTTTTACTGGAATAAGTACTTCTAATAAAGTTGCCTGTAAAGTACATTTTAATGCTCAATGCAGTCAAGCAAACATTTGCTGAGCTCCTACCATGTGCGAGGCACTGGCCCTGTGTTCTCTCTGATTTCCATTGTTCATTCAGAAACAAGTCTCAGAGGCAGAGGGTACAATTTCCCTAGAGACTAAATTAGAATCTTGGAAAGAAAGAGATTGAAACATAAAATGGAAAAAGAAAATTCATTCATTTTGTGGGACAGGAATGATTCTTCCTCCACTCATTTGCCAGTTCTTTGGTTCTTTCTGTGTACTCCCCCTGCCCCCCCCCACACACACACACACTGCTCCCCTTCCTCTGACTGTATGCATTTCATCCTTGCCTGGGGGACCCGTGGCTCTGAACCTGAAGTTCTCAGAACTTAGTTTACCCAATTATTCTTTGTCTTTGTCTAAAAGATGTCTAAAAATCACTAGTTCCTGCATTTAATGTAATACATTCAATAATGACCTTTCTTTAAATTTGAACCATTATAACAAATCACTGTCTTATTTCATCAAAGAGTCAAAATGAGTTTATTGAAAATGAGGAATCCAATGCTACGATGGAAAATTTTCACAAATTCTTACCAACACAGATGACATTCTAAGGAGACAAGAGGAAAGCTACAACCCCTGCTTGTTCCACTGAGGCTCTGCTACAAGAAACAAGATTCCCTTTCTAGCTAGATCAAACACAATTACATTTATTGTAATGTCATATAAAATATGTCATGGGAGAAATCACGATGATTGGAGTTAACATTTATTGAGTGATCGCTATATGCCAAGCCTGGTTCTAAGCCCTTCCCTGTTTAACCTTCACAACCAGCACAATGAGGCAGATTCTACTATTATATCCATTTTACAGTTGAGAAAACTGAGGCATAGAGTTAGCTTTTTGACCAAGGTAATTTAAGAAGCGGCACTGTAACGGAGTAGGACCCCACAATGACTGGTGTTGGAGGGCTGCTCAGAATTCAAGGTGGCTCCAAGGGCCTTGGTGGGGTTGCTGGATCCTTGCCCCCATGCTCCACCACTAATGGGACAGCTACCCCCAGGTGCTTTCCATGCTACCGGCATCTGATTTGCTGCTCTCCCATATTTCAGCACCAACAGGCTCCCATCCCTGATGCTCCCTCATGAACTTTCAGCTGCAGCTCCCACCTTTAGCTGGTAGATTCCTTCTGTAGCCCTTGTTTCAAAGTCCCAAAAGAGAGAGAATTGACTTGGCCCAGCTCACACTTGGAGACAGACCAGCGAAGACTCAGACCCTGGGTTGGGTAGGTGTCTTCTCTGGCCCTGTGGCCTGTGAAGAGAAGAGTGTGAGGGTGGCATATGACAGGAAGCATGGCCATCCAGGCTGCAAGAGCTTGCAGCTGCAATAATTTTTCTTAGAACAGGGTATAGGAAAATCTTTCCAGCACGTGGTTATTCTCTAATGTCTAATCTACACTGTTTGCTAGAAGTGCATATTCAAACAAATTTGGTGACTTTATATGTATTTTTATGTGACATTTATAAGAACTGTACCAAGAAAATTATGCAGATCAAAATTTCCGTTTTTAAAAATGATTGGCTTGTGAGTAGAACCCTACACTACTCCTGTGTTTCCCTGTACTCTCACGTTACTATCACACTCCTAACACTTCTACTAGCACACTCATAACACTTCTGCTATCACACTTACAACATGCTGACACCAGATGTGTGGGGGTTTTTCCCCACACTGAGCGATTTGGTGACATCAGCTGGTAGTCTTATAATTTAGCTCAATTCTGACACTATCTACCTTGAGTAGTGTCAGATCCCACGGGTTAATGGCTCAGTCCCACCCCCTACACTTCAGATGCCAATTGCAAGTCCAGGTTGTCACCTGTGCTTCTGATCAATTGACTATAAATCAGAGGTTCCCGTGACTCCCTCCTTGGGTTCGACTAATTTGCTAGAGCGGCTCTCAGAACTCAGGAAAGAGTTTAGCTATTGTTTACCGGTTTATTACAAAAGAATATGATAAAGGGTACAGATGAACATCCCGGTGGAAGAGATGCATAAGGCAAGGTATGTGGGAAGGGGCGTGGAGCTTCCATGCCCTCTCTGGGCTCACCATTCTCCCAGCACCTCCATGTGTTCACCAACCTGGAAGTTCTCCAAACCCCATACAATTGGGATTTTTATCAAAGCTTCATCACATAGGCATGATCAGTCATTAACTCTATTTCCAGCCCCTTTCCCCTCTTGGAGAATCTGGGTGAGGCTGAAATTTCCAAGCTTCTAATCACAGCTTGGTCTTTCTTGTAACTGGCCCTCACGGAGGAGCCCACCAAGAGTCTCCTGGTTAGAACAAAAGACATTCCCATCACCTAGGAAATTCCAAGGGATTTAGGATCTTGGTGTCAGGAACCAAAGTCAAAGATCAATATTAGAACAAAAGATGCTCCCAGTGCTCTTATCACTTAGGAAAATACAAGAGTTTTAGGAGCTCTGTGCCAGGAACTGGGGCAGAGGCCAATATATATATATATATTTTTTTTTTTTTTCTATTATTTCACAGACTGGATAATGTTATATACCAAAGTGTAATCAACTTACACTAATATTTAAGAGAGCACCTACTCTGAGTAACACCAAGAACAAACTTCATAAGAGTAGGAATGTAACCATGGGCCCTCTGAGACCGGTTCAGCTGACCCCATCTTATCAAGAGAGTCACAAAGAGTGGCTTTTCTGGAACTGAGAAATGACCCCTTGTCCAGTTCAGGCTGGTTGAGACCACCAACCCATACTGGTCCTGCGCAAATGCCTGACAAGTGACCCTTTTGACATCAAGGGACTGAAAATTCCACTCTCAGATCATAGTACTACCACCATTTTTGAACTTGCGTTCTGTGAAGAGCCAGGAAACTCGACTACACTTGCGAAGATCATTGATTACCTCACCTCCAATCATCTATCTCTACACTTCAGACCACCCTGCCCTTCATCCCACTATTTTACTCTCTGTTTCTACGAGTTTGGCCTTTTTAGATTCTACAGATAAGTGATATCATACAGCGTTTGTGCCCCAAGCCCTGGAGTGGGGAGACAGATTTGAGAGCATTGCCTCCTGTCTCCTTGCAGACCAATCTTGCAATAAAGCTTATTTCTTTTCTCAAAAGCTGATGCCATAATAATTGGCTCTTCATGCACATCTGGCAGGAGAACCCCAATTTTGTGCACTAACAGGATCAGAGTTTGTAGAATCTGAGAACTAGGAAAGACTTAAGGATCACTTAGTCTTCCTCAAACTGGAGTCAGATGTACTCTAGAGGTCACGCATTCTTTAAGAAATTTTTTTAAGTTTTGTGTTTGTATTCCTATAATAATCTAAAAAAAATATAGGACTGTATTTTGGATCATCCGTATGGCCACCTCAAACACATGTACCGCCATGTTATTTCAGTGTTTGAGCGTGTGTTTTTGTCGATGATAAATAGCATCAGCGTTAATTTTGGTTGGCTACTGATAAAAGAGGAAAACTTAGTAATACACATGAAGTGCATTTGTAACAAAACTCATTACATGCTGTGGTTTGGTTTCCCAGTAGTTTGAACAGAGAAGACGGTAACAGAATTGGGTAGGCAAAGACGCTATATTCATGATGGGAACAGCAACCTTACTTTAAAAAACATCATTCTTCATATCTGATTAGTGTTCTCAAGTTCGATTTTGTTTGTATTTAGTTTGTAACTTTGTTTGGGTTGTAAAGTAGAGTGATACCTATAGGGTAAGGAGTTTATGCTTCTTTGGAGGGTAGTGTTTATTTTTCAGGTCGCATTATAACCAAAATAATTTAGTAATACTGGCAGAATTTAATAATTCCTTTCCTTTAAAAGGATGCCATACATCACTCAAGTTTGAGGGACACTGATTTAGGTCAACCCGACTAAATTTCAGATGGTAGGCACAAGGCCCTGAAATACAAAAAAACCTGTGAGCTGCTTAAAACAGGATCTGTGACTTACCATCCTGAGTGCCCCAAACTCAGGTCCTCAGTTAACTGTTAGGAATTCAAGTGCCCAAGACCGCAGCAAGATGGTGACAGAGCCAGAACTAGCTTATACCTGTCTTCTTTCCTAGACCCCATCTTTGGAGTTTGTCAGTCCTGGCTCACCTAGATCACCTTACTGTGCCTTTCCAACCCCTTTTTTTTACTTGAAATATATTTGACATATAACACTGTAAATTTAAAGTGTATGACATGTTGATTTGATACATTTATATATTAAAATATGATTGTCATTGTAATGATAATTAGCACCGTTGTCATATCACATAATTATCATTTCTTTTTAGTGGTTGGAGTAATTAAGATCTAGTCTCTTAGCAAATTTGGGGATTATAACACAATATTGTTGTCTATATTCACTATACTGCGAGTTAGATCTGTAGGACTTATTTTCTGCTTGTTGCAAGTCTGTACCCCTAGACAACGTCTCTCCTACGCAGCCCCCTCCCCCCTCTGCCAGCCCCTGGTAACCACTGTTTTACTCTGTTTTTATGAGTTTGTTTTTTTAGATTTTACATATAAGTGAGATCATACAGTGTTTGTCTTTCTCTGTCTGACTTATTTCACTTAGCATTACGTCCTCAAGGTCCGTCCATGTTGTTGCAAATGGCAGGATTTCCTTCTTTCTGATAGCTGAATAACATCCCTCTGTATATATCTATACACCACATTTTTATCCATTTATCAGTTGGTAGGCACTTAGGCTGTTTCCATATCTTGGCCGTTGTGAATAACGTTGCAATAAACATGGAAGTGCCTACATCTCTCGATATCCTGTTTTCATTTCCTTTGGGTGTATACCCAGAAGTGGAATTGCTGGATCATATGGTAGTTCTATTTTTAACTTTTTGAGGAACCTCATATTGTTTTCCAACTTCTTTTTCCTGCCTTTTTTCTCTCTCCCATTCTCAGTAGTAGCAGTAATTACAACTACAATTTAACTACGGTTTACCACGTGCCCAGTGCTTTATAAACATTACCTTGTTTAATGTTTGACTCCTCAAATCTTGAATTGTCTTCAGCTTTGTTTTGTTTGCCATTTTGTTTTCCCCATGTCTTTCGTCTTGTGGAAGAAGTTTCTCGGTGGCAAGGCAGCTTTTCGAGAAGAATGGCTGCTGAGTGTTCCTGACGGGTGGCACTTGCAACCTGAACCAGGCTATTGTGTCTATTACTGGAATCGTGAATTAATGAGACTTGTCCAGTCATTATCTTGAGAGCTTTTTGTTGTCCTTAAAGAGAGACAGTTCATTTTGCTTGAGATATGACTGTGGTGATTTGGTTCTCAATAAAAGAGTTTCCACGCGAGCGGAAACCTTTGTATTGTAGAGTGTTCGGCTGTGAGCTGCTTTCCTAAGCCAGCTTCTCTGAAAGAAAACACCCGCCCTCTTTTCCTGTCAATCCATCAGTTTTACGTGGACAGGTTTCTCAAACACACACAGGAAAAGTATCAAACGTAACAATGCTCTTCCTCTATGCAGCGCTTACAGCCAAACCACATGCGCTGAGTCTCATGGCCGGCAACACCACAGCGTCGAACACCCTCATCTCTGCTCTATAGAGGGGAAAAGATATTCCTAGTGGTGTCAAAAAAATCGAGACTGCTGTCCAAATTTGAATGCAGAAGAACTTAAGTTTAGTCTTTAATTCAGACCGCTGTAGTCCCGTTCACAACACTGTCATCGCAAGACTGATTCCAATCACAGCTACAGGAAAAAAGACCAGACATTGCAGGGCAGGAAAAAGCTTCCTCGACACTCTTAGGGTCCCTGGTTGGGTCTGAAAATTAAACTGGCAAAGACAGATTAACAGGAGAAAAGCAAACACTTTATAATAACAGAAAAATGTCCCTCTTTAATTTTATGGGTATCTTAAAAGAGGATTTCTCAGAAGCTAGCTAGTCCCCACCCCCACGGCCAATCGCTCTGTTATATGGGATGAGTAGCTCAAATTTTGTTAACAAGTTATTTTACTAAACAGGTGTCTAGGCATATCTAAAAGATATATTTGTTCTGCAGCTCCCTAGCATTGATGTTATATCAAGATTGAAAAGAGTGACTTAATATTGATTCTAGCTTAAAAACAAATGATTAAGAACACAAAAACATACAAAATAAAGCACTGGTTATCAGCACACACACTCTGTCTTTTTCAAATCATTGTTCCTGTGTTTGCTGATTGCAGCATTTGAAAACCAACAGATTACATTAAGAGGAAAGGGAAGGGAAATAAACCCCACCTCTTTCTGCCCTGCCTGGGTTTGACCTGTAACATTGGGCAAATTTGTGCATTTGCCAAAGTCCAGCTGGCTTGAGGGTCAGGAGAAACCCACCTTGGCTCGGCTAGTTGTTGGACCCACCACAGAAAGTCCTGGCTCATTTACCAAAGTAAATGAACTGAAAAGACTAAAACCAAACAAAATAAAGATCTCCGACATTTTAAGGTCATTCTGGGGATATTTTTTCTTCTCTTTACTGACAGGTAGCCGAATGTGCCACGCCTCTTTGCAATAAGGATTATTTTGAGCTGATTATTTTTAAGTAACTGCAGATGCAGGAGAAGCTCTGAAAACAGAGAAGTTACCCTTTGGTAAGGGAAATCTATGTCTATACAGGAAATTTATGTAGAAAGGAGGCCTGTACCAGGAAGAGAGAACTTTTCACCTGAGGGACCTACCTTGTGGAGGGGTAACCTCTGTTCACCAAACGTTCCTCTTCTCACCTTTGCCCTGAACTGCATCCCCCTTTGAAGACCACGCCCCTGTCCCTGTCTTAGCTCAGGATGGTATTTAAGTCTCAATCATCTGGCTGCCTTTTGAGTCTCATATCTTTGTGACGCTCCGGTAGGAATGTCCATAATTAAAATTGTTTTATTTTTCTCCTGTTAGCTCTGTCTTTTGTTACAGGGTGGGGGTGGGGAGGGTGTATTAAGCCAAGAACTCAGAAGGACAGAGGGAAGATTGCGCTGCCTCCCCTCTGTCACCTTGGAAAGCAGAGTGCTTCTGTTACCAGACCAAAGTGGGTTTGCTTCTTGGCGAGTTGCAATCGGTCTCCACCAGAAGTAGTCATCATACAAAGTATAGTTTATTTGCAGCAAATAAAGGAGACCACCGGGAATCACTTCCAAAGCCGTGGCTCCCTGAGCAAGGGAAAACAGATGCCTTCTATTTCAGATGGGGAATGAATATTCAAAAGGGAAGTTTCATCATCACACGTAGAGGTGGGTACTTGCTTGTGCAGGTGCAGTTTGAAAACATGCTTCCACATACATTGCATATTATGGTAATAAGGCCTAACCTCCTCCTGGGGTGGAACAAAGGTAACTTTTGGACAAATCTTGGCCCATCTGCATAGGTGTCACTCTTGCAAGGGGGTTTGGACCAGTTCAGGGCAGTTGGTGATTGCACCTCTTAACACAACTGAAAAAACAACTTTGAGAAACAGCTAAGTACCATCAAAACCTCCTTTGAGTTACTCGGGGTAGTTAGTCGGTAACACTTAGCCCTGATTTCACTATGGTAACTCCAAAACAGAGTGAAGTAAGCATCTTTAAAAGATAAATGGATATATATGTAAAGCAATCAGAGCACACCTGGCTCCTGCTTGATAAATTATAGCTATTCTCATTGCTGTTAGTAGTATTTTACTATATCTTAAAACTCAAATTAAAATGGCCAGGCCTGAGCTGGAAACAGCAAAGCTCTACCCAGCTATCACCCAGGTAAGCACTTATGTACCTGTTTTAGTCTTTTTGTTAATCTTCTCTGTTTAAACCATTCACCCCAGCCCTTTTCTTCATTTTTATATTGCTTTAAGGACACTGTGTTAGTACGGGATCAATTTTTCAATTGCTTAAAATTTTATAACCTAATCCATTCCACCCCCATTGCCACCATCCCTTGGCTATTTTAAAGGATTGTATGGGGCCGGCCCTAGGGCTGAGTGGTTAAGTTCACACGCTCTGCTTCTGCGGCCCAGGGTTTTGCCGGTTCGGATCCTGGGTGTGGACATGGCACTGCTCATCAGGCCATGCTGAGGCGACATCCCATGTACCACAACTAGAAGGACCCACAACTAAAATAGACAACTATATACTGGGGGGCTTTGTGGAGAAAAAGCAGAATAAATAAATAAATACAGGACTGTAGGTCAGTGGCTTGGTTGTACAAATTTGCATGTTCCTAAACACTAAATCCTATAGTGGCTTGGCAAATTGAATAAAACTCTGTAAATTCTTAATAGATCCCCAAGATTCCAATCTGATATTATTACATGAAAAAATCAAGGTTAAAAAATAAACCCACTTTTGTGTGTGTGCCTATAAAAGCAAAGTCTAAAAAGATATACAATAAAACATTACCTTATCTCTGTGTGGTGGGATAGCAGGTGGTTTGTATTTTCTCCTTGTTTTACTTATTTGTTTAATACCTCAAAAACGAGGGTAAGTTACTTGTATCATTTTTTAGTAAAAATGTACTTATATAAATATTATAATCTAATATCTTTAGATAAACCTTATGAGAGAGCTTTCTATCTCCTCGGCCCAGTGGGTTCTTTTTGCACCTCACTAGGCTCTGAAGGAATCTCACCAGTAATCCATGATGTGCATGCTTAATTCCAGCCGGGCATTGTCAAGGGGTAACCAACAAACTTTAGCGCAAATCGATACCACTGCTCCCGGAAAAGATCCGTGAGTTCTTGTTCCATCAGATGTGAGCTGACAATTTCATCTTTGGGATTGAGACAGCCCTAAATTTTAATCCATCCCTTAGGAGCTGTATCATGTTGGACACATGTTCCCAATCTATAAAATGGGTACAAGGATTCTGACTTCACAGGAGAGCTGTGAGTGATAGGGATGAGTGTACAACTCCGAACGAAATGCCTGGCAAGAGCCAGCATTCAACACAGGTAGCCATTCTCATCATTCTTCTGGTAGGTTTCTACTACCTCCCAAGCGTGGATATCCCCAAAAGTCAGCCCCTCTACAAAACCTTGCTAGTGAAAGGGAACCAGCCTGTGCTCCTTTGGGGTTGAAATGATGAACATGCATGTATCTCTTGAGACAATACTATTTCACATATCTATGTATCCACATATCTGTATCTATATAGATATCTATATATCTACATAGATATCTAAAATCTGTATTTAGTTAAGCTGTGTACAGTGATTTAGCAGCTAATTAAATGACTACCAAATCATAAATGTTAAGGCTAATCCCTGAAGGATATAGCTTTTGTTCTGCCCACCCTTCTAATTTATTAACCACCTGGATTCTTTTTTTAATAGTTTTAAAGATTGGCACCTGAGCTAACAACTGTTGCTAATCTTTTTTTTTTTTTCTGCTTTTTCTCCCCAAATCTCCCCAGTACATAGTTGTATATTTTAGTTGTGTGTCCTTCTAGTTGTGGCATGTGGGATGCCACTTCAGCATGGCCTGACCAGCGGTGCCATGTCCTCTCCCAGGATTTGAACCAGTGAAACCCTGGACTGGCAAAGCAGAGCGCGCAAACTTAACCACTCAGCCACAGGGCCGGCTCCCCACCTGGATTCTTAAAGAGCTTCTCCCTCTCTAAATAACTAAGTTGATAAAATGCTTCTTGGGCAGCATTCATTTTCAGATTCCTTAAGATCTCCGAATCTTCCCCCTCCCCCCCCCCCACAGTTATCGTCTAAGTCTGTATCTCTAAAACTCTCAAGACTAAAACCAGAGGTCTCTCAAATCAGACTGCCTCAGCTCAGATTCCACGTTACCATTTTCAAACTGTGTAACAAGCTACTTAACCCCACTGTGTTTCAGTTTCCTCAACAGTGTGATAAGATAATAATAGCACTATCCTATCTCATAAGGCAAAGTGCTTAGAATGGTGAGAGCCCAGCATATAGTGAGTAGCTATTGCTATATGTGATCAACAGTATACAAATGAAATATATTCCACCACCATTTGAACTCCATCAGTCCATCAGAAGGGCAAGCTGCCTGGATGCGTGATTCTGTCTCAAATGACAACCGTTGTCACAAAATCATTAAATGTGCATACAATTGTCATAGCGAAGAGAACAGGACATACACAGTCACTAAATAATTTCTGCATGACTGATGTTACTGGAAGTTGAGTGGCAGAACATTATTCTCTCTCATGGAGAAACTTCGTTTGGAGATTTCCAATACACTACAGTAATAACTAGTTGGCTTTGCCTCCAGTCAAGTTCCTTCATCTCAGATGTGTTTGGATGCCGAGTCCCTTATTACTTGCTTAATCCCCTGTTTCCTCTCCTTTATCCCCGTTTCCCTAGGTAGATGTCTCTGTTAGTGCCACCTAAATAGCTAAGATAAATACAGCCAGTGGTCAACATAGGTTAGCCTAAGGGAAGCCATCTTAGGGAGGGGAACCATGTTAGGACTAGAAATGACCCCGATCCACGAAACACTCCCTTTTCCTTGTCAGCAATGCTTTAACTTGCACGTAGCTTAGGTAAGTACACACGTGCTTGTGAGAAATATGCATACTCTCTATTTTCGTAGCCTTGGCTTATACATAGCCCTCCCTATTCCAATAAGGCAATAACTTTGTTCTCTAAGTTTTTCCAGGGATGTAACGAACTTTGGGGAAAAAAAGCCCTCTGCTGTTATCTGTCACTGGCAACGAGAGAAATGGAGTCTCAAGGACTACAACACCAGATGGTTAACATTCTAAGACTGCCCCCACCCTTCAGCCCATTTGCCCTGTATACCTGCTTCAAAATTTTGTAGTTTTAAGATGGTTCTTCAGGACACTAGTCCGCCATCTTCCCCCTTGCTGGCAAGCTGTAATAAAAAGACCCTTTCTCTCCTCCCACCTTGCCTCTTGACTGTTGGCTTGTCTTGCAGTGAGTAGAAGACTCCCTTTCGTGGTTACATCTCCACACACGTCGAAGTACTTGAAGAAGACCAGCAGAAGCACACCCCACAAGGGGACATGTCCAAACTATTCCCTGACCATTATCAAGAAGCTTGCTGAGCTCACTGAGGGGCACAAAGTTTCTCAGACATTCTTTGTTTCTCCCTCCTGGGCGGAGTCACTCAAAACAAGGGTCTCTGTGTGAGCCAGCACCCACGTGACTCTGTTACCAGGTTTAAGTGTTAGTGTTGAGGATCAAACCTTTGTCTTTTGAGCCTATGTTTTCCACAAATCTGACTCTCCAGGATACCGAGGATGGGCTTCAAAGATGCTCATTTGAATTTTTACTTCCATAACGAAATGCCCTCTGACATAATTACCATTATTACTCTGAGCCAGAAAAGACAAGTGGGTTTATTTGGTAACTGAGAGGGAAAAACCTGAGCCAGAAAGACCTCTTGACATTTCATATAATTGCAAGAAAAAAAACAAACTCCCCTGAAGAAGATGGAGATCAACAGAAATACTTTGTGAGGGGCTGTGTGCACTGTGGAAGCACTCTTGTCTAATTGTTTATCCTAATAAACTTCCAGAGCTCGAGAATCCCATCGTTGGTTGTGACAGCTTCGAGATTATGTAGGAGCTTCACGTGTCTAAAGTTAATAACAGTCCATGAAGACGATATTTACCCATGTATAAACATTTGGTGTGGAAAACAGAAAGGACCCAATGTTAGACCCAGCTGGGAAGTACAAGAACGGTTAAGCTAAAGACAGCAGGGGCAGCCCAATGTCCGTCTGCCCCTTCTGTGGTGGATTACCAGGGTAGGTGAGATCTCCACGTGACGTTCTGGCCTTCCCTGAGGATCCAGGCTAACAGAGTTTGATTTTCCTGTCTCAAAATTCTAATACTACTTATAGTCTGACATTTACATTCTATCACTTGATTTTAACACAGAATATGTAATAAAAGGTTAAAATGGTCTAATGGTTTCTGTAGACTGCTCTTTTCTCACACACAGTAACTCTCTCTTCATCAGGGTCATTGATAATATCCTTTGAATATCCAATAACTCCACAAAAATAATAGGTACAGAGCAGCTGACACTATCAACTTGACTGAAGTGATGATGATTCGAGATAAAAATATCAGAGTTCAAATGTCACACCAGCTCAACCTACCACAAGTCAAAACGCAAACACAACATGTGCTTCATAACACAAAGTACATTTAAGTATTTATTGCATTATTCTGGCATAGTAGAAAGATTTATTAGCCAGGTGACCTGGTTTACAAAACTGGCTTTGCAAAAAATCTGTGTGACCTTGGGCGAATCACTTAACTTCTCTATGTTACAGTCATGAGTTCAGTGAGTCAGACATTTAACAAGTCTTTCATTATCATTTGATTTGTGCAGAACATGGTGTTAGAAAAAGGCACAAAGGTGAATCAGGTTTCCTCAAATCTATCTTCCAACACTTATATTGTTTTCATTTCTGCAATTTTTTTTTATTTTGAAAAGCTTTCCTTTTGTTGTTCTCTGAATATTCCCTCTTTATAGCACTCTGTTCTTGTTTAATATCTTCTCATGTCTCTGAGGATATGTAGTTTTTTTGCATTTGTGTGAGGAAGATTGGCCTTGAGCTAACATCTGTGCCAGTCTTCCTCTATTTTGTATGTGGGACACCACCGCAGCATGGCTCCATGAGCAGTATGTAGGTCCGTGCCTGGGTTCCGAACCTGCAAACCCTGGGCTGCTGAAGTAGAGAGCACAAGCTTAACCACTATGTTACTGGGCTGGCCCCTAGTCTTTTATTTTTTGATGTCTGTTTTTCCCTGCAGAGTCTCTGCTTTCTCCAGGCTGCTTTTTCTCTACTTTTTGTTGTTTGTTTCCTGTCTCTCTCTCTCTCATATTGCATGCTCTTCTCCGATGTCATCTTCAAGAGTCGGGAAGAAAAGCTGGTAGGAAGCTCTCAACACTCGAGTGTAGCTTGTCAACTGATGCCATCATGGAACAGGGGCTTTCAAAATATTTTGATCAAGTAAACAGTAAGAAATGCATTTTACGTAATAACCTTGTGTATGTCTTAAATAAAAGTTTCACAATACTTCAGCAACACTTTCCTTTGTTGTGTGAAACATTTTCATATTTTCTTCTCTATTTTACGGACACAACCTACTAAATCTATTTCATGACACTGTAATATGTTGTCACCATAAATTGAAAAGCACTGGTAGAGGTGATCTGGCTGGCTGTTTCCTTGGGGAATCCCAGTCAGATCTTCTCTCCTGGACTTGTCAGACAAGACCCAGAAGGTACTTTTCCATCTTCCTACATGGAGAGTTCAGGCCTCGTGGCCAGAGGTCTGGGAGCCAAATAGGGGTAGAAGCTGGGGGCCTTGATCTTCGACATGTGAACTGTCATTAATCACCTGCTCTCAGGTGTGGAGTCCCTCACTGCAGAGGCCCTTTATGTCGCCCTCTGCAGATGCTAAACCTCCAGTCTCAGGGGAGGGGCAGCCACTTAACACTCCAGTGGGGGAGGGGCCTGGGGCTCTAACAGTTCCCTACACTGGAATTTCAACCATCCCTCCCGTTTGCAGCTCACCTGTACCTCTGTTCACAAGGGTATGCAATGTTGCCAGTTCCTGAGTCTTTGGGGAATTCTGCCCTGTGAAATGGGTTTGTTTCTTGGCATTCCTCGCTGCTGGCTAGGGAATTCATTTCCTAAATTGGTTACCGTTCCACTCTCTCTTTTCCAGCTTCCAAAATGTTATTGCTTTTGTTTACTCTCCGAAGCTTTTTAATCTTGTGGTTTTCTGTTTTAAAAACAAACAAACAACACAGGAGACCCCTGTTACTGTGGGTTTAGTGGGGCTTGGGAAGGGAGCATAGCTAATTGCTGGTATTAAAACCAACATTTTAAACTAGACTTTATATACAATTTCGTATTTCCTTTAAAATTTTTAAAATTTGATAATATGACATAATAATTTCCCTGTGATTAAAAACTGAATAAATGTCACTTTAATTCCTGCTTATATGCCACTGTCTTTTCTTAACAATTTCTCCCATCATGGGCATTGGGCTTGTTTCTAATTTGTCCCAATTATAAATAATACTGCAAGAACCATGTCTTCATTTTAGATTATTTCCTTAGAATAAATTCCCAGAAGGGGAAATATTACGTGAAAAAAGAGAGAACGCAGGTGGATGAAGGAACAAGCAAATCCTCAGGAAAGAGGTCTAAACCAGCGATTCCCAAATTTGATTCCCAAATTTTCGTTGCCTCGGAATAGCCTGGAGGGCTTGTGGAAACAGCCTGCTGACCCATCCCCGGGAGTGAATGATTCAGCAGGTCTGGGGTGGGGCCAGTGATAATTTGCATTTTTAACGAGTTTCAAGGCCTTTGCTAAAGCTACCGTCGTCTGTTGGTGGGGAACCACACTTGGAGAACGCTGATCTAAGCCATAGACAGCGGAAAACCAGTCTCGAACAGAAGATAAAGAAGGGAGTTAAAACTAGATGAAATTGCAGAGGCACTCGTTCGGTGAAACCTAGGTGAGAAACTACATCTTTATTTCTGACTGAAGGAGGAGGGGGAGTCTTCAGCCAGGAGTGAAGGTAAGAGTCACGTGAGTGGTGTGGTGAAAGGAGTCAAAGGTTTGGGTGAGCCTTGGTGAGGTCTCACGAAGGAGCTGACCTGGGACCCTAGAAACCATTGACTAGCAGAATTGAGAGTCCAGCTTAAATTAGACATCATAAATTTAGAATGATTCTAGTTTTCATTGTTATATGATCTTTCCCCACAGTGCTCAGCTGCCGGAGAAGCCCTAAAGGGTGGGTAGGGCAGCTGCCCAAGGGGACGAAGGAGCTGAGGGGCCAGTGGTGAGAGAGAGATTGAAGCAATGGACCCCGGGGTCTAGGCTAGAGATAAAGCTGTAAGCATGCTGACTGAGCTGCCACAGGGCAAGAAAAGACACGGCAGGTTTTGATAAAATACAAAGCAGGCCTGTGGAAGTAAGCAAGTAAGACAGCTGGAGACGGGCTAGAGTATTCTTGAGCCGGGCTGTTAGAGCTGACCATTCTGCAAACAGAGCTGTCCTGAGGCGTGAGAAGAATTTGGAGGCCCTTAGAATCAGACTGAGGGAGTCTGAAGGTAAGCCGTTAGGTGGGTCATTTGCAGGGACGCTAAAATTCCTGTGGACAATGACAAGTCCAGGGTCACCTGGAGGTTGGTAAATGAGAGCAGCTCAAGGGGATCCTTGAATTGAAGGCAGAGGTGGTGGGAACGTCAAAAGGTTTTCCATCAAATTTGGTGACGAATGAACTGCAATGAGCCACGGAGAGCTGGGAGAATCCATGCTCTGTCTTCTCGTTGGTGGGAGGTGCGGTGTGGGACGCTGATGGGTATGTCTCAAGACTCTGGACTTGGCCAGGTGGTTGTAATGAGGGACCGGGCCTGACAGGATTTACAGGTGCTAAAAGCTGCGCTAAGAGTCATTCCCTAGGGCCTGGAGGGTACCAAGAGTTCCCGCAGAAAAGTCTGAGGTCTACGGGGTTATTTTGGTACACAGGACACTCAGACGTGTCTCAGCCAGGATGAAGGCTCGCAAGGAGAATGCTGATGCACTATTGTGACCATTCATTCGTTCGTTCTTATCAAGCTAGAGGAGGGTGCTGCTGCCCTCGATGCCCCAGGACCACAATCGCTGTCAGTGCTCCAGGCAACTACCACCAACGGGTCAGAGTTTGTACTCAGAAATGAAACTCCCTTGCCATTCTTATGCCAGGCTTCGGGAACACTAAGTCCCCACTCTCAAGGCTCTTAATGACGGGGGTGAGGACAGTCTAAGAGACAAGACACTCTTGATGGGGGCTCACAGAGGGACCATCTAAGTCTGGAAAGTTTGATAGAAAATGCCCTGTCAAAAGACATTTCCTTTGTGAGGCAAAAGCTCTTTGAGGCAGGTATTTCCTAGGAAGGAAGTCCTCAAAAATGCAGATAAACCACTTAAGACAAAGAGTACCCATTGTTTCTCACTGGCTGCCGTTTCTGGCCCACTTTCTGAGAAGAGGAGTTAGCTTGGCCTTGTGAAAGGAGTAGTGGGGCAGAGGGAGACATTGTCGCTGGGCTCTAATTTATGGGCCTCACCACAAAGATGGGAGCAAATTCTAGGGCGCCCCAGCTTGTAGAGAGAGAGGGTATAAACAAATCTGCTCCTCTTGGGTATCATTTACCCTCACTCTGCCTTTGGAATTATCAGCCTTTCTTTTAAAGAGAAAGACACACCCTAAACTCTAAAGACTTGGCCCAAAGAAGGGGTAAGGGAGGTACAGGAAAGGAGAGAAAGCAGGCGGGAATGTTGGATGTGGCCACCCAGTGTGCAGCTACAGGAGAGCGCCTAGAACAAAATCCCCAAGAACATCCACATCTTAGGGTGGGCAGAAGAAGTGAAACGTGCAGAGGAAACTGAAAGGTTTGCCTGTAAAGGTGGGCCTATGTGGGTTCCTGGGGAAATAGGACCCATTCCATAGCCAGTCTAGGGAAAGGAAAAAAGGACAAGTGATACAGTGGACAGTGGATGGTGGTGTTTTAAGAAGAAATAAAAACCAGGCTGAGTCATTGGAGAGGACAAAGAAATAAAGACCCATAAGTAACCGGGCTGGGCTGAAATTCTTGAATTTTTATGCAGTAGCAGATGGAAAGCCACTGAGGAATTTGCAAATAGGGAAATTCTAGAGGGGTGTGTGTTTAAAACGCTTGCTGGCTGGGAAGAAACTGGGAGAGTGGGTTGGTGGTGGTGAGACCAGAGGCAGGGAGATGATTCCGCCTCTCTGCACCGCGCCTTCAGTCTTTGTCCACCATTTTCTCTCTTCCTCTCCCTATCCATAGGGGCCTAGGAAGGCCGAGCCCAGAGACATTTTCCCTCCCAGGCTCTGTGGGTCGATTCTTCCTTTTTATGGATGTCAGAAATGAAAGTGATAAGCCTAGCCTCTTTCTCACTCAAAGAAAAGAATACTGTTAGAACAAGAATGTTTTAAGTACTGTAACCAAGAAATTCTGGCTGTCCTGGCGTCCCCAGGAATTCTTCATCTTAATTCATTCAACGTTTACTATATGTCAGTGTGGGGGAGGAAAAACAATTTCCCCCCTCCTCTTCTAGGTTCTTGGTTGAGTGCCGCCTGCTCGCCTCCCCCCATAATAAAAAGACAGATTAACAGGATGAAAACAAATTCAACATACATATATTCCTACACACGGGAGTCCCACAAACATGGCACTGAAAGAAGTGACCAGAGCAGGAAACTTTTACAGCTTTTAGACAAAGAAACAAGAAATTTGTGAAGAATTGACAAGACAAAGGGGTTTGGGCTTGGGGTAGTAAAATGCTAAAGTAACAAGGTTTGTTTATACAGCATTCTTGGCCCTAAATTCCTGTCTCTAGTGATAAGGATGCCTTCTAACCTCTTGGTCCAGGGAGGGTACCTCTCACAGCGGAGATTTATCTCCTGCTTTCAGGGGGACAAAGGAGGGTCAGAGGGTACTTCTTGCACTGAATGTTTCTCAAGTATCTTTAGTTCAAAATAATTAATATGCTGAAGTGGCATATTTTGGGGTGACATTCTGAACCCCTACACCAGCCACAGTACTAAGATGAGAACCCTGAACAAGACAGGCCAGGTCTTTGCTCTCCTAGAGTTTACATTCTAGGTAGGGTGCGTGTGCATTGGGAGTAGTGGGTGAGACACATTGTAAACAAATAACATGAAATTTTAGATGAAATTTTCATGGAAAATTCCATGAATTTCAGATTCTGAGAAGAGCTGTGAAGAAAACAAATAGGCTCCTGAGACAGAACGTCATACTGTTTAGGAGAGGCTTCTCTGAAAGTAACATAGGGCCTAGGGGAGGTGACGTTTAAATTCAGAGAGATTTGAAGGCTGAGAAGGAACCAGAGTACAAAGATCTCTTCACACAGACAGAATAGCACAGGCAACAGCCTCGAGGTGGTTACGAGTCTGAGGTTCCTGTGGCGAGATCACATTGAGCCAGGGCGCCTTTGGTGCAGGATGAGATGGAGGAGGTAGGCAGGGGCTGGAGCATGCAGGACCTGGAGCAGTGGAAAGCTAATGAAGGACTTTTTAAAGAGGAGAATAATCCAAGTTACTTTTTCAAAAAACTGCTCTGGCTCCTATGTAGACATAATTTAGGAAGTCACTGGATCACCCAGAGAGCTGATGGTAATTTAGATAGAATGATGCGGTGGAGATGGAGAGAAGTGGATGGGTTGGTGATACACTTGTGGAAGCAGAGTCAACAGTATTTGGTGTGAGAAATAAGGGACAGAGGAATCAAGAATAACACTTGGGTTTTGGGCTTGGGTAGATGATGATGCCGTTTACTGAGGTGGGAAGATTTGGAGATGAATGGATTTTGAGGAGAGAATCAGGAGATCCATTACTGATATATTATATTAAAAATAACATCAAGTAGCTGGTTTAATACATGAGTTTGGAGTTCAGAGGAAAAGTCTTGGCTGGAGATATGATATTGGGAGTTAAAGGATACAACGGCACCACTGCCCATGGGTTCAGATTATCCGTTTCTCAAAAACAGTCTGATAAAGTCACACCTTTGCTAATTTCAGAACATGTCATCCCTCGTGCCATCTTTCAGTTAATCCGCACATTCCACAGACAATCGCTGTTTTGATTTCTATTGCCATAGTTTCGTTTCGCCTGTTCTAATATTGTACTTTCATTGTCATCCAATTCAAAATATTTTTTTCCCTTGTGATTTCTTCTTCGACTCATGGATTATTTAGACGTGTGCTGTTTAATTTCCAAATATTTGAGGCTTTTCTAGATGTCCTAATGTTGATTTCTAATTTAATTTTCTTGTGGTCAGGGAACATGCTATGTACAATTGCAATCTTTTTTGAAATTTATTGTGACTATTTCATGACCTACAATAAAGTGTATCTTGATGAATGTTCCATTTGTACTTCAAAAGAATGCGTATTTTGTCACTCTACAGTTGCTGGATGAAATGTTTTATAAATATCAGTCAAATAACTGGGTAAACTTGCTTAATGATGTTTTTCAAGGTTTTCATATCCTGGTTTTTCTTTTGTCTTTTTTTTTTTGGTCTAATTCTATCAATTTTTGAGATGGGGTGTTAAAATCTCCAACTATCATTGTGAATTTCTCTATCTCTCCCTTTAGGTTTGTCAGATTTTTCTGAATGTTTTTTGACGTTCTGCTATTAGGTTCATATATATTTAGAATTGCTATGTCTTCCTGGTGAAATAATCCCTTTATTATTATAGAGTATTCCTCTTTATCTCTGATAATACATTCTGTTTTGAAGTCTAATTTGTTTCATATTAAAATAGCCACTCCTAAAGTGGGTCTCTTGTAGACAGCACATAGTTAGGTCTTCGTTTTTTTGATTCTGTCTGACACTCCCAGCCTTTTAATTGGTGTGTTAGGTTTATTTACATTTGATGTAATTATTGGTATGTTGAATTCAATTCTACTATTTTGCTGTTTGTTTTCTATCTGTTTCAACTATTTCTTGTTCTTCTGTTTCTCCTTTCCATCCTACTTCTTCAATTAAATATTTTTAGTATTCAATCTTAGTGCCTCTGTTAGCTTTTTAGCTCTGACACCTCAAGCCAATAAGACTGCAGATTTCTGCTTGAGCTCTAGCTGCCCCGTGCTGTGTGGGCATACGAACATCTGTGTAAACATGGATCTCATCCAGTGAGTGTAGCTCCCTTCTTTCAAGGCTTAAAGTCTCCTCCAGTTTCTGCCTGCTTTTGGCCTCTTTCCTGTGTCTTCAAATGCTTACTCGTCACATTTTGTCCAGAGTTTATAATTATCTATGGGAGAATTATTCTAGTACTGGCTACTCTGCCATTATCAAGAATTATCAATAGTTCTCTTTTAATTCTTTAAAAATCTTTCTTCTTATATCAAGGAGAGACCTTGATATGAAAATGTTAAATAACATTAACGTCAGACACTTTTTGTTTTATCCAAGAGGGAACAGGTCTCAGACTTTGGAAGACAACATCATGTAAATAGAATTTAATAATCATGTTTTATATTTTATCCATCATCTATCATTTTATTGATGGTTAATTATATTGCTTTTCCAATGGTAGCTATGATTTCAAGTTTTATACACGTAAAAAATGTGAGTAAATGTAAAGAAAACGAATAAGAACTAAAGTACAAGGGTTATACAGTTATGGTAAAACCTGAGACAACAGGGCTGGGATGACTGAAGTTAGGAAAATACTGTTCAGTTACATACTTGCTCTGGCCAGGAGACAGTGGTGAATGACTGTCTAGAGACAGGAAGAGAAGTCAGGACCGGAAACAGAGATTAGAGAATTCAAAGGCTTGAGACCTTCAGTCCAGTGCCATTGTTAGACTCAGGTGTTATAACTTTAATGTAAAAGCTTGTTGAGAATACAGCCATTCTAAGAGGTTCTATCTTTGGTTCCCTGAGATGTTTTTATCCTTACAGGTTGTTAAATTTTGTGAGAATCAGTTCAATTCCACTTCTGATTTATGTTTTTTATTTGATTTTTGCTTTCTACTTCCAACCATTGTGAAAGTAGCTTTAAAATACCTCTGTAAGTTCATTTGTTTGAATGTCTGTGATGAAACTTCAATTTCAGAAATATCCGTTGTTACCTTTCTCTTTTTCTACATTGATCTTGATCCTGAGGAGAGGTGTAAAATTTTCTTTTAAGTCATCTGACTCTAGTCCTGGATCAGGTCAATATCACCTGAAAAGTAACACTTCTGTCATCCAAAGAATATAAAGAAAATAAACCCCCAGGGAGACAGTATTGGCTAGAGATTAGAAGAAGGGGCTGTCAGGATGATAATCCAGTTTAATCAGCTATCCTTTTTCTGAACTCTCTGCTACCAGTCCTTTCTACCCTGGCTTTTTAAGGGTTGGTATGACAACTTCGTGCTAATATTTATTTATATAATGAAGGCACAATTTTATTTTCTTAAGTAACTAGGTTTTAGTCAGTCAACTGTGGAGTAACTGGTTCTTTGATCTATTTTGAAGGATAGGACTGAAGAAAAAATTCCCAATAATTCTGTTAAGGGCCTGGTATCATGGTCATGTGTCCTACTTTCTTTTCTGGCTGGTAGTATGCTAAAATTGAATTATACTAAAATGTAGACTTTAGAATCCTTAAATAACAAATACTTTTGATGAGAAGTAAGTGGTCATTTGTATTGTATTCTCTTATATGTAATGTATTATTTTTTTAATTGCTTTTAAGATTTTTCTCTTCATCTTTGGTTTTCAGAAACCTTACTAAGGATATCACAGATGTGGTTTTCTTTGTATTTATCCTACTTGGGATTTGCTGAGCTTCTTGAATCTATAAATTCAGGAAATTTTAACCTGTTCGTTCAAATATTTTTTCTGCTCCATTCTCTTTCTGCTTTCCTTCTAGGACTCCAATTACTTGCACTAGAATTTTTTATATTTTCCCATAGGTCACTAAGTCCCTACTCTATTCGTTTCCTTTTTTCTCCTCAGACTAGTTTCCTTTGTTCTTCAGATTGGATAATTTCTAATCACCTATCTTCATGTTTGCTTATTCTTTTATATCATCTCCAATCTTCTGTTAAGCCCATCCATTAGATGTTTCATTTAGGTTATTTCATTTTTCAGCTCTGGAATTTCCATTTGGTTCTTTTTTTATACTTTTGATTTTTCTGCTGGTGTCTCTTGTTTTTTAATTACAACGCATTTTCCCTTATGTCCTCGAGCATCATTCTAATAGCTGTTTTACAATCTTTGTTTGCTAACTTCAACATCTGGGGAATCTTGAGGTCAGTCTGCATTGGTTGCCTATGAGTCATGTTTTCTTTTTTTCCCCCTATGTCTAATGATTTTGGATTTTATTCAAGACATTATAATCATTTTAGAGACTCTGGATTCTGTTTTATTTCTTCCAAAAGGTCTTGATTGTTTGTTTTAGTAAGAAGTTAACTAGGCCTGCTTCAAACTCCAAACTCATACTCCGCTGCAGTTGGCAGCAGCTGAAATCTCTGTTTAGTACTTTTAGCCACGGATGAACTTCTTGGACCTGTCCCTCCACGTATGTAGCTTAGGAATCAGGCAAAGATTTTGGGCAGAACTTATGTGCAGAATTTGAGGCTGCCCCTCTACGACTCTCTTCTTTCTGAGATTTCCCCTTGGTTTCCAGTTCCTGTGGCTACTTCCAACTCTGTTCTTCAAGGCAGTACAACTGTAGGTTTCTATTGGAGTTTTAGCCAACTTGTGTGGTGCCAACTAAGGACTGCTCTGAGGTGAAAAGTCAGAAAAATAGGAAACTCACACAGAGCTATTCCCTTCTCCCAACTCTGCAGTTCCTCCTTGCTTTTGGCCACTCTCTAGTGTCTTCAGGCAACCAATTTTTATATTTTGTCCAAGAGTGTTGGTCCTATAGGACCTTCTACACCATTATTGGAGCAGAACCTCACAATCGCTTCTCTTTCTTATGATATTTGATTTAATTTGTCTTTATGTCTTTGCAAAAAAAAAATTAATTGGCTTGCTTTAGGAACAATATCTTTAGACCTTTACTTTATAGATAACTGTTCAATATTATTTATGCTTAACACAGCTTTACTTTTTTAGTTAAACTTTTGATTTTTGAGATAATTGTAGATTCACATGCAGTTATAAAAAATAATGGAGACCCCATGTACCCTTTACCCAATTTCCCCCAATGGTAACTTTTTGCAAAATTATAGTACAATATGACAACCAGGATACAGTGATACAGTCAAGATACAGAACATTTCCGTCTTCACGAGGATTCCTCATGTTGCCTTTTTATAGCCACACCAACTTCCCTTCTACCCTCATCTCCTCTTAACCCCGGCATCCACTAATCTGTTCTCCATTCCTATAATTTTGTCATTTCAAGAATGTTATATCAATGGAATCACACAGCATGTAACCTTTGGGGACTGGCTTTTTTCACACAGCATAATTCTCATAATTTATCCAGGTTGTTGCGTGTATCAGTAGTTTGTTCCTTTTCATTGCTGAGTAGTATTCCAAAGTACAGATATACCATAATTTGTTTAACCATTCAGCCATTGAAGGACATCTGGATTTTTTCCAGTTTTTCACTATTATGAATAAAGTTCCTATGAAAATTCATGTACAGGTTTTTGTATGAACCTAAGTCTTCAGTTCTCTAGAATAAATGCCCAGGAGTGCTAGTGCTGGGCCATATGATATTTGCACGTTTTGTTTCTTAAGAAACTGTCAAATTGTTTCCCAGAGTGGCTGTGTCATTTTATATTCCCACTAGCAATATATGAGTGATCCAGTTTCTTTCCATCCTCACCATCATTTAATTGTATTATTATTTTTATTTTAACCACTCTGATAGATGTAGAGGAATAATGTCATTGTGGTTTTGATTGGCATTTCCCTAATAGCTAAGGATATCAAACACCTTTTCATGTGCTTATTTACTATCTGTATGAATGTGCATATATATGTGTGTATATATATCTGTGAAATGTCTGCATTGTTTACTTTTTTACTGTTTTGAAAGTTCTTTATATATTTTAGACACTAGTCCTTTCTCAGATATGTGGTTTGCAAATATTTTCTCCCAAACTGTCTTAATTAAACTTAATGAATTAAGCTTGTCTTAATTCTTTAAATGTTTCCTGGAATCTCCAGTGAAACCACATGGGCTTGGATATGTCTTTTGTGGGGAGTTTAAAATTCCACATTCAATTTCATTAATAGTTACAGGGCAATTCAAATGATCTATCTCATATTGAGTGAGTTGTAGTAGTTTATTCAGTGTTAAAAGGAATGAAATTCTGGTTCATGCTACAACATGGATGAACCTTGAAAGCATTATGTTAAGTTAAATAAGCCAGACAGAAAAGGACAAATATTGTATGATTCTACTTATGTGAAGTACCTAGAAAAGGCAAATTCACACGGACAAAAAACAGAATAGAAGTTACCAGGGCCTGTGTAAGAGATGGGAGTGGGGAATTATTTTTAATGGGTACAGAGTTTCTGTTGGGATGATGAAAAAGTTCTGGAAATGGACAGTGGTCATAGTTGAACAACACTGTGAATGTAGTTAATGCCACTGAATTGTACTCTTAAAAATTGTTAAAATGATACTGTTCATGTATATTTTAACACAATAAAACAACCACCACACACACACAAACCTAGCCCACCAGAAATCTTTATTCCATGAGGACTCATGAGGTGAGGTTAAAGGTGGTGGGAGTAAGGGGGGGAACCCGTTCCCACCCCATCCTCTCCCAGATTTCCAGAGAGGAGAAGAAATTACTGTTAGAAACGTGATTGAATTATTAATAGCCCATAAAATCATCATAATTCACAGCTCCTCTTTGCTATCACAGTGTTTAAAGATTGCAATTTTAAAAAATCAAAAATTTAAAAAATAATTTTCACTATGATGGCACATAATCTCTATACCCACAAACATGTACCCACTTCATGGGCCATTAGGTAGAAATGGAAGAAAAAGTCCAGAATTGTCACTCTGGCCCAGGTGTACAGAGATCCAGCCTAGGAAGAACTGGCATCTCTGTCCCTTCGTGAGTGTCACCCAGTGTGAAAGGAAATGACTCTACTAGGATACTCAGGCTAAGTTAGGTATCTCCTGGAACACTTACAGATGTTTGGCCCAAAGAGATGTTTTAGAGTGGGATGATTCCACTCAAATGGTCACCAAGCAGGCCTGGTGAAACTTGTCTCTCCTGGGTTGTAACTCAGAAAGGGGTACTCTCATTCAGATTTAATGAAAGAATTGTAAAAATGGGGGGAAGACTTTTCGTGTCTCAACAAGACCAGCATCTGCAACTACCAGTGTCACCAAGCCTCCACATTAGTGACTGAGATGACGATGAGGTGGCGTGAGTAATAGCAGGTGCTTTGCTGAACAGGACCACCAGGCAGTGTGGCAGAAAAGAGGTACTGAGAGGTGCTACAGGGACGATTTCATGGCCACCTGGAGACCACAGGAGCGTCTCGGGCTAGAATTGGACAGGCCTACTGAGTTTGGGTTGTATCCTGAAGGCAATAGGGTTTTGAGCAAAGGATTGATATAATAAAATTTGCATTTTAGAAAAATCACTCTGGCAGCAGGATGAAGTGTGTACAGGAATGGGGCAAGGAAGCTGGATGCTGGGGAAACAGGAAGCTGTTCCATCTATCTGGAATAAAATGATGAGGGCCTAAATTACTATTGCTCGGGTGGGATTAGAGGGAGGGGTGAGCATAAAACTGGATAGAAGAGAGATTTAGGAGGTCAGAGAGAGCAAGAACACAACCAGTGGGAGAGGAGTATAAAATGGCAGGATTAAGAAAGAGATTTAGAGTGCTTCGGTTAAAAGAAAGAAAATCTCATTGGTGTCCTCAAAAACAAGCCAATGAACTACATTCATAATGCTACATAAATTTGGAGATACATTTTGAAAACTGAAAAACTAAAACTAAAACCCATGACTCCAATAATCAAATAGAAGTTAGAATTAAAAGTACAACATTGGTCTCCAGTTGGAATTATATAATTACTAGGGTGCTAACAATAAGAGAGACCTCACATTAGTGTACTTGCTCTGTCTGTGGATATCCACCATGTGCCCAGTGCCACACTAACATATAGTAACTTAAGGCCAGAAAACAGGGGATCTGGTTTTCTTGGGGGGCAAGGCTCATAGCAAGCTGAGCTCATCCCCACAATTACTTCAATTCTTAGAAATTTTGTTTGTTAAATTTCTTCGCTTATTTAGTAGGTATTTATATAGTAATATACTTAAATAGTTTAATTAAAAAATTTTTTTAATTCTCTCATTTATTTCATAGATACTTACACACAATAATATCCTTAAATACTTTCATATACTTTAATATGTATGTAAATATTATAGTCAATATTTGAATGCTGTATCAACAATGTTGATGGTGGTTAAAGGTACCATTTATTCCATAGGTTGTAAAAAGGCGAGGAGGAATTGTAGCAGAACTGGAGATGGGATGGCTATTGCCAGGAGGTTGTGAACTCTAAGGCTGAGAAGCACCTTTAATATTGCCTCATGATAGCATCTCTAGGTACAGTAACTGGATATGGTTTTAAGAGCCTTTTTTTTCTTTCAGGAACAGGAATATGAGTTTACACTTAGAAAAGTTGTATTTGAATCAGGTTAGCTTAGGGCATCTTTGGAACTGTAGAATAGGAAAAGTTCTGTGCTTATTAAGCTCAATAATAATAGCTTGAACTTGTGAAATGAAAACACCAGTAGATTGTGATTTAAGTTAAGTATGGTAATGTGATACCTAAAGCAAACACTAGTAAAGATGGACAAAGAAGGGGCCAGCCCCGTGGTGTAGTAGCTAAGTTCAGCATGCTCCACTTTGATGGTCCGGGTTCACAGGTTCAGATCCCAGGTGTGGACCTACACCACTCGTCAACTGTGCTGCGGTGCCGAGCCACATATAAAGTGGAGGAAGATTAGCACAGATGTAAGCTCAGGGCTAATCTTCCTCACGCCAAAAAAAAAAAAAAAAAGATACACAAAGAGATACACTCAAAAATATTATAAATAAATCAAAATGGAATCAAAAAAATGTTCAATTAACCCACAGGAAGGCAGAAAAAATAAAAGACAAATAAAAAGCCAAGAGAAAAAATAAAACAAAAAATTAAATGGCAGATTAAGCCCTAATCAATAATAGTGGAAATGTATTGAGCACTTGCCGTATGCCAGACATGTACTCATTGAACCCTCACGCCAACCCTACGAGGCAGGCTTGGATTTTTATCTCCATTTTATAGATAAGATAATAAAACTGAGCAAAGAGAGATTAATTTGCCCAAGGTCATAAAACATGTGGTGGGTGTGGCAGAGGTACTATGTGAACTCAGGCAGAGCCCACTCTCTGCCATTAGACTGTCCTGACAGCATCTGAATACCCAACCCCAGCTGCTTAAGCAGCAGGTTTGATACCAGGTGAAAAGGCTTCTCTGCTCCCAGCCACCGCAGAGTGGACGCTTGACATGGGGGCCGCCTGACATGGAGGCCACTGATCCATAATATCTTAGAGGCCCTGTATACACATACGTACGATGAACTTAAGCCAATCACTTTCTTTCTCTTGGTTTAGTTACTCTCTCATTAGTACCAAGAGATAATGCTGGTCAAGGATAAGATTGAAGGCAAAACGACGGTCTGAGTCCACAGCAGACCAAAGCTTGCTGTGAGCCAATGTTATGAGAAAGCAGAAGAGACCAAATGGGAGTAAGAAAGTTGAGTGGCTTAGGAAAGTATTAAGAATTATCCAAAACTTGGAAAAATTAGAAACTGTAAAAACTGGCCATTTAGGCTACTATTACAATATACCATAGACTGAGTGGCTTAAACAACAAACATTTATTTCACACAGTTGTGGAGGTTGCGAAGTCCATGACGAAGGTGCCAGCAGATCTGGTATCTGGTGAGGGTCTGCTTCCTGGTTCGCAGGTGCCTGTCTTTACCTTGTACCCTCACATAACGGAGAGCAGAGAGGAAGCAAGCCTCTTCTTATAAGGCTCCACCCTCATGACCTAATTACCTGCAAAAGCCCCACCTCCAGATACCATCACATTGGGGATTAGACATCAACGTATGAATCCGGGGGGGACACAGACATCCAGCCCATAGCACTGGCTCCGTAAGACACGAATGCCAGCCGGAAATTGATACAGTCTAGCTATTCTAGTTACTGTCTTTCGTGGTAAGAGTCTGAAAGATCTAGTCTAGCTTCTCACCAGAGTTTGATGGCAATCCCATCTCTAGGATGGTCCAGCTGCTTCTGTTTGGACTCCTTTTTCAGATTAGAGACTGGAAGCCAACGGTGTTGCATTATTTTTCTGTGGCTGCCATAAAAAATCGCCACAAACTTGGTGGCATTTCTACTATGAAATTCATTCTCTCGCATTCCTGGAGATCAGAAGTCTGAAATCAAGGTATCAGCAGGACTGTGCTCCTTCCAGAAGCTCAAGGAGACATTCTCTTCCTTGCTTCTTCCAGCCTTTCTGATAGCTGTCTTCATTCCTTGGCTTGTGGCTGCTCACTCCAATCTCTGCCTCCATCTTCACATGACCTTTTCCTCCGTGTCTGACTTCTCCTCCTGTGTGTCTTATAAGGACGCTTATCATTGGGTTTAGGGCCTGCTTGGGTAATCCAGGATGGTCTCATCTCAAGATCCTTAACTTAATTAAATCTGCAAAGACCTTTCTTCCAAATAAGGTAAATTTACAGAGTTTGGGTATTAGGACAAGGACATGTATTTTGATGGGGCCACCAGTCAACCCACTGCAGGTGTCCTTGGTGTGGTACCAAGTGCTTTTCTGAAAGCCTAAGGAAAGGGAAAGTAGAGGAATAAGCTTTCTTCTGGTTTCTGTCAGTGCTCCTTTTGTTTAATGAATTCTGCGGGTTAGGATACAGGAAATTCCAAAGTGACTGGTAGAGAAACTATCAGCCCACAGCCGTCTCTATGCTTTATATTTGAAGACTGGAGAAAGTTGCTTTTAAAAATAATTAGATTAGGATGAGCCATTAGTATTCACAGGCTTACTTTTGGGGACTCCCAGAAAGACAAGACAAAGAGAAAAAGCTGAAATTCTGCCATTTGAGCAATGGAATTGATGGATTCTATGGTAATTCTGTGTGTACTTTTTTTCTTTTGAGGAAGATTAGCCCTGAGCTAACATCTACCACTAATCCTCCTCTTTTTGCTGAGGAAGACTGGCCCTGAGCTAACATCCGTGCCCATCTTCCTCTACTTTGTATGTGGGATGCCTGCCACAGCATGGCTTGACAAGTGATGCTAGGTCTGCACCCAGGATCTGAACTGGCAAACCCTGGGCCACCAAAGTGGAGAGTGTGAACTTAATCGCTGCACCACGGAGCTGGCCCCTATGTGTGACTTTTTGAGGACCGCTGGTGGGCTGGTTCTCAATTCTATCAGTCAGTGTGCAGAGCTGACTCTTCCCTGGAGCCCCCACCAACATCTTGAATTTTGTCTGCTCGAGAAATTAACCAATCTACAGACAATCTCTAAGTTTCCTTCTCGCTAACAGGGAAACTTTCTGTCTCCGCAACAATTCTCTTTCCAAAGAGCTGCTTAAAGGGACAGATCTAAAGAAGAAATGAGTGACCTGGAAAATTCACAACTAGGACAGTTCAGAATAACTTGCCTATGCAATGAACAGAGATTTTTCATACCTCTTCTGGTACACCCTAGTTGTTTCTAGAAGGGAAGATGATCAAACTAAAGACAAACAAAAAGCTCTCGAGTGAAAACAAACAAAAATCTTGCCAGATGCCTTTGAGCCAGACGCTGCTCAGCAAGACTTCTCTGCTGCCTGCCTGAGAGCATTGGAGCATTGGAGCATCGGAGCATTGGAGCATCAGAGCATCCACGCATCGGAGCATCAGAGCATCTGGGAGAGCTGCTGCTCAGGTGAGCCCCCAGGATGACTGGGAAGCACTTCAGAGCTGGCTGCCCCCAACAACAGGCCTCGCTTCCCTTGACCCCTCTTTCCCCTTTGCACCCTCACCCGCTGCTCTCCCACCCACTGCTCCCCCTACTCTCTCTTCCTCTCCAAGTCACCCTAACTGCTCAGCCTCTCTTCCTTTGCGTTGTTTTTGTTATTTCAAGGACAGGAAGCCACTCTTGAATTTTCTTCCTGTGATTCTCAAAATCATTTGTGCTCATTCTAGATAATTTGGAAAGAACAGAAAAGTGAAAAGAAACAAAAAGAAAAGTCACCCATAGCTCCCCCATCCCAGAAGAAATCTTTCTAACATTTTGCCATATATCTTTCTAGTCATTTTTCCTCCTTTCATTGTGTTTTTTAAAGTTATGATGACATGGCTGTCATCAAAAAGACAAGAGATGAGCCAACCTTGCAGGCCTAGTGGTTAAAGTTTGGTGCGCTCCACTTCGGCAGCCTGGGTTTGGTTCCTCAGCCTGGAACCACACCACTTGCCTGTCAGTAGCCATGCTGTGGCAGCGGCTCACATAGAAGAACCAGATGGACTTACAACGAGAAAATACAACTATGTGCTGGGTCTTTGGGAAGGAAAGAAAAAAAAGAGGAAGACTAGCAACAGATGTTAGTGTAGGGCAAATCTTTCCCAGCAAAAAAAAAAAAAAAAAAGACAAGTGATAACAAGTGTTGGTGAGGATGTGGAGAAAAGGGAACCCTTGTGCACTGTTGGTGGGAATATAAATTGGTGCACCAGTTATGGAAAACAGTATGAAGCTTCCTTAAAAAAATTGAAAATAGAATTACCATATGATCCAGCAATCCCACTTCTGGGTATATATCCAAAGGAAACAAAATCACTATCTCGAAGAGATATCTGCATCCTCATACAAAAAATTTTGCCAGGTGCAAATTAAAAAAAAAGTTATGGAAGGGAGAACAGGTTAGAGGGGAGATGTGGATGGTAAAATGTAGGCAGAGTTAGGTTATAGTTATAATTCAGTTTCCATAATGTTCAGTAATTAAAACTTGACTTTATCTCATCCTGTGTTTAATAATGCTTCAACACTAGAGGTTAAATATTTCACAATGAACAAAGCTTAGCCAGGAAAAAACATATATTTCCTCTCTCTAAAAATGGCCACGTTTGCATTCATGTTTCCATATTCCTTTCTCTAACCAGGTATCAGATGTCAGCAAACTGACCTACTTAAAACAGTGTGGACATAGGATCAAAAGCAAACATACCAGTACAGTCTGGAGCGGTAGGATTTGTGGACTAAACTAAACCACAGTGGGAATGGGCTGGGCCGTCCCACGGAGTGGCTTCTGGCAATGGAAGGGTAACTTTAGGCCTTTTAGGTTTCTTGCCTTTGTGCATCCTGAAAGCAGGCACTGGGGAGGTAAATCTATAATTAGGGGGTGACTGAAAATAGATATTTGTGACCTGACAGACTGCACCTGTCTGTATCCACAAACACTGAAAACTCTTTCCAGTGCTTTGTCTCGGGCTGTGGATGGTGTATCGAAGGTCTCGACTCCGCAGAGCCGCTGCGGTTCAGGTTCCGCGGCCAGAGAGGAGGAAAGGTGTGTGGCACTCAGAGCAGCACCTCCCTTGGGACATTAGCTTTATTTTGAAATTGCATCTAAAAATGATACATCTTAATAGCTGTAGCCTTCTTTGTCCTAAAAGCAATCATCTTGGATTCAATTTGACTTCGGCTCACCTTCTTACACAAGTGCTGAGTGTTCAGAACCTCAGGGTCAAGTTTCCAACTTAACAATAGGAAGTGGAATTCTTTGTGCAAAGTGAATAAAAGCTACAGGACAACACTCAACAGTCCTTAAAGTTCATAATAGCCCAGAAAAGTCAAAGCTCTTTAACAGGAGACCGGTATTTGGGAGTGTGTTACAGATTTAAAATTCCATCTACTGGGGCCGGCCCCGTGGCTAAATGGTTAAGTTCGCGCACTCTGCATCAGAGGTCCAGGGTTTCGCCAGTTCGGATCCTGGGTGTGGACATGGCTCAGCTCATCAGGCCATGCTGAGGTGGCATCCCACATAACACAACCAGAGGCACTCACAACTCGAATATACAACTATGTGCTGGGGGGCTTTGGTGAGAAGAAGAAAAAATAAAATAAAATTCCACCTACAGTCATTCTAGGTGGTAGTCAGTATTGACTGTATTTACAGCCCTCACAGCAGACAGTGTCTGCAAATGTCAGGTGTGTGCTTAGGAAATGTCATTCTCTTACCTGCTGCTGTGGGCTGGGCCCTCATCATGCTCTGCACACCCAATTTCCACTCTTAGTCATTTTGAGTCTTTCATTCAAAATGAACATAGGTACCAGTATATAACTAACTTAGTGACTTAAAACCTTTACGAGGCACCTAAAATTGCAAGAGGAACCTGCATTCCCATTTATGGGACCCTGAAAAGGGACTGCATATTTAACACTACAAATATATCTCTTGATTGACAGGATAAATGTTTCAAAATTAAATTTTTTTTATTATAAAATGTTTCAGATACCAAAAAAAGCCCCCCCAGAAAGTAAAAGTATAAAAGACACTCATGTACTCACCCCTCACATTTAACACACTGAACACTTTGCCATAGTGTTTGCTGCATACCATTTCTTTTTAAAGAAAGCATTCATGATAGAGTCGAAGGCTTCACTCTCCTCTTTCCTCCTCCTTTCCTTCCTCAGAGTGTTACTCTATCCCATTATGCTCGTCCATTATATTTTCACAACTTAGGTATGTTTTGTTTTTAAAATGTGCATAAAGGATATACCTTACGGAACATTTGCAGTTAGCTTTTTCATTCAACATTAAGATTTCTCTACATCAACAAATGCCGTTCATTTGTTCCACTGTATGAATATACCACTGTTCATGTACCCATTTCCCTTCGGAGGGGCATTTAGGTTGTTTGCAATACTTTACTGTGATACACAATGCTAATAGGAATGAACCATCCATCCCTCAGGTCTGATAGCGCTTCCTTCAAAATCATATATCTTAAATCTGACCGCTTCTCCTCATCTCACGACTACCCCCGTCCAAGCCATCATTTTCTCCTCCAGAGGCTCCCAAGTGTCTCCACCTTCCACCTTGCTCCCCTTCACTTTACAGTTCACACAGCCCATGGGGTCACATTGGGTCTTTCCTTCATCAAATTCCTTCCCATCATACCTGGGATAAAATCTAAAGCTCTTCCCGTGGCCAGGAAGGTCCCACGTGATCTGGCCCATCTCCCTCTCTTTCCCTAGCTCTCCACAGTCCAGCGGATTGGGCTGCTTCTGCTCTCTGCCTCAGAGCCTCTGAACCAGCTGTTCGTTCTGTCTTGCAGCCAGCACTCTCTTCATCTTCCTTTGGCTTCCTCCCTTACTTTATTCAGGTTCCTGACCAGATGACACCTCCTGGGAGAAGCCTTTCCTGTTTCTCTTATCTAAATTAGTCCCTCATTCATTTCCTATCCTTTTATCTTCCTTTTATTTTTCTTCTCAGAAGTTATCACACCTGAAATGATCTTATTTGTTTACTTCTGTTCCTCCACTAGAATGTAAACTCCCTGGGCTTTGTGTCTCCAGTACTCAGGATAGTGCCTGATGTAATAGGCATTGGCAATCCTTCACTGAACGAATAAATGAGAGCGCATCAGTACAAGATTCATCACGCACATTCTCCAGGACAGGATCTTGAAAACTTTGTTGATGGTGAAGCACAATATGAAATACACATTTTATACAGCACACGTGAAAGTGACACAAAAGTTTCAGGAAACAATACTCACACTTACTACACTTATTTTTTAAATTCTGTTCCAAAAAGAAAGATAGAAGAAAAAAATATGCTAGTTGCAACCACTAAATTGATTTCACAATTCACCAATGGGTTCTAACCTGCAGTGTGAAAAACTTTGTTTTAGAGTATATATCTGGAAGTGGTTTTGCTGGGTTTTACTAAATATTCTTGAATTGCCCTCTGGAGTAAAAATTTACACTACTGACGTCACTGCAGGGATTTCCTCATATCCTTACCAGCACCTGATATTATCACGCTTTTTAATTTTTGCCAGTCTAAGTGAAACTGTACTCTTTGTTTTAATTTGCATTTTCCTGATGATTAAAAAGACTGACAGACCAGAGATCTTAACCTTAAAAAATATGTAAACTAAATTATTTTCTAATGCCCCAGGAGAACTAAGAATTTTCCTAACAGAAGCTCTCATAAACAAAGTGACTTAATCTTCTCCTACTTTATGTTTCACAATTCCAAATTGTCATATATTTAATTTTAGTGGCACAAGATTGTATTCCCCAGGACACAGCACTAAGGACAATTTCAGTTCATTCACCATTCATATCGTTGTTTATTTACTCAACAAATATTTATGGAGGGTCCCCGCTCCTGCCAGGAATTTCGCCAGACAGACCAACAGGCTCTTCTCCCGGCGCCTACCTTCCAGACCGTGAGTTCTTTGTCCCTTGCACTATGGCAGTGACCGTGGGCAGGCGTGTTTTAGAAAGGCTCAAAGGCTCAGACCAAGCCCCTTCCAATTCCTGCAATCCATTGTTCTCGTGCATCATTACTTGCTCACAAGTTTTCGTATTCAGCACGTCTGAAGAGGAACGCAGTGTGTCCACGCATGCTCTCTTACTGCTAAGGAATCATTCCGGAGAGAAAAGTTTTGAAGGAGGAAAATTCGAATGTTGTCGTTTCAAGCGCTTGTCTTAAATGTAAGATTATAATTAAGGTCTTTTAAAACAACGCCGTTTATTTGACTTTTTCTTCTAAAAGCAACTTTCCCCCCTGCTCTTCATAAGAAATAAAAAAGCCTCACTTTATTTCGTCGTAATGTCAGGTTTGATTAAGAGGGCGACGAAAAATATCTCACGTTCGTTGTGGTTTAGGTAATTATAAATTCCGACGGGAGAAAGGATCGCCAAAACGTTTTAACACAGATAATCTCTAAAGACTTCATTATCCCATAGATAAGTCTTAACCAAGCAGTGCCGTTTTCTCTAATTTAAAAACCACAAGTCTTATGTAAAATAACAGCTCAGCTTCATGAGCTTTCTGGAAAGAAAGATCAGGATTTAACTCACGTTATTGCTTCAGATAATGGTCTGGTTACCAGATAAGAGGTGCTACACCCAGGGACAGTGACAGGGCTAATCAAGGGGAGAGTTCGTGCTCGATTCTTTGATTTTTAAATTGACTTTTAATACTGTAAACCGCACGCCGCAGTGAGAGTGCTGGGTGCCAAGCCGGGCGGGACTCGCGCCGCTCTCCATCCCCCATCTCCACTTTTCCTCTCCCAGCCCCGGAATTCATGCAAATCAGCCTGCTAACCCCGGAGCAATACGAACCACTTTCGCGCCATTCGCTCAGGACCGTGCAGCCACGTAAAGAGAGGGGCTCTGGAGCCCTAAAACCGCCAGTCTTGCAAGGCGGATTTTAGGAGACTCCAGGGCGATCGCTCTGTTCAGAATATCTGGGGGGCCGGTTTCTGCCCCGGGGCCACGCGAGGCTCGCGCCCGGGCGGGCTGTTAGCACAGCTTGCAGGACCTGCGCCCCGACGCGGGAAAGCCGGCCGGGCCCCGCCCCTCGGGCCCGGGTCTGCGCGCCCCGCCCGCCGGCCGCGCGGCGCCGGCTCCTCCTGCTCGGTGGGACGCGGCGCGCGCGGCTGCTCCGCTCTCCGCGCTTCGAGCGCCGACCTGGGCGCTCGCCGCCAGCATGGACGCTCGCCGCCGGCCGGTGAGGGCTGGGCGGCCGAACCCGAGGGGCGGGCGCGGGGGTGCCGGGCGCGGGCCGACTCCCTGCAGCTCCGCCGGCGGAGTGCTGCTTATCAACTGGTGGCCGTCCTGGGCGGCGCCCGTTTAGGCGAGCCCCAGATTTTGTGCACTTGGTGTAATGCGGAGCCGGGGGCCGTGCCCGCTAGGCGTGCGCACCCGGCGCGCGGGCGGTTCGGAGATTTGAGCCGTTTGCAGGATGGCTGGCAGCGCAGGGGAGCTCGAGGCCACGTGTGCCCGAGGGGCACGTGCGCCGGGGCCGGACAGCGGCGAGGGCTGGCCGGTCCCCCATTGTGTCCACTGGCCCGAGCCCGGCGGGTGGGGCGCGGAGGGGAGCATCGCCCTCCCTGCTCTTTGGAGTTTGTTCTGCAGCCGCCCAGCCCTTTCCTGCGCGCAGCTCCGGGCGGATGGGTGGCTCGCCGCGGCTCCTCCCGCGCGCTCTGGGGGGCCCTTGGGTGCGCTCCCCACCCGCTTTGGCCCCAACCACGCCGGCCGCCGCTTCTAACCGCTGAGGGTCGGTGGGTTTGAAGTTTAAAGATCTCGCAAACCAGTCTCTTTAGAACTTGGGTTGTGCACATCGCGGGAGGCGTCTTTAGTCCCAGTTGGTGATTAAGCGCCACTGAAGGACCTGGGGGTCCAAAATGTTCGCCGACAATTTGCTCCTTTGCCACTCCCTGCCCCACCCCCAGCCTTACTCTCAGCTGCAGGACGTTGCCCTGAAGGGAACGTTACTTTTTGCTTTAACGGAAACCGGAACGTAGAGTCTGCCCCAGGAGAGGTTAGAAGGTGGGGGCTGGGTGAAAAGGAAGAAAGTGACACGCTTAAAACAAACATCAGGGGTAAGGGACACACGTGGGGAGGCTGGGGTTCTGGGGTGCGGGAGGGCGTGGTTTCAGAGACACATCTCGTCCCGGGTGGAACTGGGCGTTGGCCTTCAGGATGAGGAAAGCCGTGTGTGGCTGTGCTTGAAATCTGCCTTGGCTGGGTTCAAAGTTGGGCCATCGTGTGACTTGAGTAATGCATTTCACGTCTCTGAGCCTCAGTTTCCCCATTTGTTAAGTGGGAATAGTTATAGCACCTTTGTGGCGAGGAATTAAACATGGTAATGTGAAAGCACAGCTAGCGCCTGGCACAAAAAAACACACCTACTAAATGACGGAATTAGTTATTACCTGCCTTCCAGAAAAGTTCGTCTCAACCGTGACCGTTTTCCTTGCTTCTTTCTATGTATCCGGCAGGCATAGGTTTGCCCGGTGACTAACTCTTGGCATGTGCTGACTTGTATTTCTCTGACAGCTTCCAGGAGAATGCCTGGCTTGAGGCTATCTTGGGTCCCTGCTTGGAGGTAGATTCGTGAGTAGATGGCAATAATTCCTGCAGTAATGCAAGGCAGTGCTGTTTTAGGAGATTGCAGTCTTGGGTTCTCCTTCTGGCCCTGGGATCTTATGCAGTCTGTTTCACCTTCCTGGGTCCTTGAATTTATCTGAAAAAATGGAGAGTTTCTGAGATCGCTTTTAGTAGATAGTATCTCCACCTATTGTATCACACTTTCCTGCCTTTCTAAAAGGAGAAAAGACAAAGATGATTGAATGGAGTCTACTTAGGAGCATAGGATGGTTGGGTACCATCATCCTGAAAATAATTTTATTTGCAAGAGACGAAAGTGCATAATGTTAGGTGTAGAAAGAAGGTCAAGAGTGTTCTGTTCACCTGGCACCTCACATCTGGGAATTATTTTGTGGGACTCAAAGCAGAGCTTGCCCTTTCAAAGTTTTCAGTGTAAGGAGCCGCTTCTGCTATTCCATGGCCATATTTAAGGAGGTAAAAATACGGGAACTAATGCAACATTTAAGAAACTTCATTAAATATTAAGAAATGGCAGAAACTGCTGTCTTTTTTACGTGAGGTAGATGCCAATTGCGTTTTCTGATGAGCAGTGCCAGGTTGTTCAGTGTTGATGAATGAAGAAACCATTTTCATATTTACAAGTAATTTGTGCCTTATGAAAGGACTTCTAAAAACTGAAGACTTGTCCAGCGAAGGGGCCTGCAGAGAGAGCTGAATGTCAGGCCAGGCTGAGAGCACAGAGGGAGAATCGGGCATTCTCCCTGGCTTTGGAGTGCTGTTTGACCTTTAACTTGGCTCCTTGTACAAAATTTGTTCACTGGGTTGATATATTCGATTTGTAAGGACTTGTGCCGAAATCACTGGACCCCTCCTGCTTGGAAAGCCTGCCATCTTGAAGTGGCAGTGCTGCCTGGTTTTTGTAGTTTGGGGCAATTAGCATCACAGTACAGAGCCCAAAAGCTTACATAAAAAGACCTCATTAGCTTGATTTTGGCTGAGGGAGGGAAATCACTCTACCATTTTGTACTTTTGAAATGTCCTTTTATAAGTACAGTCTAATTTTTTTTAAAAGGGGCAGATTTTAGGAGCTTAGCATTAAACTCCTTGGGAGCTCAGTATCATGCATGCTAAGAGCTTGGGAGCTCTTAAAGTGGGTAGACGGGTAGCTCTACAGATGTTTGAATAAATGGATAAATACCATTACAGTTTTCCTTCAGAAGGATCCCTTTTTAGGATTTTACCTAGTTTTGAAAAAATAATTTGTAACAATTACAAATCCTGCTTTTTTTACATAGGGTACAAGAAATGGACATATCTACTCTGTGCTGTTTGAACCTACTAAACTCAGAAATGATGTCTTTAGTTGGATACTGGAGTAAGCAGCCCACTTAACAGTGTTGCCATTTCCATTTGCAGCAAAAGGATCGCAGAGCAAAGAAGAACTTCAAGAAATTCAGATATGTGAAGTTGATTTCCATGGAAACCTCGTCATCCTCTGATGACAGTTGTGACAGTTTTGCTTCTGATAATTTTGCAAACACGGTAAGTGCTGCCTGAGAATAAACAGAATTGAGTCTGCAGTGCTCAAAATGCCCCAAATGCTTTGTGCGTGATTAAAACTGCTTGCTTTTTGCCTACATTTCTATACAGCCGTTATGAAAATAACAGTATGCACTGTAATTTCATTTCACTTTTTGCTGTGGTTCTAGGTAGTAATTGTTGGAGGTAGATTAGCTACTTATTCTATCCTTTTGAAATGTCGCCTAACCTAACATGCTTGATGATTTGCCATAACAACTCAGAAATCATTTGTAAACCTCTGAACCATTTTTCTTTGTAACAAAAGCTTTTCACTTGTAGTGCACTTGTAAATGTGATTTGCTCTCTGCACGGTTTATGGAAAATTGGTTCTTGAAAAAGGAAAAAAAAATGCACAACCACATTTATTTATTTATTTTACAGAAACCTAAATTCAGGTCAGATATCAGTGAAGAACTGGCAAATGTTTTTTATGAGGACTCTGATAATGAATCTTTCTGCGGCTTTTCAGAAAGTGAGGTGCAAGATGTGTTAGACCATTGTGGATTTTTACAGAAACCAAGGCCAGATGTCACTAACGAGCTGGCCAGTATTTTTCATGCCGACTCTGACGATGAATCATTTTGCGGTTTCTCAGAGAGTGAGATACAAGATGGAATGGTGAGTTTGCGAATTTCACCAATATCAAGAGTAAGGTACATTTAGAGGCATGACACACTTGCTTTAAAAAAATTTTTTTCTTGTAATTTTTGTTTTAGTCGTGCCAGAAGATTTTGTTGATCTTTTTAACATTCTAAGAGTATTTCCTTCATGTTTCAAAGCAGTTTTTGCTAATGTAGTCCTACTTGTAAAGCCCGAACATTTTGTAGGCTCTGAAAATCTTGGAAACTGGTGAGATGAAATTGGCCAACCTCCAGATTTCCCTTGCCACAGAAATCCCGCCTAATCAAAGGAAGCACGTGTGGCCTTAGGATGAGCTGCATCTGGATTTAAGTCAAAGTACGCAGCCTGGTGCCTGGCATAGAGCAGGCCTTTGGTAAATGTTGGTTCCCATGGTGGATCCATGCCCGCATCTGGAAAACTTGTGAGAACTCAGGTATAGCAGCTTGAGTGTGAATAATAACAATCAGGGCCCTTCCTGCTTCCACCTTTGCTCCTCGGTCGGCTTTTCTTGTGCATGCTGGCTTACCTTAAACCTCTGTCGTCCTGCACAGGCTGCTGCTGCTGCTGCTGCTGCACCTTGGTCCCACCTTCCCTGAGCATACTGTTTAGTTCTGCAGCTATTTTCTTGTTAGCAAGCCTTTCTCATTAAAGGAAGCAGTGTGTTGCTTTACAGTGAGGGGCATGCTCCTCAGCTCACTGTGGTCTGACACTGGTCCACTGCCTGGGACCACACTTGAGTGACACAGACATAAGTGAGAGCGCCTGACCAAGGAGTGTTTTGTCACTCTCTTACTTCATGATAGTGTAGTGTTTCCTCTAATAACTGATGTTGGTCTAAAGCAGTGTGTGTTGGAGTTATGGCGGGCTCGTGTGCAAATCTGGATGGGACCCCAACATTGAATAGAGAAGGTTGAATCATTTCTGGGCAGTGTTTCAGTTCTTTGTAGATGCTATTTGTTGCCATTAATAACATTAAAAGTCATAAGAATTCATAAAAGTTTTTGTCCCTTTACATTCTCTCAATTCGTGCGCACTGAAAGTACATGGAAAGTACTAAAAGCTGTGGGGATTTAAGAAAGTTTTGAATGTTAAAAAACGAGTCTTCCATTTCTGGGACTTTATGAGTAATATGTTTTCTTCTCTCTCTCGTTTTTTGTGTGTTTGTTTTTCCCCAACCATTACCACAGTCAATTTTAGAATATTTTCATTACCCCACCAAGAAACCCTGCACCCATTAATGGTCACTTTGCATTCCTTTCCCAACACCCTCAGTCCCTGACGACCACCAGTCTATTTTCTATCATTGTAGTTTTGCCTATTCTGGACATTTTGTATAAATGGCACCATATAATGTGTGGTCTTCTGTGACTGGCTTCTTTAGCTTAGCTTACTGTTTTTAAGGTTCTTCCATGTTGTGGTGGGAGCCAGTACTCCGTCCCTTTTTATTGCTGCATAGTATTCCATCGAGATGGATAGTGGTGATTGTTGACAACAGTGTGACTATGTTTAATGCCACTGAACTGTCCACTTAAAAATAGTTAAAATGGTACATTTTATGTTACGTATATTTTACCACAGTGTTTTTTAAAAAGTAGATTAGGGCATTGACATCTTTAGTAAAGTTTAATATTGCCATAAGCATCAAAACCATGTTTATGGGAGAACACATATTTGTACGTATAGGAATTCTTTTAAAATGCATAAAGATAGAAAGATCTACTGTTAAAGAAATTAAAAAGGGAGCTGGATTTTCTGCATTTAAAAAGTTAGCTCCGAACCACTGGGCTAGGGGCTGTGAAGATAACTGTGTGTCCCAGATGGGCTACGTTAGTTCGGCTGCACTCAGATTGTTGTATTTGTAATTCCTGATTTTGTTACCCAGAGCTGTCAATTAAAATTGACAAAGAAAGTGTTCAATTAAAATTTATTTGCTGGAAGTGTCTTTTGTCCAGAAGGGATTTTGTAGTCGTGCGGGGGTAGCCTGTCCAACCATCAACAAGTCATTAATGACTCGATTGTTCTGATTGACTAGAGACTGCAGGCGGTGCAGTCAGACCGTGCGGGCTGCAGGACCCGCAGCCAGTGTAGACGGGCCGGGCCTCTCCGGGTGGCGATGAAATTTCCAACGCGAAACACCAGGGGGGCAGCCAACAAAAGAGCAGCACCCCCCGAACCCTCGGAGAATTCTGTGACCGATTCCAGTTCGGATTCAGAAGATGAAAATGGCATGAATTTTTTGGAGAAAAGGGCTTTAAATATAAAGCAAAACAAAGCCATGGTAGGTATCTGACTTTGAGTGTGTTAGAACTAACTCTTCCCGGCTCTTCTCTAAGCCACTTGTTGCTTGTATCTGTGTCCTAAGAATTATTTTCACCGTAGCTGTGAAGTCTTCATAACATGTGCTTTAAAATGGATTTCTTTCCCTAAACTAACTTGTCTCTTTTTTAATCTGTTAAAGTCTTGGTAAGTGTATAGGGGAAATGAGAAACTCTTTGAGATGTGCTACTGTCATTTCCAGAGGTGGTTCATTTTCAGCAGCGGTTCTGTACCCATCATTTCTGTATTCCCTTTTCAGCTTGCAAAACTGATGTCAGAATTAGACAGCTTCCCCGGCGCGCTCCCCGGACGGCGTTCCCTCCCGGGCCCCCGTGCAGTAAGTGTAAGTGCTTGTTCGTGTGGTAGGATTTTGGGCGGGTCTAAGGTAGATTTGTTAGGATATTTTAGAATCCAGTTTCCTTATTTTGTGTGGTCTTATAGACGGACTAAGAGGAAATAGAGGACACCTCTGACAGATCTCTGGGAGTTCTTCCTTGCCTCCTGGGGCAGGTGTGGCCTCGTGTGAACTCCTGTAGTACTCAAACCCGTTTTGATTGGTTATTTTTCTCCTTCCCAAGTAGACTAAGCCTCTCAAGGGCAGGGAGTCAAGATTGTAAAGAAATTTTTTCTGTATTCCCAGCATTAGCACATTCCTCCCACATGGTAGATGGATGCCATGGAATCGATGTTTTTAAAATCTGAGAATGAGAAAAAAGAAGGAAAAAACAATTTTCTTAACCAAGTCATGGCCTAATATATGTGATTATGTTCTGAGGAACTAAGCTGGTGCCACTCAGGGGAATGTGGTGTGTCTGCTGTGGTACAAAAGATAAGACTTCCTTTCCCCACCTCTCCCTGAGGAGAAAGGGAAGAAGCACACAAGGAATGGAAGAAGGAAAACCATACATACATTTCTCTCTTGTGCAATATAGAAACAGTGAGTATGTTTCAGGGCCCAAGAGATGTCGTGGAAAAGCTTTCTTTGGAAAACGAGATCCGTTCTTGCGCTTTTATTGAGTAGAAAAGCGAGTAGATCATCTCTCATTTGAGAGAAACCAGGCTAGATGTTACAAAAGCAGAATTACAATGGCTGTATTGTTTTTGGGCTCATTTTTGATGCATTATAGAAAGGACAAAGAAAATGAGAAAATGGAGCTGTCCTTTTACTTAAATGAAAACATACTTAAGGAGGAGGTGCCGCTTCTCTTTGTTCTGGAATAAATGAGTTCCGTCCTGTGTGTTTTGTTTAGCAATCAAAGACACCCCGAAGGCGTACGTTCCCAGGTGTTGCTTGCAGAAGAAACCCTGAGCGGAGAGCGCGTCCTCTTACCAGGTCGAGGTCCCGGATCCTTGGGTCCCTTAGTGCTCTACCCACAGAGGAGGAGGAGGAGGAGGAGGAGGAGGAGGAGGATAAGTACATGCTGGTGAGGAAGAGGAAGGCCGTGGATGGCTACATGAACGTGAGTGCTCCGCATTTGTGCCTGCTCTTCTGTCTTTCCTCTTCTGTAGGCCCAGCATCATGTACACAGCACAGGTACACACATAGCCTCCACACCAGATGATCCGTATTAAATGGTGTTGTCAAACCATTCAGAATGTGAATGTCACATAAACTTATTTGATGATTTTTTTGGAGTAGGTGAGAGAGTGTTTTCTTCAGCTTTTATTAACTGTAGGAATCATCTCCATAATGTCATCCTATTGTCCTTAGTAGACTTATGACTTGCCCCCTCTCCATAAGCTCTAAGAAGGGTTTCCAGGTCGAATTCTCTGTGCAGGAATTACAATCAACTATCTGAGATTCAGAGCTGGGGAGAGCCAGTAAGGACACTGTTGCATGCTTCTTCTTGTGCAGGGAGATGACGTGCCCCGAGGTCGCCGCCCGGGGTCCATGACCCTCCCACACGTAATTCGACCCGTGGAGGAAATCACAGAGGAAGACTTGGAGAACATCTGCAACAACTCTCGAGAGAAGATATACAACCGTTCATTGGTAAGAGCCTCTGAATTATGTCTAAAAATGTAAACATCCGTGAGAGAGGAAGGATAGCTTCCGTTCGAATTTTGCTGATGTTCTAAAGATCCTAACGTGTGGGATGTGTGCCTGTGTGTTTTGTTCATATAAGAGAAGAGTCTTGAAGCGTCCTTGGATTTAGCCCTCTTGGTAAATCTTCAGTAGCGTTAAATCTTTTCTCTTAATGTAGAAATTGATTCATTCAACCTGTGTTTACTATGTATCGATTACGTGTGTCTACATAGATAGGTGCTAGCGATATGGTGGTGTGCTCAAGCCAAAAAAGGATGTGGGCAGGGGTTTTTTTGCATGATGAGTTCTTGTCTTAAAGAAAAGTAGTTTTCATAATGCAGTCATCTCTTGGTACTCGGTATGCATGGTGCATTGGCGCTAGGACGCTCCCCCCGTACCAAAATCCACGGATGCTCAAGTCCCATATATAAAATGGCATAGTGTTTGCATATAACCTGCGAACATCTTCCCATACACTTTAAGTCATCTCTAGGTTATTTATAATACCTAATACAATGTAAGTGCTCTGTAAATAGTTGTGATACTGTGTTGTTTAGGGAATAATGACAAGAAAAAGAAGTCTGTACATATTCAGTTACAGACACATTGTAAGCCTTTCGATCCTCGTTTCGTTGAACCTGTGGATGGAGAAGCTACAGATATGAGGGCTGACTGCATTAATATTTGAATGAAACCGCCATCCTTGTAGATACTTTGCATGCCCTGGCAAATACTTGTGTATGTAGATGTGAAATAGGATTCAGAGACAAAATGTCAGACCTTCCACACAAAGAAGGACATTCTTTACACCATTTTTCTCTACAAAAAGCGGTGATTTTTTTTCTTCTTATTTGCCTGTTATTCGTAGGGATCTACTTGTCATCAGTGCCGCCAGAAAACTATTGATACCAAAACAAACTGCAGAAACCCAGAGTGCTGGGGCGTTCGAGGTCAATTCTGCGGTCCCTGCCTTCGAAACCGTTATGGTGAAGAGGTCAAGGATGCTCTGCTGGATCCAGTAGGTGCCTTAAGGGATGGTCCTATGGGCTTGAAGGTCAGCTGCAAGCTAATAGGGCCAGAAAGAAGGCATCAGTGAAAGGATTGAGCCCTCAGTGTTGTGGGGGCATTCCTTTCAGGGGACGCAGGTGAATTCGTTGTGTTGGTGCTGGGAGGTTGTGAGCCACTTCCAGAGGGCTTGGGACCGGCCGTTCAGGGGAAGCTGATTCTCCATTTACCCCTGGTAGTTGCTGTGTAACTCCTGCTGGATTTCCTAGGGAACATTTGGCATGACTAATGGATATTAACCATGTTAAGGTTTTTTTTTTTAATCCATGAAAAGATAAAGAGTTAAATGCAATTGATAATACCCACTTTAGAGGTTAAATAGGAGTAGATAAGTAAGGGAGGAAAGTAAGATTTGATTTAATCGTACCTTTTCACAATTCTCCTTCAGAACTGGCATTGCCCACCTTGTCGTGGAATCTGCAACTGCAGTTTCTGTCGGCAGCGAGACGGGCGGTGTGCAACCGGGGTCCTTGTGTATTTAGCCAAATACCATGGCTTTGGGAATGTGCATGCTTACTTGAAAAGGTAATGGCTGGTTTATTTTCTCTTTTTCACACCCAAATCTTACATTCATTTATGTGTCTTAATAAAAAGATGATGTGTGGTCTTTATCTTGGGGCTGGGGTGCAGGTATTGACTGGAAAGGGGCACATTGGGAGTCTTTTGGAGTGTTGGAAACATTTTATATCTTTATCTGGATGGCAGTGACCTGAGTGCATGTGTGTGGATAAAAGTTCAAGTTTTACACTTTGAAATGTGTGCACTCGACCATACGTATAACTCAATAATAACATTCTTCTTGGGTTGAAAACTATATCGTGACGTGTTTCCTTGTCTTTTTCAGTCTGAAACAGGAGTTTGAAATGCAAGCATGATATCTGGAAGATCCACTACCTGCCTTCCACTGCGCATATCTTCCTTGTTAAAGTTTTCAATTTTGTCATGCGATTGAAACCCAAGTTAACAATTTTGATGATCAGTCTTTTTTATAGGAAACTCAAATCAAGTTAATCTCACTAGATGTCCTAGTGTTTCTGAGCATCACAGAGGTATATTGCTAGCTCTACTTTGCCCTCTTGCAATTTCTCCTTTGCTTTCCCCCACCCCTCACCCCATACCACCCGCCTCTCTCTATTTCCAGTGGTCTCTCCCACCATTTAGTTTCTGGATTCTTCTTACATGACAATTTTATGAACACATGTTTGATTTAATTGGTGTTGAAATAGCCCCGGAATCCACCCATAAAACCAAGCACTTAGGTAGAAACACAGTTATTGGTGTTAACTAACTACATCTATTGAATTCCAGACAACAGCCCTAACTAGTTTACACAAAAACGAGTATGGTTTAATGTTCATACTAGTTGACATTTTTTTTTTTAACAGAATCAAGGCACAAAAGTCTTAAAACCATGTGGAAAAATTAGGTAACTGTTGGAAAGTGGAGTCTCTTACTTTAGATGCCTCTCCTGAGAATATTCCATGTTTTATGCTTATAATATTTGTCACAGTTGAGACTTAGGTGCTGCTATTTACTTCCACCACGAGGTTACGCATGGCATGTGGCACACACAGTCAGGACCACGAGGGTTGTGGGCAGTGCTGGACTTGAAATCATTGTATAGAAAAGACATCTTGGGGAATTAGGATGATGAGGCTTCACCATCCTAGGGGAAGAGAAGAGGCTGATTTGAATTCATGGTGTAAGACCTCAGTATCATGGTAGTTTGCCAAGTTTATTTCAGTTGACCATGTAAAATTTTTCAAATTCTTGATCATTTTGCATGGAAAATTGATAGTAATTCCAGCCTACAATTTGCAGTGTTTGCTTTCTTGAAGAAATTAGAAGCTAGGCGCAGGGTTCGTGTTCAGGTTTTAAGCACTTTTAGAACAATGAGAAGTGCCTTTTTGGAGATGGGTGACCTTTGGCAGTTTGTTAACTTGATGTCTCTGCCAGCTGAGTTTCTGGGCAGATTTCCTGTGTTGTCTCCCCTCCTCTCTTTTTTGCATTAATCAATCGTGTGGTAGAGGTGGACTCTGAGTGTCTGTGTGTCTCTTTTGCTTTGCATGTGCACCCTGTTGGCTGTGCCTGTTCTGGGTTTGATGCATAATTGGACCTTGAATCAATAAATGTAAATAGAGCTTTTGATCTGTAATGCTTTTATACAAAGTTTTTTATTTTAATAATAAAACGTTTCTTCTAGCTTGTGTGCCTTTTTTTTTTTGTCTTTACTACTCAATCTTACTGCCCTGAATCCTAATTTTTTTTCTCATATTTAAACAGAAGACCATTTCTCCCTTTTCTGGAGTCTCCGTTTTGGCTCAAGTTTCTGGAGGTCAAGGGTGAGCTCTTGTGAACAAGGCCTGGCTTGGTGATAGGACTAATAGCTGTGGTCAGAAAATCAGCTAAGGGGCCGGCCCCGGGGCCAAGTGGTTAAGTTTGCATGCTCCGATTCGGGGGCCCAGGGTTTTGCTGCTTTGGATCCTGGGCGCAGACATGGCACCGCTCATCAAGCGATGCTGAGGCGGCGTCCCACATGCCACAACTAGAAGGACCCACAACTAAAACAAATACACATCTATACACTGGGGGGATTTGCGGAGAAAAAGCAGAAAAAAAAAAAAGATTGGCAACACTCGTTAGCTCAGGTGCCAATCTTTAAAAAAAAAAGAAAATCAGCTAAGATGGCTCCATCGCCAGACAGACAGTGATATGGGCCCAGGAACTTTTACAGTGTTGTTTTCTTCTCCTTTAACATTTGCCAACCCAAGAAATAACAGCAATTTCACAATACCTGGCTTGCTTTTATCAGCCGTTCGAATACTTATTAAAGGCACAATGTGCCTTGAGGCCTGTTCTGGGATTTGAGAGAATCAAAATACAAAAAGGGCAAAGTTTAAAAGCTCTCAACCCAATTCTTTAGACCAAAGTCGGCAAACTACAGCCTGTGGGTCAGATCCTACTACGGCCTATATTCATATGGCACGTGAACTAAGTATATTTTTTTACATTTTTACAGGGTTGTAAAAAAACGCATGTGACAGTATGGCCCACAAAGCCTAAAATGTCTACAATCTGGCACTTCACAGAAAGTTTTTTTGCTCTAGACTTATATGAGAAACTACGTTTAGCCCATACAAATTCATGTGGGGAGAAAATGAAGCTAAATGAAGTCGTACAACTAGTATTCTATATAGATCTGAAAGAAACAGGTATTTCTTTCATAAACTCTTAGAATCTTAAGAACCCAAATGTCATTCAACCCTTTTAGGTGTGTAATTGGGAAGCTTAAGCTTTTAGAGTTAATCAAAATTGGTGGTTTGGAACATTTCTGGTGTTACCATGTTTTAATATTATGAAGTGGAACTAACGTGGTTTTCATTAAAAACATTGACCAGTAACAGTTGATTCTGAGGTCTTACCCTTAAAGGATTTACAATCTAGTGGAGGAACTGAGACAAAAACCTAGAAATAATGTCCTGAGTAGGAATGAAGAGAGGACAAGTAGCTGGCACTTCTCGTTCCTGGACATTTTCTGGCATTGATGGGCCCGTGAATGTTGTATGGCTCCCAACTTTTGAGAAGGAAACATCAGTTGCTAAGCCTCAGCCTTCACTTTGTGGGAGCCCTGTCCTTTCTCCCACACACCCCACTGCCAAGTCCACACACCATCCTTAACGTTGAGAGAACTTGGGTTTTGACGATTAGACGTGAAAAGTATCGTGACAGTCATGGTACAGGAATTATTTTTGTCTCTCCAGCCTGGGTTCCTTGAGGTGGAGATGGTATCCACCTTTAACTCCACCTACTAAGGGGCTGATAAATGAAATAGAAACTAGACTTGGCTTCAGTAGTTTCATAATGAGGAGAGGCAAAGGCACTCGTTAGAGAGTGCTGCAGGAGGGGTCTACTTGTGTTTTATTTTGCTTTCAGAAGAAAAAGTGAGAGGGAGATCCTGATAGCTCAAGGTCAGGTAGAAAATTGAGTTATTTGCATACCAGGGGGATGGAGTATGAGATCGGTGCTTTGGAGCCAGCCGGAGAGTATTAGATTCTGAGAAGAAGGTGATAGCAAGTCCTGAGGGGAATGAAAGATGAGCAAATGTTATTTTATGTTAATGCTAACCATACATTTGTGGGGTAGTATCTCTAGGATGAGGAAGTAAATCCAGCCAAGTTGAGAAAAATGCCCAATGACACATAGCTAAGGGGGCAGAGCTAGACTGGAATATTCTAGGGAGAACCCTTTTTTTTTTTAAACTAAAGCTGAGCTTGCCTGTCTTAGGACTCAGAAAGGTACAAGAGGGAGCTGTTAATCAGGTCCTGTCAGTGAGAACAAGGGCATCTTGCGTGTGGGACAAGTCTGGTTGACATGGTTTATATGGAAACCCTGTTGAGTAGGGAGACAGGCGGGGCTGGGAGGGGTGAGGGCTTGTGTGGTCAGGAGAGATGGAGGGTAGTAGGAAGCCCAGTGGGAAGCCCGGGTTTGGGGCCATTCAGCACAGATGCTGGAAACCCTGAGGCTTTTAGCTTCAAGGCATTGACGTCCTGTGGGTCCTGTGGGTAGGAGAAGACTCTCCAACTACAAGATTGGGGAAGGAGCTGAGGAGGAGGGCAAGAACTTCAGAGGAGGTGTCGCTGTGAGACAATGGAGGATGGACTAAAGCTTGGAGCCGCGGTAGGGAGCTGGGGATCTTTGCTTGGGAATGTGTAAGGAATTGGTCTTGTGGTTGGAGAGAAATTGGCATGGCATTTATGTTATAATACCCAGGTGATGAAAGACTTGCTGGAGGAAAAGAGCGAGGAGCAAAGAAAACACCACTCAAGGCTAAAAGTCACTAACATTTTGGTTTTTTCAATCTCCCTTGCATTTTGTTTGATATGGTAGCATTTATCCCTGAAATACAACTTCTTTAGCATTAAGAATGTCAAAATATCTTAAATGGCTTTACAGTATTTGTTTATATGGATGGCCCTTACTTAAACAATTTCCAGTCTTGGGGTACCTGGATTGTTAACAACCTTTTGCTATTATGAGCAATGCTATAATTAGATTGTTATGCCTAAGTCTTGGGTTAAAATAGATTTCTAGAAACTGCAGTAATTCTTAATTACAGGCATGGAGGAAGGTAGAAGATTGGGAATTTTGGAGAGCGTGGGGCTGCTCTGTAGACCTAAGCTGCCCAGAGTTCTGGTGAACTTAGGTGCAGCCCAACAATGGGGGAGAGGAGGTGAGCTGCTTGACTAAACACCAAAATGAGAGGCATGGCTCACTACAGGTGAACTCAGCCTGTAGGATTGCAAATGTGCATAGCTGATCATTAAGTTAAAAATACATTGTTTTATGTAATCCTGTGCCTTGGATTTAAGGAATTTTGTTGGAAGTGTTGTCAGATGAAAGTACCCGCTGATAATGCATGATTGCAACAACCCAACATTAAAAATATTTGCCAAAAGTGGGAAACTAGAGTTAGTAAGCACCTCCTAGGTGCCAGGCACAGTGCTCAGTGCAGTATGTATCTTGGCTATTCATAGCAGGTATTTTAGAATTTAACAGATTCAACGAGGTTAAGTAACTTATGAAGATGCAAGAGCCATGCATGCTTTCCTGGCCTGGGAAGAGATGTTTGAACCAGTCTTCCTGGCTACATACCCCAATCATAATACATAATACCTCCACCCATAGGTATATGTTTTAGTTTTTCCCCTCATAAGACCATGAAGTCCTTCAGAGCAAAATCATTTCTGATCCAAATACCCTTATCATGTAGTAGGTACTCAACAAATATTTATTAAATATTTATCAAAGGATGAGTGTCACAGGCAGGAAAGTCCCTGAGATTTGGGTAGAAAGAACTAAAATTATGGTAGAGAAGAAATATTGGGTAGAAAGCATGAAATTCTGTGAGGTTTAACGTTCCTTTGTGATATAATGCTTAGCCTGCTATGAAGTTGCCATGGTCAATTCATTAAAAGTTATGTATTTCTAATGATGTATTTTTCTACAGAAAAATACAATTTACTTCTTCATACTAACTTTAAAGGAATACCTCTATCCTATTGAGTAAAGACGTATTGTTGAGCTACAAATGAGCTACAAGTTTAGGTACCAAAGGATAATTTTAGATATGGTAGCTGTAAGTGTTATCCATTTGTCGGGGGGAAACATTTGGTGGCAAAAATTGAGTGTATAGAAGAACTTTTTTTTTTTAAGAGAGAAGAGACCCCCCCCCATCGTATGCCCATCACTAACTTCAGCAATGATCAACTCATGGTCCATCCTGTTAAATCCATACTCCTTTACTGCCCCCCCCCAACCTACTGAATTATCTTGAAGCAAATCCCAGAGATTATATGACATTCATACACACTTCAGTATTTCTAAAAGATAATGACTCTTTAAAACCATAACCAAACTATAATTATTACACCTACATAAAATTAACGAGTTCTTAATATCAAATACCCAGTCAGTAATTCAAATTTTCACTATTCCGCCCACACCCCCTGTTTATACGGTTGGTCTATTTGAATTTAGGAGTCTTAACTTATTTATGTATGTATGTATGTATGTAAGCATGTGTGTCCCTTTTAATTAATGTTTCCCCTCCCTTTTTTCCCCTTGCAGTTTATTTGTTGAGAAAAACATTTTTTCCCATAGAGTTTCCCACGTTTTACTAATTGCAATCCCATGATTCATTTAACGTCTTCGTCTGTCTTCTCTATCAGATCTAGAAGCTTGATCTGATTCAGAGGCAGGTACAGCACCTTATAGACAGTGTTGTGGACGGACATCAGAAGACTCACCATCCCGTTGTCTCCCTTTTTTATTGTTAGTGGCCATGATGAACATTCCTGTAAATTCTCTTTGTCTTTCTTCATTAATCAATGGGAAACTTCCCCTCATCAACTATTTAATTATCCTAGGTAGAGTTGGTACAGAAAAGCCTATTAAGGACTTTTTTTTTTTTTAACCAGTTTCATAGTCTAAAATTAGTTCTCTAGTATCCTCCAGTGCTGCCTACCAAGAATTTTTTTTAAATGTCATACGAACTCTTGGATTTTTCAAATATTTGATGTGTTTCAGTCCACTGAAGTTATTATTCTTATTGATGCCCAATTTTGGCCCAATGGGAACCTCTTCATGTAGGCTCCTGCATCCTTCTGATATGGCCCCAGTGGTCTTTGATAGTTTCCTTTGTATTCTGGTAAGGAAACGTGCCAGGCTCACCTTATGCATTTTCTGCCCTAAGCCTAGAATCAACTATTTCTCCAAAATGTTTTGTTTTCAAAATACATTTCTTTCATATCTATTATCTATCTGTATATTATATGTATACATATATATAAAACTTATATTAATATGCTTATATATAAGCAATTATATGTTAGTATTTACATATAAATATATTGGTAATATCATCATATATATATATACATACATGGTTTCAGAATATTATTGCTAAAATATTAATGTTACTGAAAACAGTTTAAGATTTTTTTGTTTTAGTTTTTAGTGTAAGTCCTTTGGTACAAATTACTGTTTTTAAAATCATTTCAAACTCTTCCTCTTTTTTGGTTAAGCCACCAACTTGATACATTATTAGATTCATTTGTTTTATTTTGCTTTTGATTTTAAGGACTGCTTTTTTAAAAATTAGGATTTAAAATTTTGTTTTATAATGATGTAAAACAGTTACATATTTCCAAATTCAAGCTTACAAAATAAGACATTTTCAGAGAAGTCTAGATTATTTCCCTGTGCTTCCACCCTGATCCTTCTTTCCCTCAATTGGTAAACATTTAAAAAAAATTTATGTCTTATGCTTTGATTTTCAAAGATAAAAGCAAATAGGTATATATATTTGTACCCTCCTCTTGCCTTCTCATATAAATGGCAGCATACTAGTCACTACATTTCTCTAGCTTGCCTTTTTTACTTTATATATGGGAGAGAGAAACAATTAATTTTATCATATAAAAAGTATTATCTGAAGAATTCTGAAATATACTCACATATATAAACCTGAAGTTTTAAAGTTTCAGAGAAAAACATAGAGAGTGCTTTTTTCTCCTACCCAAGTACCCAAGGACAGACTGTTCTGTGAGCTTATGCTACGGATGTCAAATTCTCTTTTCTCACATGCTTAGCAGGCAAGCTGTATCGGCAGGAACCAGTGTTTCAGTTTTCTCTTATTTTTATTTGATTTCGCGTTCTTCAATAGACTGATCCTCAAGCTTGTCTTCTAAATTGAATAGCCGTAAATGTTTCACATTTCTTAAAGACCGTCCAGTATGGCTTTTAAAAAAGTAATGATCCCCACTGGAGCTTGCCTGAATTTCCAAGACATGACCATTTTGAGTATCCTAGTGCTTAAGGAGGAAAAATATGTAAATAAAATTCCTTTATGCAAATGCTTCCTGCAAGTCTCATTGCCAGCCAAGTTCTTGTAAATCATGATAAACAGATGCTACTGAACTAAATGACTAAGTAAAATTATGGAGATAGATTCTATTTATCTTATTTTTCAGTGTTGGGGAGGGAGAGAAAGTTATTAACTAGATTTTGTCTGTCTGCATGATTAGGGCAGACACCAAGAACTCTATTAATTGATTTCGGTGAGGCAAGAATCGGGCCGCTTAAGAACTGGAGAGCTGCCCCTGGTAAGGGAGAGGTCCTATTGCAACTTACTTGGCTTCACCCCAAGAACTGGGTTTTGGAAACAATCCCATATCGAGCCTGCTGGGGTTTTGCCTACTGTTCAGCTTTTTTCACTTTTTCTCTTAACTTAAAAAAAAAATGAAGTAAAATTCACATAACATAAAATTTGCCATTTTAACTATTTTAAAACATACAATTTGGTGGCTTCCACTACATTCACAATGTTGTGTGGCCACTATGTAACTCCAGAACATTTTCATCGCCCTCAACAGAAACTAGGTGCTCATTAAGCAGTCACTTCTCTTTTTCTCTCTCCTTCACAGCCCACGGCAACCCATCTGCTTTCTGTCTCTATGGATCTGCTTGTCCTGGACATTTGGCAACATACAATTTGTGGCTTTTCGTGTCTGGCTTCTTTGACTTAGCATAGTGTTTTCAAGGTTTATCCTTGTAGTGGGTATCAGCACTTCATTCCTTTTTATGACCAAATAACATTCCATTGTGTGGATATACCACAATTTATCCATTCGTCAGTTGATAGATATTTTGGTTGTTTTCACTTTGGGCTATTGTAAATAGCCCTGCTATGAACATTCATTTATAAGTTTTTGTTGGAACACCTGATTTCAGTTCTTTTGGGTATATACCTAGGAGTGGAATTGCTTGGTTATATAGCAACTACTTTTAATTGTTTGGGTAACTACCAGGCTGTCTTTTCACTTGCTCGATTGTGTTCTTTGATGCACAAAAGTTTTCATTTCAATAGATTATCTACTTTTTCTTTTGTTGCTTGTGTGTTTGGTGTTATAGCTATAATCAAAATCTAACGTCATGAAGATTTCTGCCTATGTTTTTCTTCTAAGAGTTTTATAGTTTTAACTTTTACATTTAGGTCTGTGATCCATTTTGAGTCAATTTTTTGCACATGGTGTGAGGTAAGGGCTCAACTTCACTCTTTTGCATATGGATCCAATTATCCCACCAGCATTTATTGAAAAGACTCTTTTTTCCCACTGAATGATCTTGGCATCCGTGTTAAAAATCAGTTAACCATAGGTGTATGGGTTTACTTCTGGACTCTCAATTCTATTCCATTGATCTTTGTGTCTTATGCCATAAAGTCTTATGCCTTATGCCAGTACCACACTGTTTTGATTACTGCAATTTTGTAGTAAGTTGTGAAATTGGGAAGTGTAGTCCTTCCAACTTTATTCTTTTACAAGTTTGTTTGTTTGCTTTTTTTTTTTAAAATATTTTAGTTTTTATTTTTCTCCCCGAAGCCCCCTGGTACATAGTTGTATATTTTTAGTTTTTCAGCTCTGGGTCCTTCTAGTTGTGGCGTGTGGGATGCTGCCTTAGCATGGCCTGATGAGCAGTGCCATGTCCGTGCCCAGGATCCAAACTGGTGAAACCCTGGGCTGCCAAAGCAGAGCATGCAAACTTAACCACTCAGCCATGGGGCCGGCCCCTGAAATTATTTTCTTAATTTTACTTTCAGATTGTTTATTGCCATTATATAGAGGTACAACTCATTTTTGTACATTGAGTTACCATTATTTTTAAGGGAACTGTTTTCCTACCAGTGCATTCTTGAGAACTTTTGCTAATTCTTTGGGTTTAATAGTCACCCTCTGACCTTCAGTCTTTCTAAATGCTGGAGGATATTAACACCCTCTTTAGTTTTACCCACCTTGATATGAGCATTTCAGCACTGCCTTATTAACAACAAGTTCCAGCTCTTAAGTTAATCACAGATAATATTTCATTTGAAAATGCTGACTAAGGGCCAGCCTGGTGGTGTAATGGTTAAGTTCACGTACTCCAGTTCGGTGTCCCGGGGTTTGCCAGCTTGGATCCTGGGTATGGACCTACACATCACTCACCAAGCCATGCTGTTGTGGCATCCCACATACAAAATAGAGGACAATTGGCACAGATGTTAGCTCAGGGCCAATCTTCTTCACCAAAAAAAGGAAAGAGAATGCTGAGTGAAATGTTGGGGAGGAAAAAAGAGATATGGGAAATAAACATATTCATTATATTTTTAATTTTATTCTTACTTATTTTGCTTTTTGTTCAATATGTTTTGATGGTTATAAAAATATCTTTTGATTACTTAGTATAAAAAATTGGAATTTCATCATTAAAATTACCCATAATCTTGCCACTCATACGTAACTGCAGTTAAGAATTGGGTTATGTTAGGGCTGGCCCCGTGGCCGAGTGGTTGGGTTTGCTGGGTTCTCGAGCTCCGCTTTGGTGGCCCAGGGTTTTGCCAGTTCGAATCCTGGGCATGGACATGGCACCGCTCATCAGGTCATGCTGAGGCAGCGTCCCACGTGCCACAACTAGAAGGACCCACAACTAAGTCCTGGGGGGCTTTGGGGAGAAAAAGAAAAAACAAAATCTTTAAAAAAAAAATTCAGTTATGCATAAGTGCTGACCATGAGTATTGTTAACATTACTAAGAGCATATTCTCCATATAATTTTTATTCTTCCATTTTTTTACATCTAAATTATGTAATAATGACTCACACTTAGGAAATATCAACTTAAATACAGCTTAAAAATAAGAAGTAATAGTAATTTCTTTACATTTATTTGGAACAGCCACTTTTGGCTTGTCTTTTTCATGGGTCATTCTTTTTCTTTTCTTTTCTTTTTTCTTAAAGATTGGCACCTAAGCTAACAATTGTTGCCAGTCTTTTTTTTTTTTTTTCTGCTTTATCTCCCCAAATCCCCCCTGGTATGTAGTTGTATATCTTAGTTACAGGTCTTTCTAGTTGTGGCATGTGGGATGCCGCCTCAATGTGGCCTGACGAGTGGTGCCATGTCTGTGCCCAGGATCTGAACAAGCGAAACCCTGGGCAGTGGAGCATGCAAACTTAACCACTCGGCCATGGGGCTGGCCCCTCTTTTTTAAAATTAAAATAACACATGCATTTGGCATTAAAACAATCAAATAGTTCTGAAAGATTCATCATGAAAAGCAACAATGCCTTTCCCCACTTCTCCACAACCCTGGTCCTACTCTCCAGGAGGCAAACACCTTTACTCCAGGGGGCAAAGTTGTAACTTTGGAGGGATAACCTCTGTATTGGGAATAATATTTCTTTGTTTTTTTTTAACATTGGCACCTGAGCTAACATCTGTTGCCAATCTTCTTTTTGTTGTTGTTGTTGTTTTCTTCTTCTCCCCAAAGCCCCCCAGTCCATAGTTGTATATTCTAGTTGTGGGTCCTGGCTCTGCTATGTGGGATGCTGCCTCAGCATGGCTTGATGAGCAGTGCTAGGTCTGCGCCCAGGATCTGAACCAGCGAAACCCTGGGCCGCTGAAGCAGAGCGTGCAAACTTAACCAGTCGGCCACGAGGCTGGTCCCCCTGATATTTCTTGATTTATCAATGTTAGACACTATCCACTGACCTCCTGACTCTTTTTCCCCACTTCCTCATCCTTCCTTAAGTCCTGACCAAGATAAGTACATTGGTCCCAGATATTAAGAGCAACTAGAACTTCCTAAGCACTTAGCTCTGTGCCAGGCACTCTGCTTTAAAGCTGCCATTCTAATCCTTACAACAACCAAATGAGTCAGTTTACATTATGCTAATTTAAGGATGAGGAAACAGGAGTTGAAAGAGGTGAAGAAACTTGTCCAAGTGTGGCAGATTGCATTTTCTAAAAAAGTGGCCACAACAATATTTCTGGTCCCACCTGCTTTTCCAGAACACTGCCACTTCCCCTTGTCTTGGAGTCTGTTTCCTCTCTCCTTGAACCTGGGCAAGCCTTTGTGACTGCCTTGATGAACAGAGTGCTGTGGAAATATCACTGCTCCCTGACTTACAAGGCTGGGTTTAAAAAGGTAGAACAGCTTCTCACTCTCTCTCGCTGTGGATTCTCACCCTCGGAAACCACCACCGTGTTGTGAGGAAGCCCAGGTTCCATGATGAAGTCACATGTAGGTTTTCTGGCTAATAGTGCCAACTTAGGTCTCAGGAAACTGCTGGCATCAATCACCAGACATGTGAGAAAACACGCCTTCAGATGATTCTAGACTCCAGCTGTTGAGTCGTTGTCATCCTTCTAGTTAGTCTTTAGTTGAGGCCCCAGAACATTGTAGAATGGAGGCAAATTGCTCCCACTATGCCCTGTCCAAATTCTTGACCCACAGAATCCATGAGTGTGAGAGAGAGTGGTTTTATGACACTAAGTTTTTAGATAATTTGATATACAGCCATAGACACATCAAGGCACATCCATCTGGTAAATGATAGACCTTGGGTTTGAACCTAGCTCCGTCCACCTCCAGAATCTCTGCTCTTAGCCGCTAGTCTCCACAATCTGTGAAGACTACTCTATTAGTTTGCTAGGGCTGCCATAACAAAGTATTACAGACTGGGTGTTTAAACAACAGAAATGTATTTTCTCGCAATTCTGGAGGCTGGAAGTCCGAGATCAAGGTGCCAGCAGGGTTGGTTTCTCCTGAAGCCTCTCTCCTTGGCTTGCAGATGGCCATCTTCTCACTCTATCTTCACAGGGTCTTCCCTCTCTGAGTATCTGTGTCCTAAACCCTTCTTAAAAGGACCCCAGTCATATTGGAGTAGAGCCCACACATATGACCTCATTATACCTTAATTACCTCTTGAAAGGCCCTATCTCCGAAGACACTCATATTCTGAGGTACTGGGGTTATGACTTCGACATAACATATGAATTTTGGGAGGGCACAATTCAGCCCAGAACAACTACCCACAGGGCATTCTGAGCATCTCTGGGGCTGGAGCTCTGGCTCCCATTTCACACTTAGCTACCTCCTGCCATCATCTACCTACCTCCCAGGGCAGTGGTTTTAGATCCTGGCCGCACATCAGAATCGTGAGCTCAAAGAAGAAAAGTGATCTCCGGCCCCTACCCCAGACCAGTTAAATCAGAACCTGTGGGGCAGAGCCTGGGCATCAGAGTCTTTTAAAATTTCCTCTGTGATTCTAACGTGCAGCCAGGGTTGAGGGTGACTGCTCTGGGGTGGAAGGGAAGTCTGGTGAGAGCAATGAGCCAGGAGAAACGAGGGTCACCTGGGGCAGCAAATTGTTGCTTTCGTTAGAGGAAGAGAAATAAAAATCACAGAGAATCCCGACACATTTCACAGTAGCTTCGATATGAAGAGGATGGGGTATTAAGCGGAATAAAAAACAGAAGACGTAGGGAAATATCCATCCCACTAGTTAAGTGTGAAATTCCATTACATAACATTAGAAACCAGAAAAGGAAAAGCAGGAAAGCACAAGGTATGTAGTGGAAGTGAAGAGACACGAATGAATAACTAGGGTCTGGTGTGGGTCTCCTCTCTCATAGCCTGGTTTTCACGTTTTACTTTGGCAATTTGTAACTGAGCAGAATTTATTGGCTCTATTTTATAGAATGCAAAAGTCAACTGCCAGCATTATTGTTCAGCCAGGGAGCTCTGCCACCCACATGTCAGAAATCACAAGTTTGATCTTCACTCCCAATCGGAAGTCAGAGCAGCCCCGGCGCGTCCCTCCCTAACCTTGTCTTGGCCGCAAACACTCTGCAGACCTGAATTCTGGACAGAATTGTTTTTCCTTCTGACTCCCAGCCTTCCCCTTTGGCTGTTTCTAGGGCTGTCCGTTGCTTGCAAACTGACACGGGAGATGTTGCTTATTCCTGCAGTCATTTATATTGGTATTACTACAGTAAATTCTTTATGAAATAAAAATCAATAGTCACCGACATCCTGAGTAGTGAGGAAAATAATTGTTTATGGCACTCAGCTTAAGCTGTTCTGGTAATCACGTTGAAAAATACAATATTTATTCATTAGATCAAATTTAATGAGGCCTCCTGGCAGTAATTATAAAAATTACTGTAGCAGTAAATTACTAATGAGTTGTGATGTGCTTCCTACCTGTGAAGAAGGACTGGGGGTTGAAAAGCCTGCTACCCAGATGAGGATGCGAGGGAGGGAGCCTCCCGCCCGGCGCTGCTCTCTCGCCCAGGCAGGGAAGGAGCAGTGTACCCAGACCACAAAAGCAAACAAGAAAAAAAGACCAAGGACATGCAACCGGGGGGGATTCTTGCAGCCGTTGGAACAGGATCAAGATTAGAACATTCTTTTCCCCAAAGGTGAGCGTCATCTCAGAGACTTCGAGTTGCCGGCGTGCTGGGGTCACAGAGGAGCACTAATCTGATGCCTGGGAAGGACAGAGCTTCTTATTAAGGCCGGGAAATGATTCCAGACACGCCACCCTTCAAGTGTGGGGCCTCGACTCTGACCGCTGAGGTGCAGGTTCAGCTAGGCGCTTTCAAAACCAGATGCTGAGCTTGGCGCCTGCTCTAATGCAGGAGCGTTGATGGTTTTTACAAGCTCCTGGGGGTTTCTTCCTCCTCTAAAGGCTCCAAACTAGCTAGAATTTTTGCTCTTCTATTTATAGCATGGAGCTAAGTTGTTTTTTGTTTTGTTTTTTTAAAGGATGCAAGTAATTAATTTTGATTGAGAGCCTATCTGTAAAAAAACCAGACAATATATTGATTGGAGGGCAGGCACAGTTTAAAAAAAATACACCAGCAGAGTTAAATGGGAACACGAAATCGTGACAAGGTATGGTCTGACACAGCTTTGTGCTGCCATTTTCTGGATTAATATGGATGGTGGATACTAGCCTTACCCCAGAACACTGCTACTCTGTCAGTTCTCAAAGGTAGCCTTTGTTCCCTAGACACACAGCCACGGCCTGCCGATGAGGGACCAGCCACGCCAGGTGAGGGCCCCCTACCCACAAGCAGCTGGAATCTGTAACCAGCAGAAACGCCCCTGAAACCTCAGCATAGCGTCCCCCTCAAAAGCACGGTGTCTGAATAGCAGGCAGGCTGTCGTCTGGAGTGACAGCTATCTATTCAGGTAGTGGCTGCTATTGTCTTCTCACTTGTAACACCAAGAGGATTTTTGTTTAACTTTAAGAATTCTGACAGCATCTCAGAATGTCGTACTCCCAGTGGGTTCAGCCCCTCCTCTCGTGGGGAGGGAGCAGTGACATGAGAGTGTACGTTTTTTTCTTTAAATTGCAGATGCCTTAAAATGAGATTGTCAGGTTTGTTGGCTTGTCAGACTAAAGTATCAAGATTGTCACAGTGTATTATATCACTATAATATGATCATTGTACACGAAACTAATGAGTAATATTGTACTTAGTGGTGGGACTGAGTCACATTAACATTAAAAACGGTGAGCAGCCTTGCGTTTTACCAGAGAATCTAGGAAAGATGGCTACCCCATGGGATTCGAGGCTGGAATTTCCTCATCCAGGGAAGGTCAGGGAGCCCTCTTTGAAAAGGGAGGTGTAGCAGAGGCCAGCCCAGGGCTTTGCTGGGGAGACCAGAGCAGAAGGGAGCCACGGGCTCCTCAGGGAGGCTGACGGAAGCTCCCGGCAGGTACTCAGAAAATGGTTTTTGAAGGAAGGAGTCAATGTCAGTTGTGAGTTTTCTTCCCAGTTAGAATCACATGCAGCTAAACTAGAAGCAATTTGAAGAGGAGTATTGTTTCAGTGTCTGCCTTGCTTACATCCTCCTTGGCCATTCATTCATTCATCAGATGTTAATAAGCCCTACTCCATGCCAGGCATGAGGCCCTCCATGGCATGGATAACAGGCACAGGCCTGCCTTTCACAGAACAGGTACAAGGACAAACTAACACCCGGTATCCGTGGGGGTCCGTGCTGGGGAGGCCTAACTTATTTTGAGGAAGTGATATTGAAGCTGAGAACTCAAAGGATGAGGAAGAGTGAGGATGGAAAAGGTGTTGGGGGATCATTGTCCAGAAAACAACATTCCTGGGAGGGAGAGTGCTGGGAGCCTGTAGGAACTGACGGAAGGTCAGAGGGACTGGAGAGAAGCCGTGGCCCCAGGGTCACGGTATGAAGAATGTAGGGTCAGACCTGAGTTTGAATTTGGGCCTTGACCTCTCTGAGTTGTGAGAGACCAAATAACATTATTTGTGAAGCCCTCAGCACAGGCCCTGGCATTGAGTAGAAATTCAGTGCACGGAAACAATCAGTATCATTTCTGAGGGGCAGGCTGTGAGCTTATTGTATGTGGCAGTGTGAAGACACTCAGCTACTCATTCCGTGGGACGGGGACTTTGGGGGAGGTTGGGTAGACAAAGGTGATGGCACGTGAAAGCGAGGACTGCCATTATACTTGAGTTAGGAGGCAGAAGAGAACTGAAGAGCAAGTGCTTATACTGATTCAGGATAACAATATATCCCAAAGTAAACATTCATCACTGTCGTTGTTAAGCAACACCTCCACAGAAGGTATATTAGCTTGCACATCATAGTTTTTTTGAGTGGTGCCCACTGGATTTGTTCAATAGACAAACTGCACAACCATACCCAGAAGCCCCGAATCCAATACATCGTTCTTTGAGTGCCTACAAAGTGGTAAATTTGAAGTCTGGATTTTTTCCAAGGCAGAAGGCTCTTGTGCCTACTATTACAGAAAGTCTGTTTCCTAAAACTGATAGGATTTACAGGGTTTATCTTCTCCAAAAGATACAGGTACATTCCTCTCCCTGTTATTGCAAACAGCATTCACATTTGAAGAAGGAACTTTTCCCACAAGAACTGCAACAGAGGTTAAAAATTTGTACCCAGAGCCCTCCCGGAAGTGAAAGACGTCAATGTTTAGAGTATACAGAGCTGGCTCTTCGACACCCCTGAACCCCACTTCTCCAAACTCAGGAGCAGCGTGGTGCGATGAAGTGTGCGTGAGCTCCCTCACCGTTCCTACCCCAGCAGCACATCACGGGCTGGGCGAGATTCACTCCGCATGGGTGAGTTGTGTACATATTTATAAAGGAGTAACCTGGGCTTAGTATTCCAGGAAAGCGATTTGGTTAAACACGTATTTTATTCCATTTGTCGTCTTCATCGATAACTTCCCCTAGTTATTTTTGATATTAGTCATTGTCGTTGAGGGTATCATGTACATCATTAGTATTCCTGCTGGGTAAGACATAGCTTGTTCCAACCTGTACTTCCAGAAGATTATAAAGCTCTTGTTTTCTGAGAATTTTTGTCTAGAGGAAAAGCATTCACCGATGGGTTGACGGAGCTTTGTAACCAAAATCGCTGAACAGATGAGATGTGGGAATTCTAAACTGGCTTATCGCTTCAAAATGCATAAAGCTGGGAGTTCTGGGGAGGGGAGAATGGGGAAGAAGCGGGAGGAGAGCAGAAACAGGCTGGAGACTCACCAGTCCTGCCAGGTGCAGCTTTGTTTGGCCCGGACTGTCTCTGGTATGCGAGGGCACACGCACATTCTCACGCAGCTCCACTCTCCCTTGCCTGCAAGCCTGCTGCCCCTGAACTCTTTTCAGAGTGCCAGGTCTGAGTGTGGCTTAAAGAGCATCTGCACAGCCTGCCACATGCACATGGTCAGCTCTTTGTGGAAGCTGCTTATTGGGGTTACCTTAGAACTCAGCCTCTTTGTCCCACAAACAGCATACTTCTGTTGGTTTTTTCCCCCTAAATTGAACCACTCCTGTCCCTAATTGTGTCACTCCTGCTGTCACCTCCTAGCCATCAGAGCCTGTGGCATGGTTCTGATTGTGTTGCAATGTGTCCTTGAAGCATTCTTTTTGTTGTGTTCAATGGCTCTCCTTCAGCTCACAACACAGTGGTTGCAATGATTTCCTAGGGTCACCCATTCTCCACTGAGGACCAGCCCAGAAAAGCTCAGTCGTAATGAACGGGGCTTCAGACGGACAGACACACACACACGGGCTTGAGAGCCCTCCTGGCTTCGGCCACTCTAACAAGATTTTGTGATTTGTGGCTTTTGCACATTGGAAAAACTTTCATCTCTGAGTTTCTATGGGCTATAAATACTTGGTAGGTTAAAAAGGAATCATTCAGAACATGAAATAAACATAACCTGGCACGTACACAGCAACACACCTCAACGGAGCCCTTCAACTTGTAGGCTAGAGCTGCGGGAATCTGAGACAGGGTTTCCTTCATCTCTTCTCTCATTCACTTCCCTCCCGGGCTGGACACTGCTCTGGTTTATGACCTCTTTTGGTTGGATATTTTCCTAATGAGGCAGGAGGATTAGGTCTCCATGTTACTCACACCTTTTAACCACGAAGTGAAAACTGTTGATTTAGTTGGGATTGGGGAAAATTTTTACAAAGTATGGAAAATGCGAGTTGGATAACATATTTCTACCACAAATTGACAAAGGAGTCTGGCAGAAGGATACTGTATCTTGATTCTGAAAAATCACTACGATCCTGGTTTTTATGGCTTTATTCATTTCCTAAGTAACCACTTTATTATTTTTTTTCAGATTATAAAAGAAGTAAGGGATTGTTGTAAAAAATGTAATAATAGAGAAAGATAGACTAAGAGAAATTAAAAAGTCAACCATATTTTCCAAAGACATTATCATTAATATCTTGGTCCTATGCTTTTCCTTTTTTTTTTTTAAATTGAGGTATAAAATACACACAGAAAAGTGCAAAAATCATAAGTACACATCTCAACATTTAAAAAAAACTTTAACAATAGTGTACATCCACATTCCTACCACCTTGACCAAAATATTTCTTGTTCCATGGCAAACTCTGTCGTGTCCCCTCCTAGCCACTGTCCTCCCAGAGGTCTCTCCCCCAGCATATATAAGATACGTATCGCATCTTTATACTTTGTTCTCTCTATATTATACCTTTTGCACTTTGTTTTATGTATATCAAACATTTTATAAAAAATGGATTGAACTCTTCATAAAATATTGCAAACTGATGGCACTTTAAGAAAAATGTAAATTTTTATCTGACATTTACATGACAAAATATTTGTATATCACTTTATATAATATCAATAAAATCTCATTTTTATTATGTACAAATACATAATTTATATAATTATCACTTTATATAGTATCTTTCTATGTCAATAAATATAAAAGTAAGCCATCATTAGTAATGGTTACATCCCATTATTAGATGTACCATCATTTGTAAATTACTTTCCTACAGAAGGACATTTAGCATTGTTCCCTTGTGATTATTTAAAAATTACCATTAGGGCAACATCCATAAGCAAACTTATACTAAAGTCTTTGTAATCATAATTTACTGTCATTAAGTATGAGTATTCTTAAATGCTTCTACATTTTTATATTCTCCATCTCTTTTGTTCCGCAGTTGTTCTTTCTGTAGCCTGTAGTCATCTTTTAGCACGTTGCTGAAGGACAGTGTGTGCGCGTGTGTGTGCGTGTGTGTTCTGTTACTGTAACTCAGTCATCCCATTCCAGCCCAGTCTTGGAGCCGGAGATAGAAGTTATGTTTCGGTCTACGCCTCATGTCATGAGTGTTTTCTTCCCCCTTATGTTTTTATTGAGGTGAAATTCACGTAACATAAAATTAGCCTATTTAAAATGTACAATTCAGTGGCATTTAGTTTGTCATTTACCAGGTTTTGTAACCACCAGCTCTATCTAGTTCCAGAACATTTCTATCACCCCAAAAGGAAACCCATACCCATTGGCAGTCACTCCCCATTCCCTCTCTCCCAACCAGGTCATGAGATTTTAGAAGTCACTTAAAAATTCTCATCAGATTTCATTTCATTTCTTCACAGATCATTCTAGTCTTTCAATTCACAGGGGCAAAAAAATAAACGTAAGTGCTCCCATGCCATCAGTTGTTGTAAACCCAGCCCTTCCCCTGCCTGGAAAGCAGCTCCACGAACACACACGGTGGGTGCCTTTCTTTCTGCTCTAATCCGTGAGTCTCATTGCCCTTGTTTCTCTGCCCCAACCCCTGGCTTTTGGTTAACACTCCATTGTTTTTATTAGGAGTCAGATTCCCTCACACAAAACTCCAGTGCTGTGGGTTGGCATGTTTGCTGAACTTGCAAATCAGGGGTTCGTTTCCCTGGTCAGTTATTTAATTTATTTTTTAAAGACATCTTTTATTTTCAGTCAAAAAGACAAGTAAAAATCATTCTCAGAATGATGTGTTTAAAGTAAAAAGGTTTTTTATTAGGATGTTTGTTTACATCGACTCTACAGAATTCTTTTTAGTCGAGAAGCCACAGGAATTGTTATTTCTTTGTCACGGAATCCCTAGATCTTTGTGGGAGGCCTGGAAGAACCAGTTTCTCTTCCATTTAAACAAATTCAACTCAATTCGCTTGCATTGGCAGAGCAATCCAAAAGTCTTAATTTTCTCAGCTAAGGAGAGCAAAATCTGCCTGGGAGTTCTTAAAATACGGATATTTTTTATCCTTTTTTTTTTTTTTTTTAAAGATTGGCACCTGAGCTAACAACTATTGCCAATCTTTTTTTTTTCTGCTTTTCCTCCCCAAATCCCCCCAGTATATAGTTCTATATTTTTTTAGTTGTGGGTCCTTCTAGTTGTGGCATATGGGATGCCACCTCAACATGGCCTGATGAGCAGTGCCATGTCCACGCCCAGGATCCAAACTGGTGAAACCCTGGGCTGCCAGAGCAGAGTGCACGAACGTAACCACTCGGTCACAGGGCCGGCCCCCTTATATATTTTTTTTTGTCCAGAAAAAAATATATATACCCTCTCCTCCAAAGCAATGAAGGCACATGAAGCTTCTCTCCTAAAATCTAAAACAGGAAATTATCTGTAAATTTTTTTTTATTGACGTGAAAGAAATAGCCAAGCAAATAAATACTTGTTTTAAAAAATTCAAACCAACATCTGAAAAGTAAAAAATAAATTTTGGTCTCTCGTGGTCCCATTACCTCAGGGTTAATCGTTGTTAATAGTTGGCATTTGTATCACACTTCAGAAATAAAATAAAATAGAGATTGCACTATTCATATCATAACACAAAACACTGTTTTCACTCCACGCTATATTGGACACTGCTCTGTGGCAGAACGCAAAGATCTCCCTCATTCTTGAAGGGCAGCAGAAGATTCCATAGTATGAATCTCTGTAATTTTTTTAACCCATTTTCTATCAATGGATATCTAAGTTTCCTACAGATTTTTCTATTTAAAATCCTATATATTGAATCTAAATGTCTCACATGTCCAGTTATAATTCTAGCCACAGATCTTGGCAAGCCTCGGGGACACTCACAATTGGTGGTTGGTGGTTGTTTTTATCCATTTATATTCCCAGAAAAGAAGGAATGGGGCAATCCACAGCCAGTGATTAGCCTGCCTATCTGGTGCACAAATGTAAATAATAAACTTCTTCTTCCCTTTTTCCATCCCAGCCTCCAGAAGCTCCTTCCTCCCGCATGCCTTCAGATGAGGCAAGAAAAAACGGTTCCAAGAGAAAGTTTTGGGCTTGAACTACCCTGATGTATACAAACTCATTTGGAGAAATGAAAGCATTATATTGTTCTGGCTCCATATTCCTAGGTTTCTCCTACAAGTTCTCTGGATTGTTCTGAATTTGGGAAATGATGAGTGTTGTCTATGAGAGGATGTCCAGCAGCTGGAGGTTTATAGTTGATGATGAAGGGGGACAAAATTTGCCACCCCAAAATGTTTCTCTTTAACATGAAGATTATTTTAAGCTGATTATTTTTAAGAAACAAAAGACTTGGAAAATTTTTCTTGTTACCTCCCTCTTAACTGCTTAAAAGGATTTAGATAAATGGCCTGTATCTAGAGCTGTCACTAGAGATGTCTACAAAGAACACGGGCTAAGTGTGGTGGAGGAGACTACATCAGAGTCTCTCCATTTCCCATCATCTCTGTGTGGCCTGGCAAACATTTGTTTACCCAACATCTGCTTTTCCATCTCCATATGAATTACCTTCCTTCCCTTTGGAGTTCCAAACCGTTACTCTGGACATCCTCTTTTGTCTTTAGCTGAAGATGGTATTTAAGGTGGTGGCTTTGGCCATTTTGGCAAGTTACTCAGTTTTCCTGGGTCTCTCCCATACATACATGTTATTAAGCTTTGTTTGATTTTCTCCTGTTTATCGGTCTCATGTCAATTTAATTCTTAGACCAGTCAGAAGGACCTAGAAGGTAGAGGAAAATTTCTTACTCTCCTACAATGATGCAATTTAGCAGCAATTTCACACCAAACCCAGCATTTCTAATTCTAACAAGATGCTCTTGAGCCAAACCTTTAGCATTTTGACTCTTCGTGTTTGTGCTCCCCATCCTTCGTCATCAAAAATAACAGGGGACATCAATAAGCTGAAAACTGCACAAAGAACACAGCTTTCAGACTTGCATGTTAAAAGGGCAGAGTTCTGTGTGTTGTGTTTCTACTGTCAGCCAACGAAAAACAGACAAGATTTAGGAAAAAAGGAAGGCTATTTACTAGAACAAAATACATGATAGTTCACATTACATATTTTCTTGATGGACACAAAGTGACATCTATACTGATTGACTGTCGGCATGTGCCTCTCCACTGAGCCAGGCTCTCTGTGATGGATCAGCCGGGCTCAGGCAAGTGTCAGGAAGATTATCAAAAGAAAGAGCTGTCTGTACTTGTTCCTTTCCTGGAGAGATTGACAACTCACCCTAACAAAAGGAAACATTAGTGTGCTATTTGCGTCTCTGAACAAGACTGTGATAAGATGACGTGATAAATGGTGGGGTGGGGTGGGAGGGAGGTTGCCATAAAAACACATAAGGTAGCTACATCGTGAAGGGCAAAGAAAACCTGAGCTCCCAGAATTGATGAGGCTTCTTTATTTTAGGAAGGCGAGCTGATCTGAACCACAAAGGTGCCTGCAGATATCTTAGATGACAGCACAAGTTCTCTAACCAGCGTTGTCAACAGCTTCGAGAGAAATCGCAGATATCACATGCCTTCCCTCGCTTTTGTGTTTTTTCCCTAGTTGCTTGGCTATGACCACTGATGGCTTATACAAGAAGATACAGTGTACCATGGAGCAAATAGGAATCAGGCAAAATCTACCCCCTCCACAACATCCATGGGGTCTGGGTCTGGCAGAGCCCCAGGAACAGGGGTTTGTAGATTGGATTCACAGAGGGCATTTATTATGATTCTGAAACAAACCAGATGAACTTGAGTGTATCCAAAAGGGAAATTGTCCCCGAGAGAGGCTTTACTCACAACTGTAGCCATTGTTACCCCTCATTAATTGTGAGGATGGCACCATTTTCAAGCGTTTTCAGATCATCTTGGCAGGCTTGCATCTGGATAGGTCTGGGGAATTTATGCTCAACGAACAGGTTGCATTTGGAGATGAAAATACTTTGACAGACGGCTCAAGTCCACACAGCACCTGCAGGAAGCAGCTATTTTTCTCCTTGCTGACCCTGTGTTCTCACAGCATTCCTAGGCACGCCAAGTGCTCCTGGAGGTCTCCTGTCCATGGCCAACAGGACCACATATGCAGGTAGGAGGGCTCCTCTGGCCTGGGCACAGGGGGTTCTGGATCTCAAGGGCTTGCTGCAGGAGCTCAGCCTTGGGTCAGGCTGTCTCCTCTGGGTGTCGTCAACAGTGCTTGCTGCACTTGGCTGATCTAGAGGAGCTGAGGGCTCCGGAGAGTTTGGTTTAGCACGGATCTTGAGAACAAGGTCCTGACTGAGCCTGGGTCTCTGCTCTGTATGCCCCAGTCAAGCCCAAGGATCGCTGCCACCACTTCCCACTTGCACAAGCTAACTCTGGCTTTTGGAGCTCATGATGGATGCTACCCAGAGAATCAAGACAGGTTCTTATATGTGCAGCTGAAAGGCCGGATACTGGCAGAGGTGGAGAAGAAAGTCTTCTGAGCTCTGTGCACTGTCAGCTATGTAAGCACCGACTAGGTGGGAAATAACATTCTGTTCACAATCTGGTGTTGGTAGGAAACATGGTCAGTATCAAATACCGGTAATGACAATGGGGGAGAAGGGTTTCTGATTTCTTACACAGTGTTTCCTTCTGCTCTGTGGGTGCTGGTCTCTACTAGTACATCCTATTTTATGACCTACTTCACTATGTTTTTTAAATGCCATACTTTCTCCCGACACTTAAAGCAGTTTGAGTCTTGGTGTGATTAACATTTAATCCTGGTGTGGTTGACAGTTCATTCAAAGCCGTTCTATTAAAAATGACTGGATGGGAGGCTGTGATGACCCTTCCACTCATGGTGATGGGAAGGCTACCATGAACAACAAGGCAAGCTCCTTCAGTGTGTCTTTGCTGGTCAATGGGGATGATGTGATCAGGTTAGGCCAGCCACTAATTTGGGGCCTTCAAAGACCTTGAGAAGCCCTGAGCCTGCCCACAGAGGAGGCCAAATACAGGTCTGGGTCTTTCTACATTTTGGTGACCTCTGGGAGGGAAACTGCCTCCTTCTCCCTGGAGCCAATCTTTATCTTCTGAAGGCTTCTTGGACTTATTTGAGCCCCCAGAGAACCCACATCACAATTATATCTTTTTGTCTTCTCTTGATCTTCTTCCTCTTTGTGACCATGAACAACCATTCTTTTTTTGTGTGTGTAAGGAAGCTTGGCCCTGACCTAACATCTGTTGCCAATCATCCTCTTTTTGCTTGAGGAAGATTGTCCTTGAGCTACATCTGTACCAATATTCCTCTATTTTGTATGTGGGACGCCGCCACAGCATGGCTTGATGAGCAGTGTGTAGGTCCACGCCTGGGATCTGAAACCCATGAACCCTGGCTGCCAAAGTGGAGAGTGTGAACTTAACTGCTACACCACTGGGCTGGCCCCACAACCACATTCTTTAAACAAAATCCAACTCTACCTTTTCTACCCTAGGCAGCCTTTGATTCCATTACAGGTTATGGGTCCCTCTAACCCCTGGGAGTGTTGAAGCAAACCAGGAAATGCTCAGGAGGGCCTAGATTGAAAGTGATTTAGAAACAAGTAGTTAAGGGAAATGGTGAATAAGCAAAAAGTCCAAGAAGGAAGCTCCTATAAGGATGGGGAGAAGAAGGGAAGCAAGCAAGCAGGTTAGAAAGAGGAATCAGGGATATCGGTAGGAAGAGAGAGAGATTGTACGTGTGTTAGAGACACAGAGAGAGAGAGAGAGCAATCAGAAGGCCAAGGAAAGAAATCAAATTAGTTGAGCGAAAAACAATAAAAAAAAGGCAACAACTAAAACCAAACAACAACATCAAAACTCAGAGAAGAGCATCCTGCCCCAAATTCTCTAAGGTCAGCAGCACCCACCAGGTGATCTGACAGTGACACCACGTGGTTGAGGAGACCACACAGAGGAGTTAGCTCAAATTATTTTCCCCTAAAAAGCCAAGCTTTGCTTTATAAAACAACCCTTAAATGGAAACAGAATTGTAAAACAGCTAGAGATCATGTAATCCAATGTCTTCATTTTATAACTGAGGACACTGGGTCCTCAAATGATCAAAACCAACCCACCAAACAAACAAAAAATACAATCCAGGAGTGCGGACACAGCATCTCATTTCAGCCAACTCCATGACTTGAGCTTTTGTGGTTACTAATCTTTAAAAAGTAAAATGTATCTTCTGGTCAATAATGAGCAGCTAATATAAAAAAAAATTGCAATGATCTGGGCATTATATTTAATCAATTCAGATGTACATGAGAGATTACTGTAGAACGTTAATTATGAGGAAAATCATCACAAACACGTGCACAGTACTTTTTGACTTAAAACAGATATTATTGAAGAGAAAGTATAATTTGACGAGTATTGTCTTATTTTTCTGGAAAGTTACAGAGAGCCATCTGCTATTGTAGCAGTGATATCAGATATAGACATGTGATTTTGGCAGTTTTTAAAGAATATTATGCAATAGAATCATCAAGTGTAAGAGAAAACAGAAGAATTCTAGATATTTTTGGTGTTTTATGCAGTAAATTACAGTGCAGGAGTCTATTTGCCCTAGTTGTCTCTGAATATAGTTTCATCTAAATTATACACCAAATGAAGCGTTTGGATTAAAAAAAAGCCATGTTCAATATTAGAATGTAAATCAGCAAATATTGGGCATGTTGAATATTACCCTGGACCTTTATAAAGCAATTTGACTCTTGGAAAGAAACAAAAAATATTCATACGGGGAGGAAAATGAAGAAATGAAAATATTTGGGGGTAATTACAACTGATATGGTATATTGAGAACTGGTTCTCTATCTTAAACAAAATTTCTTACATGGGTAAGTCTTATAAATTATTGAAAATACAGGAAAAATCTTTATGATTTCAAAGAGTGGTTTATGTAGTTTGATTTGTTTTATTGGCTATTTTTTTTTTAAGCTGTAGAGCCATTTCCTGCTTTGCTTTGGTCAAATTAAAGGGAAAAGAAAAATCAAACAAGAAAATAGCTATGCTAAGTGAAATCGATGACCATACTGAAGAACACACACGCTTTGCCACTTTTGTGAACAATTTTCCATCTCTGCGTTTCTACAGACCTTTCTCTCTGAGCATCTCTGTATCTACTAACTGCCGGAGATGTCCCCTCATCAACGATGGGCACCCAGGCTGCAGAACAGGCTGCCCAATCTCACATCAGGAAGTCACTCTCTCCCTGAGGGTACAAGGCCCACAGGGTCAGGCCCTCTGGAGGTGGTCTTTCTTCCCTGCATCTAGGTCAGCCCCAGGAATCCCTGAGAGAAGCCACCACAAATCAGGGTGGGGAGGGCAAGAACACATTGCGTGACTGGCTTGCCTAGCAAAAGCCCAGTTCTTTTCATCACTGCTTGCAGTGGGTGCCCTTATCGGATGCGCAAGCCAATGATTCTGTTGTAGCAGTCACGTTGATAATGACCCAACACTTCTAATGCGTCCTTGCATGCCTAAATGAATCCATATCTTTAAAACAACATGCACAGAACACAGTTACGGATTCTTCATTGACAAACGTTCTGGGCTGCTGCTGGTTCTCTGAACCATCTTTTAGCTGAATTGTTATTAAATATAAGCACTGCCTTTTTTTTTTTTTAAAGGGAGGCACATGTTCCCTCTCTAATTTTTGAAGCACTGTCTCATGGCAAAACATTATTATTCCATTTGTCCCAAATTAAACAATTTAATATTTTAGAAAAATACTTTCCCTTATTTAAATGAAAACAAGTAATGTAGTTTGCAAAGTAAAAGGCAGGGTTTCATCTTTTAGACAAAAAAAAAATTAAAAGACAGAGCAAGAAAGACATGTATTGTCTATTTAACAATCAAAACACTCCAATAAAATAAAATAAAATCGTGGTATCATAATAATGAGTTCTCTTTCAAATGGTTTGCTCTGAACTAAATTGTGTTCTTTATGTAATAGAATGACAAATGGTTTAATTCAGTAGCAAATATTCATGAGCTGTAAATGTGCTGCATCACCAGAACGGGTGCAAAATCATCAGCAAATACTGTGGCATGGATGGAAGCTGACGGAAGTGGACGTCTGCACTGGTTTTCAATGTTATTGTGGCTTTGAGTCTATGAGAGAGAGAGAGCGAGAGAAAGAGAGAGAGAGAACACTCCTGTTCCTAACCAAACTGAAGTGCTGCTGTGGTGAGAATAACAGGGTGAGAAAGGAAGCTGGATACAGATTCTTAGAGCTCTTTCTTGGATCAGAGTGCTAAAAGCCGATCAGGGAGGAGAACACAATGTGACAGACATTCCTAGACATTTCAGGATAGAGCCGGTGTTTGTTTATTAGAAAAGACTGTATGTGAATTGAGTCTTTTTTCCTTTAAGGTTAGAATGGCTAATTATCCTGAATCTAAATTTAAAGATGAAGTGGATTCTGACCACTCAGGGAGCTGAATGAGAGATCATCCTCCACATCTAGCTGGCCACACCATTTGCCCTTTACATGGCAGGACTTCGTGGGAAGACAGGCTTGTGAAAATGATGGAAATTGCAAGTAGAAACTCCAGCTCTATTCTGCAGGCTCTGAGACCTCCCTGGAACAAATTGATTAATTTAGAATAACAGATTTCTTCTTTTAGCCCTCAGTCAAATGCTCTCAATGCCACACAGATTTCTCTCTCTCTCTCTCTCTCTTTCTCTCTTTCTCCTGACAGTGTTTTGCCTCACAGCAATGGAGGGACAACAGAAGGAGAGGGGAGTATGTCAGTGGTCAAGGACAATTGCAGATTCCCTCTGCCTCCAAGAGGGCCAAACCCCATTTCCCAGCTGCCATGTTCAGACTTTTCTAGAACTCACGAGTTCAGAAAAGGTTGAACATCACCCAGTGTGTGAGGCAGTCCAGTAGAGGAATTCTATTCCCATTCCTGTAAGCAGTCTTTTGGAGTTGCCTAAGGAATCTCTAAGAACTCCACAAAATTGAAATCAACTCTCCCAAGTGGCATCAAGAGTTTTTGGTTATTAACTCTACCATCTCCTGTTAGCTAAGCTCATTTGTTTTCCCTCCTGAGAGAAGAGCTCTTGCGTCTAATCATATCTAATCTTTCTGCAAAGATGTTTTCCTAAAAAACTGTGTAAATCAAGGTTTTGTAAATCTAATCATATGTTTTATGCATCAGGAGAACTTGGAATGTAAAGGAATCCCATGGTGCATCCTTCTGTAAAATGAAGATTTGCTCCCTTATTATTCATTTTTGTAAATCTGAATAATTATGCATTGGGTTGAAGGAGGTATGCCTTTTTTTAGGTTTTTGCATTTGGTGTCTTTCCACTTCTTATTTTCAATGAGCCCCAAAATGAGCACACGTTTCACCTGTAGAGGAAGGAAACACAGCAAACACACTCTCTGATTCTAAGGTCATAAAGAGCCTCCAAATTGTGTGCCAATGAATTGTAAAGAGTCATCATCTGATTGAAAAAACCAGCAGAAAACGTTGCCCCTATCCTGCACCGTAAAGCCAGACATCCATTTCAGGCTGTCTCAGTTCTATCCCTTCCTTCTTTCCCTTCGGCTACCCCTTTGGAAAGTAAAAAGGTGTACAGAGTTCTCAATTTTAAATAGGATGGTGTCTATCAAAGCTTTATCTAGCAGGAATTCCCCAAATTGAGGGACATGAAATTACTTAGCCGCTAAGCATCCAGGAGAGTCCGGTCTCTGAACATGAAGCTGGAAGCGAGGGAAGCTTTACTCTTCATTCTTCTACTCGGCAGAAACCACAGGGACCTACAGCAAGGAAAGGCGCAGCAATCAGAGTAGAGCGAAACCGGCTTCCCAGCGCCTGTGTGTAGACCTCACCCCAAAGGAGAACTCTCTTGAGGTGTTTTCCACCCTCCATCCCCTGGATCCCAATTCAGGGAGCAGTTTCTTTCTTTCTCTCTCTCTTTCCTTTCTTTCTTTCTTCCTTCCTTCCTTTCTCTCTCTCTCTTTCTTTCTTTCTCTTTCTTTCTTTCTTTCTTTCTTTCTTTCTTTCTTTCTTTCTTTCT